>NC_142704.1:12131348-12440950 GCF_029339155.1 Prunus mume
TGGTATGACACATTATATGGTATGATAATCATGCAATGTTTTAATTGTTTTAAGTCAAACATAGTAGATATTCTTTCTAACATGTGGTAATTTGATAGTGGATCATCTATCCGTGAGTTCGTCCAAAAAAAAAAAACAATCCATCCATAAGTTCTCTATTCATTTCACTTGTGAAAATCACAATTTGACGCATAAACAAAAATTTATGTACACGTATCAAAATATAGAAAAATATGAGTTTTTTTTTTCTTTGTCAATAAAATCTGAGTTTTTTTAAGAGAAATAAAATATGAGTTCTTAGGAGGCAAATGTTTTTAAAAAAAAAAACATAGTGAATTTTTGCCAGTTTTCATCTCGCATCCCCACTCGCCACTCTCCTCGTCAGTCTGTCACCGTCTTATTACATGGTTGGTCTGTTGGTTCGCTAAGCATTTGTATCTGCTGACTCCGTTTCACTTTCATGGCGTTTCATGGTGCTTTGCATTCGCTGCGATCTCTCAGCAGGGCGCCCAGGTACCCTTTGTCTTACCTTGTTCGTTCACCAATTCCATCCTCTCTCTTTTCAACCCTTTACGCTCAATCAAATTCATTGCACGATGAACATCGGATCAAGAACCAATCTACTCTTGACGAAAGTTTTGTTCTTGATCAACTCTCTAATCTGCTGCCAATTAGCCGTAGTAATAGTTCAACTGCAACCCTATTTGAACCCAGTAATTCGGATAAGCAGATAGAAATTAGGGCCGTTGATGGATTTTTATTGCCCGACGAGAAATTACGTGGGGTTTTTCTTCAGAAATTGAGGGGTACGGCTGCAATTGAGCATGCTTTAGACAATGGTGGTGTGGATTTGAGTGTTGATGTTGTTGCACAAGTAGTGAATAGAGGGGGTTTAGGTGCAGAAGCAATGCTTGTATTTTTTAATTGGGCGATTAGGAAGCCCACCATAGCTAAAAATATCGAAACTTTCCATATAATCCTCAAAGCATTAGGCAGAAGAAAGTTCTTTACACATATGATGCAAATTTTGCATCACATGAGGGCCCAAGGTATAAGACCCAATTTAGAGACCATATCGATTGTAATGGATAGTTTCGTGAGGGCTCAACATGTGTCTAAGGCAATCCAAATGTTCCGAAACTTGGAAGAAATTGGTTTGGAGTGTGATACTGAATCTTTGAATTTGCTTTTGCAATGTCTTTGTCAGAGATCCCATGTTGGTGCTGCAAATTCGTTTCTGAATTCAGTCAAGGGGAAGATACAATTCAATGGTAATACATATAATATTATTATTGGAGGGTGGTCAAGACATGGCAGAGTTAGTGAAATCGAGAGGATTTTGGAAGCAATGGTAGCAGATGGATTTAGTGCTGATAGTTCAACTTTCAGTTTCATTCTTGAGGGTTTAGGGAGAGCTGGTCATATTGATGATGCTGTTGAGATTTTTGATAGCATGAAGGGGAAAGGTTGCATGCCAGACACCAGAGTTTATAATGCTATGATTTCTAACTTTATCTCTGTTAGAAATTTTGACGAATGTGTGAGATACTATAAGGGTATGTCGAGTAATAGCTGCAATCCAAATATTGATACTTATACCAAATTGATTGCTGCTTTCCTTAAAGCCCGAAAAGTAGCTGATGCACTCGAAATGTTTGATGAGATGTTAGGTCGAGGACTTGTTCCCACTACAGGGACAATAACCTCCTTTATTGAACCCTTGTGTAGCTATGGTCCACCCTATGCTGCTATGATGATCTACAAGAAAGCAAGAAAGGTTGGATGCAGAATATCACTGAGTGCTTATAAGCTATTGCTTATGCGACTTTCTAGGTTTGGTAAATGTGGAATGTTGCTAAACATTTGGGAAGATATGCAGGAATGTGGATATGCTTCAGATAAGGAAGTTTATGATTATGTAATTAACGGACTTTGCAACATAGGGCACCTTGAAAATGCTGTACTTGTCATGGAAGAGTCTTTGCAGAAAGGCTTTTGCCCAAGTAGGCTCGTTTATAGCAAACTAAACAACAAACTACTTGCTTCAAATAAAGTAGAGAGGGCTTATAAGCTATTTTTAAAGATTAAACATGCTCGTCGTTATGACAATGCACAGAGATTTTGGCGTTCTAAGGGATGGCATTTCTGAATTGACATCTCAGCGGTGGCACGTAAAGATGTGTTGTGTGCCCTTTGTTTTCCCTCCTACAGCAAGTTATGGACTTACCCACTGGAAGAGTGTTCTCACTGGCAGATCCACCAAGGGGAAAAAGGGGTCTATTGACTCCCTGGTTTAATTTGCGTCCCACAGATTTGAGGTGTCTGCCCCTGCGGTTCTTGCTTTTGTTCCCTAAGAGGTGTTGGACAAAATGCCTGAAAGAGGGAGAATGAATGATAGGCGACTTCACTTAACCCCCATGAGGACTGAGAGCTTCTTCATCTTGCCTCATGAGGAAAATTTCCAGGATCCCTTCTGGCTGTTCTAGTAAGCACGTCTGTGACCCTTTAAATTATTTGTTATATTGCCTGCTTTATACCGTAAGAATGCTCTTACTTTGAGCATTCACAAATTTCAATCCAAAATATATTGTTTTGTTATTAAATTAATCCAAGATTTCTTTTTCAAGTTTTTCAGTAGCTCACAATGCAAAAGGTTCTATAAATGCAACTTGTTTGATTTTTTTTTTCCTTATTAATGTTTATTGCAAGCAGATGAACATTATCAGACAGTGGGTGTCAAAGTGGCTAAAGAAAACTCATTAGTGGAGTTAAATTCCTTTTTCAATGATATCAGTATTTGCTGTATGTTCCCACTTGTATTTATTTATTTTTTTCTGATTCTTTTTCATTGGGCAAACATCGAGTATTAACAGATTGATTAACGTTCTTGCAGGAAGGGTAACCAAGAATATGGTTACTGTATTACAGAGTTTTGACCATAATGAGGAAACTATTCATTCTATGGCTCAAAGTAAAGGATTTAGACGAGTGATATATCAGATATTGAAGTTGAAGTTTGATTGTTTCAGACAGAAAGAGACCTCAAAGTGTCCTGTGTCTTGAGACCTCAAAGTGTCCTGTGTCTTGAGACCTCAAAGTGCCCTGTGTCTTGAGACCTGTGCTCTTGCCTTGCCTCTGACTTTGTCTTTCCCTAATTTTTTTTAGGGTTTTCTTTTACCTTACTGTGTCCTTGAACTTGCCGTTTATTCTCTGCAATGTCATGTTTATTCTCTTGCTGTGTTCATGCATAATCAATGGGTGATAAGAAAGACACTAAGAGTGATGCCATGGCTCTAGATCTTCCAGGGTCATGAGACCCACTCATGATTACTCTTCGCCTATCACTGACAAGTTGGATGGCGCAAACTTTGCCTCTTGGTCCAGAAGTGCTCAATTGACAGTCACTGGTAGTGGTACGGTGGGATATATTGATGGAAAAAAGACTGCTCCACAAGCAGATGGTGATGCCTATTCCATGTGGGAGGAAGAAAACCGGTTGGTCCAGTATTGGCTTCAAGTCTGTGAGTGTGCAAAATGCCAGGGCAGATGTGTTCTTATTTGTTGAGGAACCTGTTGATTTTGCAGTATGCATCTCATTTGTGGTTTTGAAAGTGAAATCAGTGACCAGTTACCTGCTTGTGCAATACCAATTCTTCTATCGCCTTTTAAGTTGATTAATGTTACATTACAAGTAAGATTCTTATCTTTAGTCATGTCCATTGCTGAAGAATGAGCTAATCATTTGCCACTTTTACCGGAATTAACCAACATAGTTGTTCCTGTTAACCCTCAAATTTTCATAATTTTTTGTTTGAAAGTTAGAGGTTTGAATGATGCGTAATAAAATTTTAGTCATGATTTGTACTTGTTTTGAACATAGCAATTTTTGTTTTATGCTTTTCCATGTAGATGCTCATGCCTTGGGCTTGGTGTGAAAAAACTACAGGAAAAGTTTCTGAGTTTCCTAATAAAATACCAGCTTGAGCAGTTGCATTTGCCCCTTCAGGTATTTCGACTAGGAATTTAAGACAGCAATAAGGATTTTGTTTTTCTTTCCATTAGGTAAAAGGTTGGCTTCTAAAAACTAAGGGGCAGTGCCTCCTCAAAGCAAATGGGATTTTGACACTTGTTAAATACCAAAACAAAGAAAGTTAAAAGAATTTCACAAAAATAAAAAGTTAAATGAAGTTGATGGGTGTCAAAATCATGTTGTTATGAGGAGCTCCTACTGAGTTTTAAGAAACCAAGCTTTTTCCGTTGTGGAGGTACTATTGATTGAATATGATAGATGAAAAATTATCATATGTTTCAAAATCATTTCAAAACATGGGACCTATTGAACCCAGAAAAGGGAAACATATCAAAAAAAATCTTACGCCCCAAAGAATATTAGCAAAAATACAACTTTTTTATGTATACATGTAAATGTTTGCTAAGTAACGTGTGTTTCATATGTTTCATCCACAAAAGCCTTCTCTACTATAAAATACTGTCCATTAAACTCAAAATGATACGATTATATTCAAGCACAAAAATAGGGAAAATTAACTACATCATCCAACTACTTCAAATCTTCAACACGATGGTAATGCCTTTAGATCAGTGGAACGTCCATATTACCAATCAAAATTTCCAAATCCTGCAGAGAAAAAACAACCATTTAAGAAATAAGAACAATATTTGTTCAAAGATGTCATAAGCATGCTTGTGTATGTAGTATTGTATCTGATTGTAAGTGTGACGCAGGCACGTGATTCCATTGTGCTACAATAGCAAAACTGCTAGAAGGTTTCATCCTTTCTATCAGACTCTGTATCCAAGAAAAGAAATTCAGTACCTAACTCGGGACTTTGAAGGTACATATTTTCCGCCCTCGGTGCAGAGTTGTCAAGGGACATGATGTCCTCTGGTTTTGTCTTTTCATCCCTGGGAGATTCAACTTCTGGCTCTGCTTCTGATTCTCCATTGTTTTGTGCTGGCACAGATTGCTTTCTTTTTGAACGAGCTCTCCTGTTCTGGAACCAGTTGTAGACATTTGTTTCAGATATCTGGCCATGTTGTGTGAGTTCCATGGTTATCTCTTTGATCTTCTGCTTGCATGGAGTTCCAGTGCCTTCCTCGAAAATCCGCTCAAGCATTTGAAGTTGCACAGGTGTTGGGGTCCAGCGCTGCCTTGCAGTTATCTTATGGCCACCAGATGCCATGAATGGATCACAATAAAAATTCCCTAGTCTCATTCCTGAACCAGAAAAATCGATGATTATGGGAAGTGGATGCCCATACCAAATAAAATAATTCATTTCTGCAAAAACAACTTCACAAAGTTGACAAAATTTTGAATATTTGTAAACAATAGAGTATGGCTTTCACTTTCGCTTAGATGCCATAATTAGAACCACCAATACAGTAGTCCAAATTAGGTGAATACAATCAAATGAAAGAGAAGGACTTAGAATTAACAGTAAGCTGTTTTAAAGAACAAATATGTTCAAACTACCACGGAATCCCCTCAAATTTGAAATGAAAAGGTTCATAAACAAAGAAACTGGGCTTGAACATTGATTCTAGGGCAGTTATCTTCTGGTCACTGGATGCCATGAATGGATAGTAATAAGAATTCCCCATCCCTCATTCTTGAATCAGAAAGACTGATGATTGAAGGCAATGTAAGTCCAGACCAAATACAATAATTTCTTTGACAAAACCCTTCACAGATTGACATAAGTTTGAATATTTGTAAACATGATAGGTTCACTTTCCCTTAATACTTTCATGTCATAAATAGACCCAGTAGTCCAAATTAAGTGCTTTATGTCATAATCAAACAACAGGGCAGGAAACGGTGATTCTTGCGCACAATACTCAAGATTAGAAGAAACGATGGAAATTGCTCTATTAAGTTATGAACCATACGAGGCCATATATGCTAAGGACTGGGAAGATGAAGAAGAAGAGAAGAGAGTGGAAGCAAATGGGGCAAATGCGCAGGAACTGCCGGACCATTGGTACATAGAGAACCCAGAAATCAGAGAGAACAAGTACACCCATTTCCACCATTATCACAGAAATGATAACCTCAGATACAAATTGGACAACTTAAAAGTAACAAAGAAAAAGATTGGAAAACAAAATGGAGTTTGTATTAAGGCATCTAAATAATAGCTTTTCTTTTACTTGATAAAATTTAAAGAACAGAAAACTAAGTACATAATCGTCATATGCTTCACCGAATTCCCAAAAAGAAAAAGAAAATGAAACAGTAAAGCAAAAAGCATAAACCCCAAATTGGCACAGAAAAAATATTATCAAATCTCATGAAATAAAATTACGCCAACAGGAACATTAATGATCGATCAACCATGGCAATAGCAATTAAGAAACAAACTCAATTGTATTGTACCAACAAAAAGCAAAAAGAAACAAGCCCAAGTGAGAGAGAGAGAGAGAGAGAGAGAGAGAGAGAGAGAGAGAGAGAGAGACCAGTAAGATCCTGTTGAGCAGTGACGGCCTTGTGCATCTCAACAAGCTGCTCACAAATGGTGGCGTAGACAGCGATCTGTCGCCTCAGCAGCTCCATTTGCTCGTCCGTCATCACCTTCACGTACAACCCTCCATTCCCATTTCCAATCCCATCTTCTGGGTTTTGCAAATGGTGGATTATTTGCTGTTGATTCTGAATCTGCTGCTGCTGCTGCTGCTGCTGCCACTCCATCATTCTTGCTTTCTACTTTGCTTTTTCTTTGCTTTTTCTTCACCTAGCTTCGGCGTTGGCTTTGGCTTTAGGCAGCTGCTCTAACCATTTTCTGACTTTGTTGCGTCTTTGATTGACTCACTGACTCGCTTTAGAGAGAGAACTGTAGAAGTATAGAAATTGAGAGTAAAGGTGAATGGGGGAGCGAATGTTCTTCTTCTCGAGTCAATGGGTGTCTCAGGAAACCTCCAAAAAGTGAAGTATTGATTGAGGAAGTTAAAGCGTGAACAACGGAATTCGAGTCCCTGTATTTTAGCATGTAATTGCTGCGGACTTTGTAATAATTTCCAGTCCGTTTGCTTTTCGAAACCAAATTTAGATGCCAAATCATGTGTTATATGCCACCTCATCAATTTATGTTAAGACCAAGTCCTAGGCCGAAAGTCAAAATTGGGAAATTTTCTCCTAGATCAGCTCCTGTCTTAGTTTAAGATTTAAGAGCTTAGGAATGGCTATGAAATTGCATTCTCATGTTTGATAACTGCATTATATAAAATGCAATATCTAACTCATGAGTCTGGATGAATGAATTCCCTCCTCGGAGAATTTCATAATTTAAACATGTAATGCCCAATTTTTAAAATTCTTACTTAAATGTCGTATATAAATACTCCTTATTTGCCAATTAACACATTTTTTTCACTTTCTTTTTCTTATTCTAAAATCTCTCTCTCTCTAGTGGAGCCCCCAAATTGTTCATGGCCTATTGCTAAGGAAGGTTTGTGCAAAGACAATCAATATCATTAAGGGAATCTGTTTCCTCGTTAGTAGACATTTGATACACAGTTCACGAAATTTTTGGTCTCATCACAAGCCTATGGTTTAGGGAGAACTGTCATTCGCCACCCTCTTTGAACAAGAACAAGTATTCAAGGCTTGCACAGATGAGGATGATATTTCCAAGTTGTCGTTACTCTATTGAGCAGTCTTCGTAATATTCGGTACTTAAAAGCATGTTAACATGGATATGAGATTTTGAAGTTAGTAGACGTGGCTGAGTTCGAGAAGTATCCTTGGGACAATGTTATATTCAAAGACGCATGAGCCATTGTCGAGGGATCTTTGTGATGAATTACTACGAAATAAAGGGCACCCACCTCTAAAAGGTACGACAATGACAAGAAAAATCCGACCATAACATAGCATAACCCATTACCCCAGCCCCCACCAAGTGCACATTAGTTCAAGTCCAGAAGATCCGTTGACTTGGTCTTTTTCCTTGCTACATGAACCAGGCTGTGATGAACCATGCCATCTCCACTCCTGTTCAGAACTTGCCAAACACTAAACTCTTCAATCTCGCTCCAAGTGAGTTGTGGTGAGACGAGTACGAAATATTTCGAAGTCGGTGTTCAAAGTTGACAAACTGCCCGTTCTTCCCAATGTGAGCATTCATTGACCTTTCCGGGAACTCGAAGGGGTGTCAGTCATGATGGTTTTTTTATGGATGATGATAGATGACAAAGAGCCCCCTTATGAATGGAGTAAAACATGCCCTCCTGAGAGAATGGCAAAATATTGTGCACTCAGATGATGTGAGAATTGCCTGGGCCAGTCCCAATGTCTACACCATAACTCTGCACACAGAAGTTGTGGCAAAGAAACTCATGGAGTGGGGTCCTTGGTTTGTTCACGATGATGTTTTGGATTCAGGCCCACGAAATTCCTCTAGGTCAGTTGACGAAAAGTAATGCGAAACTCATTGCAAGCAGAATAACGAAGGAGCTGGTAGTGGAGGACCCAGCTCAAGCAGGCACGCGTGGTTTTCTTAGGATGAGGGTTGAGATTTTTGTCTACCTAGGGAGAATGGCGATCAACCTTGGGTCCGATTCTTATACAAAGGCCTTCAAAGATTCTGCTATAAGTGCAGAAGGCTGGGGCACACTGATCAACCTTGGGAAAATTCAACAAACATGAGTATCTCGATGGCCAGCCGGGTAGGTTTGAGAGGGTATGGCTTCCAAAAACAATGGCCATCAGCCGGTCTCATGCCAAAACTTTTTCGCGTCGTTTCGTAGGCTTTAAAGTTTTTGAAAATAATGAAATTAAAAAATTATTTTGACAACAAAAATAATAAATAAATAAAAACTTATACCCACTTTTAAGCAGTGAGATGTGCTTAATTTTTTTTAAATATAATAAGGATGCCCTGATTTTGTAGGTGATCTTCCTGTTGCAAAGTGTCACTAAATTGAAGTGAATATAATTAAAGCAAGCTTATGAATGCCACTAAGTTAACCTAGGGGTGGCACGGTTTGATTTAGTACTGTTTTCACTCCAAACCAGAACAAGAATCGGTACTATTCATTCAACCCAATTTTGACAAAAAAATTATCCAATGCAGTGCAATTCAGTTTGCCCATAAGCCGATTTGGTTTTCGGTCCCATTTTTTTAGCCCAATTCAGCTCATTTTTTCGGTTTTTCGATTTGAATGCCCACCCCTAAATCAAACAATGACCACGTATGGTATGTCATATTTTCTTTCTAGAAAATGATAAAAACTCAAGCTAAAATTATTTACTTCATTACAACCTTAATCTAGAACTTAAATATAAAATTTCAAGGCAAGGAATATACTATATAGAATTTTTCCTCTCTTTTTTTCCACTCATAGGAGAAAAAGTTGGGACTGTAAAGCATCTTCCAGTTGCAAAATCCACTTATTAATTTGGTTGGTTGGAGGGACCTTTTATATTAAGAAGGAATAATGAAGTTTGTTGGTTTTCTTTTAATCTATTCTGGGTGTTGAGTTTTTGTTTTTTTTTCTTTTTTCTTTAATCAAGGATTTTGATGTCATATATGTAGTCTTTTGTTTGATAAAATGCTCGAATTGAAAATGTAGAACTAATAACACCATTACACAAGTTTGTGTATATGTGGTCTTGTATAAACAAATTTTCTAAGAGCCAAAAAAAAAAAAAAAAAAAGTTAAGTTGATCACCAAAATTATGGCACAAAGATGGAATTCTATGCTGGGGAGAGAGAGAGAGAGAGAGAGAGAGAGAGAGATCTAAGGCCAGCCTCAATGCCTACACTCCCTAGAATCCTTCCTGGCCAACAAGTATCCTAAAATGTGTATCGACTGTGTGTACTGTGTATCTAGGCTTTGTTAATAAACATCCCAATTGGCAAAACAGGAAGAATAACTGTGGAAGAGGGGGCTGCAGGTCCAGGCTGCTCTTAAGAATATAAATAAATTGAAAACCAAATTTAAAGCCATCACCACACGGGCATTTAGGTTTTAAATTTGTCTACATTTTCTTTCCTCCTTATCCTCATTTCTTTCATCTTTTATCTTCATATCTCCTATTTCTCTTTACTCAAGCAAAAAGAAAAACACCAGACCCTAGATTTTCCTAGAAACAAAATCATGATTTGTTGCATTTGTTTCCTTGAAACAAAATTAGCAGTAGTAGAGGTTTGATCAGTTCGGATGTTTCCTTGACATTAAGATCTTCAATGCAAAACAAAGTGAAATTAAAATCTTCAGATCAGGTCGATGCCACCTGGATTTCTCATCCTTAAGTTCCTATATGGACAAAAACGTATCTGTCAATTCAAATCTGAAATATTGCATTTTGCTCATTAAGTTCTGCAAGGTTCTTTCTCTCCAGATGCACAAAAGTGACTAGAATCTATCATGTAAGTAACCATTGGATTTTCTATCGCCTACGCTAAGATACCTAGGCAATGTAATTGCATTCCATGTAAGGTACGGAAAATAAGCGTTCACGGAAATAAATCCTGAATGTCAATGATATCAGCAAGGACACCAGCTGCTGTAGTATCATTGCCAGCTCCAGCTCCTTGAATGACCAGTGGTTGGTCATTATAACATCGCGTGTAAATCTCCAACTGCAATCGCATATGAAATTAAGAATGGTCAAACGTCATCTATGTTATTAAAGAAATGTCCAATATACGCAAATTATTATTAGTTATGAACTCTGAAATGTGCAGTGTACGCCAATTATTTTTAAGTAACTTTGATCATAAATTGAAGGTCCATTTCATAAACGATCAAACCCTTGTTCACCATTTTGTAATGGAGATCCATAATTTTGTCCCCCTCCTTATGTCTTTGAAGCAAAAATTGACAAAGAAGTTTCACACATAAAATTTCTAATACAAGACCTGAGTTATAATTAATGAATTGCATAGTGTAAGGCTTATACTGCATATGACTTATGGCAAGTCCACTTCATAGTTTTCTTTTCATGTATTATGGTAAAAACATTGTATCTCAATTTAACAGTGAAAATTAGATTTGTGAAGAAATTCAGAAGGCGTACCACATTGTCACTTCCTCTCAGTCTTCCTAAAGGAGAATCCTTTGGAAGCTCTTGAATGCCAACTTGACACCTACCAAGAAATGTGATACCAATTTTTTACACTGTTGCATGTGCAGATATGTATACACAAAAAAATATATGCTTATGAAAAATTTAATGCATAAACTAGTAAACTGAGAAAATATAGAACTCAAGAGTTTATAAAATATTCAAGAAACTAAATTTAAAAGATTGATTATCAAGATCATGATCATAAAGAAGGGAAAAGTACAAAAAATGCCTACTTTTAGATGAGTTGTACAAACCCTCCTTTTACATTTTCTGTTTCTTACCTTATATTATGTGTTTTAACCTTCTGATAGCTCTCAGATGGAGAACTAGAACAGAAATTTGATTCAATGAAAGATGGTGAACTATTGGTTTCTAAGCCATCTCCCCAAAGATGAATAAACAAAAGATCATACTGCTATAAAGTGCAACTAAAGACAAGTTCAAAAATAAAATAAAAGAAAGCAAAATAGGACAGCATAAATTCTGTTTATGGAACGATTAAAAAATACGAGAGTTTTTCAGTGAAATTCACAAACTGATATACCAAAATCTCTATAAAATAATTACATTTTTTTTACAACTTCCTTGTATTAAAAAGATACATAATTACCAACTATGTTGCATACATTGGCCTGATCAATTTCATCTATACCCATTTAAGTTTGAAACTCATAAAACAAATTAAAATATTCGCAACGCTTACAAATTAAATATTCATACACTGGCTTGCTCAATTTCCTCTATAACACCCGTTTTTTTTTTTTTTTACAAACATTACTCACAGATTGAACTGACCCCAAGTCTAGCACTGCCCTGAAAAAAAATTGGGATCACGGTGGAGCCTCTCATTTTTCCATGGAATACTACTATGGGTTGATTGTAAACTAAGCAAACCCTCCTCAACAAGCCCCTTCATATTTTAACACAACTTACCAACCTAATTTGGAAGTCAAGAATAAGAATATAATCGAATACCAGCATACTCATACTGTTGTCACCTGGTTTTGTGTTAACTGATTAATCAAAATGAGCACACACAACCACACCCACGCATGCACTCACACTCAACATGTTTGGGGTAATGAAGTCCAGCAGAACAAGAGGTATGATCACTAGCCTGACCAGAGAAGATACGCAAAACGAAACTTTTTCTTAAGTGCTACTTTTTTTACTGATTTAAGCTACTTTTGTCACTCACAACATGTTTGATTATTACTCCAAGATTGTATGAGGGTAACCATCACCAATTGTCTTCTAATGCTAGAAAGAAAAATAATCAAGAAATCAAGAGAAATGAGAAACTGAATATCTAAGAAATCCGCCTATCTTTCTCTAACTTGCATTAGTTCCTAATATTAGATATGAAAGCATTAGTTTTCACTAAGCAGTATTAAAACTAAAGATGGTTCAGGTCTTTTTGTAACCTCATTTTTAAAATCTCCAATATAGTGACGATGAAGATGATAATCAGTGAAAAGGTAAATGGTAAAAGTATCTAACTTCCGCATTGACAGTCCATATAGAACTTCTACATACTCAAAGAGATAATGCCAACAACATTTATCATGCTTTGGAGTAACTGAAGAAAAATAAATTCAATTTAAAATAGATAAAGAAGAAGACATCTGAAAAAATAAATAAAAGAATTGACATTTAAAAATAAAGAAACACAGACAACAGATAAAAGAAAGACTAATAAAAGAAAAGGAAATATCAAGTGGCACTCAGTGTAAACGCAGCAGATAGATGGCAATGACCATCATGCACCATAACTTTCCAAAGCCAAGGTATAAGACATCAGATCCTTCCTAAATTTATTCTCAGCACCAACGTTTACCTACAGGAAATATTCTCAGAGAATTTTGCACATATGCAACTTTAAAACTGCGTCCTCAAATCAAGGATCTCAGCCAAGACACTCACCCTTGGGAAGAATTGTGAGCATTAACTTCTTAAGCATGTTAGAAAAGCTGGTTTACCTGACTCTAACCCACTAAACACTGCGATCAGTCAGTAAAACTCCAAGGGCAAAATATATTGGAATATCAAGAACTGGCATGATGATACTTACTAGAATATTCAAGTATCTTTATAGGGGCCCGAGTAGTATGTTCGTTATTCCAATTTGTAGTTATCCTAGAATTGGGGCACAAATTGATTGCACACTGGGCTCTTGCAACTATAATAAAACTTCTACCTAGAACTTTTGGGTCAACATGCCATCAAATATTTTGAGATGCAGAGAAGTAGAAAAGAACATGTTGCTCAATCAAAAGCAAAAGCCAAGTCTTTTTGATGTAGCACGTTCTTGTTATCTCCTGAAAGAACTGGGGTTGATTGTATATGAAGATATTGAGTATACACTAATACTGTGCATTACTAGAAAGAAACTTCATCAGGCAAAAACTATGCAGATTGTGTTATCATGGAGGTTTTGGTTGAGGCTCTGGACAACTTTATACTCGCTCTAATGAAAATGTTCAACTTAATACAAAGGGAAAAAGATAACAGAACAAGATTGCAATCAACTTGGAAAGACAAGCATAACTATATTCAGCCATTGGAGGTAGGCTGGTAGTGAATTAGTTGATAGATTTCTCAAGTAGATTTTACTAGCCCGTTACCATATAGATTTATATTTCTATGTGATCTAAAGAAATACAAAATAGATGCTCAATTAGCAAATCCAATCTATCGCTTCAACCTTCACTTACATATTCCTACTTTATCCAAACTAACCATTAAGTGAATCCTTGTGCGTAATAAACTTAAACAGAAACGTCAGACTTACAATGATGAAAACATTCAGTTAAGAAGAATACCTTGATTTCAGATCCTAGATTTATGGAAAAGTGAATACTTATATCATACGTAATAATTGAATTTGCACATATGAATACATGCACACTGACAAACAACATAAAAACATAATGCAAACACATGCATGCATGCTTGAGAGGGTGCTTGGTTTAGCATATCAAATTTTGAACAGAAATATAGAAAGAGTACCTTGAGGCGTCAATCACGCAGACATAACGTAGCACATTCCCATTCAAAGAAGCCTTAGAGACTCTCTCTTGGATATCTTTATCGAGCGATAATATCCCAGTTCCCAGAAAGTCTTCAATAGACATTACACTAGGTGCCATTTCTTCAGGATACAAACTCTCAATCTAAACAACAAAATAGCCATTAAAAAAAAAAACTTAATCTTAGAAAGGTTGTAGTTAAGCAAGTATATGGTCAATATGTATGTATCAACGACTGTGATAAATCATATATATATATATATATATATATCTACAAATTTAAACATTTGATAAATGGCATATAGTACCAACCTTAATGTCATCCAAATTAATGCGCCGACCAAGAAGTCTTGCAAGTATCAAAGCCTGTTTACAATTATATTAGAAATATATGAGGTATTGCAAGAACTTCAATATTAAATTAATTACACTCTCCTCGGATGAAATATTTTAAGTAAACAACATATTTTAACACTATCTGATGGTTTAAGTTTTCTTTTATGTTTTGGTATAGTTGTTTAAGTTTACAATAGAATTAAATGCTTAACGAATTTAAACACAAAAGAGCAAACCATATCCAGACCTTTCTTGCGACATCCATCCCACTAAGGTCATCACGTGGATCTGAAATTACAAAATAAAGTCAAAAGTAACAACACTGACAGACACTCATGAAGTTCAAGGCCTAACTTCTTGGTGCTACTTATAACCGACGGAAGATAAAATTAAAATAACTAATATAAGCTTAAGAATCAAGATGTGTTTTATTTCAAAGCTGAAATTATGCAAAACCTGGTTCAGTGTAACCCAGGTTTTTAGCAGATTGAACAACTTGGCTTAGTGGCTTTCCATCTTCAACCTCGCTCATTACATAACCCAATGTCCCTATTACACATAGATAAGAAGAAATATATATCACTACCAAACTTGGGAACATGCAGGTGGATTGCAGTGAAAATGCTAGAAAGCCACAGGAAAACATAAACAAACACTACTAGTGATTGGATGCCTTAAAAATTCTGATACCGCTCAAACTCCCAATAATGCGGTGGACAGGATCTCCAGAAGAAAGTATGCGATTTAAGGATGCTATGACAGGAAGGCCAGCACCAACCTATCAAATTGCAGACACTATTTAAAGAATGTATGTAATGGGCTAGCACATATTATGGATGAAATATCGAAAGCAAGTAACAGTAGATTCAACCAACAACACTATAATACCAATTATTTAGAATTCTATTCCACTTGAGCATGGCATATGAATTACATATATATCTATAATCCTGGACATATGCGGCAATTATTGAGGATGCAAGGATGATAACAAGAATGAAAATAAAAATGATGAGAGAGGAAACAAATATGGGGCTTAAGATAGTTTGCAAGTACAACATCCCACTCCTTATAAACTCCTTTTCAGTTTGGTACCTGTAGTCTGATTCTAGCGCTAATTTGTGTAATCTGGTGTTCTTTTGGGCTACAGAACTGATCTAAGCACCTTGAGTTTTCCTCATGTTAATTAAACACACACACAGAGGCAGGCACACACACATTCCTCTCAAGTCTCAACTATTAAACAAAGCTGAACAAAAAAATTTATTTTATGTTGTTCTTTTTCTGAGAATTCAAAATTGACTCAATTCAGTGCAATGATCTCCAAGCGAGAAATTATGGTTATGTCATGAGTAAAACAAAAATTCTGAGGTTGAAATTCTTCCAAACAGGAGTAACACCAAATACTAGGTTTGGGGATTAAGTTTCAACAACAAAAAGCCATATATAAACATTACACTATAAGCATTTCATCTTTATACACAAAACTTTCCACATCTTGATAAACATTATACTATAAGCATATTAATAACTACATCAAGAAGAAATGAACTCACAGTTGACTCGTGGCGAATACGCCTTGGGTATGAAATTAATTTGTCATAATCCTCCTGTAGGTGAGAAATACTTAATGCGTCACTGGGGCAGTGGGGAAAACAAGCAACTAGAAATTAATGGTATGCAAGTAAAATGAATGACAAAACAGCAGAAGGAAGTCCTTTTACCTCACACAAAAGTTAGAATGAACCATTCTATAGATTTCTTTTAAGGTAAAGTTGGAAAGTAATTGCTGCAAACTATAGAACATTAAAATTCCTGAAAAAGTTTACTACCATTGTCGAAGTCAGAGGTTTCTTATTTGCCATGACAACGCAACAATCCAAATCAACTGCTTGGGTTAGCACGGGAATGGTCTCAGAACTGGCAGAGCAATCTACAAGAGCCAAACCTTTGCAAAGGAAATAATAAAGAAAAAGGTCAAACAACTGAGACTAAAGGCATGATCATGCAGTTTTAGGAAAGTGCTAGTAACAATCGGCTGAAAAAAAATAAAATGTGAAAGCTCATGCGCTGCTAACCTGTCGATTTGCCCAAGAATGCAGCAACATCTATAATCTTTTTGGTTGATTCTGAATTGGTGAATACCTTGGATTCACCTTTGTAAAACAGAAAATAAGCATAAGAAGCACAATTCTAAAGAAATAGAATGCTATCATTCATCTGAAAGCCTTACCATAACCACTAATTGTGGACAAAGAAGCACCATCCGACTTGACCCGGCAAACTTCCATTAAAAATGTATCACCCAACTCCGTAGTAAATGCATCCGATGCAACAACTAAGGATTTACTATCAGATACTCCCACAACTCTCAAGTGAATTCCCTGTGACCCAAATGAAGATTATCCAAATCAATAAGACACCAACTTCACACAAACTATGAGAACATAAAACCAATTGAAATAGCGAAAGCCCAAGAACAAAAGCAATTCAAAGAATGAGTGGGAGGAAATGGATGTACCTGTTTAGCGTGGAGAGATCGACAGGAGACAATGTGTTGAAGGAGCTGACGCCCAACGCCTCCAACACCCATCAGAATCAGAGAGATATTCTTTTTCATTGTTCCTTTGTCTGGACTTTGCTTGCTAAACTCTCAAACTCTGCCGCCGTTCGGGGTTCGGGGGTTTGATTGTACTTTGGATTTTTGGTTATTCTAACGGTACCTATACCGTCAAATTTCAGTTTTTTTTTTTAATAAACTTGTTGGTTACGTTTTTTTATAAATTTGTATTTTTTATATTAAGATTTCAATTTTGGACCCCTTCAAGGAATTTGTAAAGTATGAACGAAAATTTCCGACACAAGTGTGTTTTTTTTTTTTTTTTTTTTATGTCCTCACAAAATTCCTGGATTTCGTAAATTACAATAAGGGTATCCAAGAGTGTATGTACAATTTAATATTTTATGTTTAATTTTTTTTTTTAGAGAAATATTTTTTAGGACAGCAAATATTTCAATTCAAGGGTGTACCTGTGCATAACTCAAGTTATTTTATTATTTAAAATTCAACCATTATCAAATTAGGCTTCTTTTTTTATGAAAATAAAGTTGAACTTTTTTTTTAAGCCGAATTTAAAGTTGGACTTGCCAACGGAGTAAAGGCCATAAAGATTTTTTTTTTTTTTTTTTCAATTTTGTTTCCAAACTTTTGTCTCACTACAATTTCATGCGTACATTGCCCGTAACAAGTCTGTTAACCTATGACATCGCAATAAATATGACACATGGACTCATTTGTATTGTGACAGAGTCTGACAAATAAATAATTAATTAATTAATTTAAAAGTTATATAATAAGCTTAATTGTAGAAATAGTCCCTCAACTATACCATATTTGCATTTTCATCACTGATCTCCAAAAATGGTTACATCCATCTTCTAATCTAATCACGCATTTGCATGACATTTTTGTGCAGTTCGATGGAAGAATTGTATGAATCAAACTTTTGCACAAGAAACTGACAAAATTAAAGGTAGAAACCTATTAGAAATTAGTCATAATGTATATGTCTTATTGAAGACATGAGGTCAGTAAGTCGCTTTTTAGTTAGTAAATTTTGATGTATATTTTTTATGAATGAAAATTATTTTATTTGCAGTATATATCTACAATGTTTGAATCATCATTGTCTCTTGTGCCTAAGAGATAGGTTGATCATGAGAAACATAGATGTCTAGAACTTGTCGAAAAAGAATAAGTTTAAAAAGAGAATTTGAATTTAAATCAATAAACCATGCCTCATCCTAATTGAGAGCTGGTGCATACAATATAATCGACTGAGTGAATGAACAATATTTGGACATTGGATTGAGCGAGTTGTATTTATGGGGTTTTGTGATGTTTTATTATACAAAGATAACAACTTCTGTGGTTTCTCCTCAATATATGTTTTGAACTTCAACTTCGACTTTCATAACATTACCAACCTGAGGTATTTGCATTTAGTTGATTTCATTTTAATAGTTTATTGTTTGTAATTTAGCCAAAAAAAATTCTTTGTTATATTTATTTAGTTTCTTTATTTAGTGTGGGTTACCTAATGAGTTCACGGATGCATTACTCAACATGTTCTGCTTAGGTTGATATGTTGCAATAGATTATAGATCTTGTATTTTTGAATTTATAAAGAATATATTGCAATTGGAAGATATCGATGGTGTGAAGCTTATTAGGAGGTTTTTGCCATATAAGGCATTTGTTTGTTGACCATGATCTTGGCAGAACTTTAACATTATAGCATCTTTAAATCAAACACATTGCAAACAACTAATAAAGTTAATGTTTTGTCATATAGGGCATGGTTTTGGAAATTTATTAAGCAAAATCACGCATTGCTTGAGTGGGAAAAGATTCCTTAAAGTGGATAGTGATGATGGGTTGATAAGTGATGCCATTTTTAGAAGAAAAAAAAAACATTACATACTAGTGATGATACAAGTTTGAAATCATGGTTTTGGAAATTTATTAAGCGAAAGGAGTTTCCAAATTTATTCAAACTGAAAGGGGATTTAGGACAAATGAGTGATTTGGATGAT
This sequence comes from Prunus mume, assembly GCF_029339155.1. NCBI lineage: Eukaryota > Viridiplantae > Streptophyta > Magnoliopsida > Rosales > Rosaceae > Prunus > Prunus mume. The sequence goes on from NC_142704.1 coordinate 12,150,405, forward strand.
GGAAGAGGCTTTTGGGCAATCGGATATGAGAAGTTTGATTTCATATTTAAAGATTGGTTATATAGGATAGTATTTGTGAATGAGGGTAGATTGAAGATTATCAATGTTGGGGTAGTTCACTTTCATGGGGTGGTGTCAAACTAACTAAAGTTAAATAATCTGATAGGATTTGGAAGCTAAACCAGCAAGGCCTTGTCGAAGCCAAGACCGGCCGAAACACCAGGGCAGGGAAAGGTCGACGCTAGAATCATATTGGAGGAAAAGAGGGCTTGGCGAGAGCGCAACCAGTGCTTGGTAGAAAACGTACATGAGGAGAAAACCACAGTCTGCGTGAGTGAAGTCGAGGAGGAGGTCGGCGACATCACCTCCATCTCGGGCCGTTGTTCATCAGCTCACCTTTTTTGGGCTTTCTGAGCGGGTGCCATATGAGGCGACACGCCTACTAGACCTAGCTGCGAGCCACTAGCCGACCCACTGGATTGGCCTTCTTGGCAAGCTTCATCAGCGAAGCTTGCATACCAGGATCACTCCGACTGGGCCTCATTACTGCAAAATCACGGCAAAGTTAAAACATTGGGATCAACCAAATTAGTAGAACTCATCATACAACTGACACGACTCACCTGCTTAGCATATCAAACTTTCATTGGCAAGCAGTACGCCCGCCGCTCTCTCGATACTAGTTAGTGTAAGCACCTAGTCGACTTCCTCCTACTCGGCTGCTGAGAGCTCCACTCGCTCCAATTCAACTACAAAAGTAGCAAAAGGCTTCAGGCTCAATGAAAAACATTGTGAAAAAAAAAAAAAAAAACAACAACAACACAACCCTCCACACGCAAGATAACTGAATAGGTAAATAAGGAAAAACATATCTAAAGACCCTACACAACAACCGGACCTGACATCCTAAAGCGCCTCTATATCCTAGGTAGTGTCAGCTCCGCTCATTCAGCGAATTCCTACTCACCTGATGCATAGAACTAGTGCGGCTTCCATGTTTTCTGGGATGAAGGGTTACTTTCAATCATCTTCCCAACATCACTTTGAAGGTAGCATAAGCCGACCTAGTATGGGCTTTTCTCAGCGAAAAAAAGTGCAACATTTGGTTCATGGTCAGCTATGAGTCATGCACCTGCCTTCTATAATGCATGGACACTCACCATGGTTCTATATACATTTGGATTCATTTGGTAAGGGGCTACATCAAGTCGACTAATCCATCCATGAAGAAAGAAAGTTAGAGGCAACTGAACTTTGTACTTGAACATGTTCGCACATAAGATTACAAACCCTATGGGGGCCTGCTCGGCTTCTCATCACTCAATAGCACCCTAAACCTAATACTGCTTAGAATGGCATATTCCTCCCTCAAACGCTTTAGCTTTTGCTGCGTCATTGCTCTCTAGCTTCATCAGCTGAACACTCTCCCTCTCCCCCAGCCAACTCTGTACCTAAGTTCAATTCTCCCACCCCACCCCACCCCACCCCACCCCACCTAACCTTGCCACTGTGACTGTGACCACATATATGGCTTCAAATCTCCCACCCCTTCAACCCAATCAACATTGGCCACATCCTCACCTCCCACATCTCTTCCTGCCCCTCGGTACTCAAATCTCTCACCCCTTCCTAGCTCATTTGCTCGACTGCGTTATACATCTTATTCACCATGTAACATCCCACATCGACCAATGGAGAGGGTGATGTGTATTATATGTACATGTCTGCCTCCATCTAACACCAGGCCTTTTAGGAGTTCACTAGTTTCGGAGTCATAGGAACTCCGAAGTTAAGCGAGTTGGAACCAGAGCAATCCTAAGATGGGTGACCCATTGGGAAATTGCTCGTGAGCTCCCAAAAACAAAATCGTAAGGGCAGAGAGGAGGACCCGAAGTGGACAATATCGTGCTACGACGGAGCCGATCCCGGGATGTGACAATTTGGTATCGAGCCACTCTGTTGTGTGGTGCGAGTGTGCCGACGAGGACGTCGGGCCCTAAGGGAGGTGGATTGTAACATCCCACATCGACCAACGGAGAGGGGGTGATTGTTTTATATGTACATGCATGCCTCCATCTAGCACGAGATCTTTTGGGAGCTCACTAGCTTCGGAGTCACAGGAACTTCGGAGTTAAGCGAGTTGGGGCCAGAGCAATCCTAGGATGGGTGACCAATTGGGAAGTTGCTCGTGAGCTCCCAAAAACAGAACTGTGAGGGCGGTAGGGGGCCCGAAGTGGATAATATCGTGCTACGGCGGAGCCGATCCCTGGATGTGACACACCACATCTAAATCATCTGCATCATCTTTGAAGGCCGATCCATTGCTCGTCGTATCTTGCAAGTAAGACATATTTGACTAACTCGACATGCCTAGACTAACCAATACTCTTTAAACACAATCAAAGAGGGAAGAGGAAGGATTTAAAGATCAAAATGCACACCACGCTATGAAACAAGATAAACAGAACCCAAATTAAGATAACCAAACTAGAAATCGATTGATTTTTTGGAAACAAAAGCTTTTGAAAATGAAAACAAAGACAGATGACCTTACCTAGAACGATACCGCTACAAACACCACGACGCATGTTCACCTATGCAACGACGACACACCAAGAAATCATTCGACGCAACTCTATCGACTAAAGCTTCAAAACGGGAAGAATGAAAAAAAAGGGCAAAACAAAAGACTTCATTCCCATTTATATGATCCTCAGCATCCATGCATCAGCTACCCACGCTTGGATGGCCACACGTGGCAACATGACATTGCCCTTCACTTGAAGTGACATAGCTCATCTTGATGCGACCTCTCGCGTGTCGCTGACGTCAGGCGCATTTAACACACTACTTGCTCAACCAACTAATCACTGCCACGTCATACCTACTCAACTACCACAAAATTCAAAACCTAGCGCCACAAATCTCTTCCAAACGAGCCCTCCTCAGTTGGGACTTAGGGGGCTACCCTACTGACCCTTAAGTATGGTCAACTTTATCTAAAACGGCTCGACTCTTCTCAAAAATGAAATTCGAACAACTCTCCACCCAAGATCAGCTCATTGAGTTAAGAGTTGGGGGGGCTACTCTTAATAGGTCTTATAGCCGAGCCTATCATAAAGCATCACGTGGCCAAGAGAGGCTAGGTCATTCGTATACTGACTCGACCCAACTAGGTTGGTCATCCTAGGTACTGCTGATGGGCCTTTCAGCCGAGTTTATTAAGAGGCGTAGCGTGGCCCGAGTTCGTGTGTTCATGTACCGACCCTACAGTGATTGCCCTGTGTCCATTATAATGTCTTGCGTGAAAAGGCGAAGTGCTAGTACAACAAGATCCATGTCAGGCCATGTCACTTCACACACCTAATACCAACATGGTGACTGAAAATGGATCATTTAATGCGCATCAAATCCAAGCCAGGTGTTTTCTTGCTACGTGATCCCCGATAATCAGTATAGTGACTGGTGCCCATAACCACTCTCCAGTCCACCATTGGGAAAGGCTGAATATCTCATTTCTGGCTAGATTTAAGGAGATATGATCTCTCCTTCTCCCTCTATAAATACTCTTCACCTGCATTGAGACAAAGTCAATAACTATTCTCACCCAGAAACTCTACATCCATTCTCCATTTCAAACTAGCCATTAATTTAATCATCGGAGAGGATTAGACTGGTATCACACCAGCCTCCCCTCTTCTGATGGTTTAGCTACTCGAAGTGTGCATGTCATTCGGGAAAACGATTCAACCAGATAACACAGGTAGGTGCAGCCCGAGTCAGGACCCCTGTCCAACTGAACCAGTTTTCCCATCAACACATGTAATTGAAACTACCCCAAAATTTTCCACCTATAAGAAAACAACAAGAATAATCCCAAATCCTCAACTAAACAATCTTCAACATCTGAACAATCCAACAACAATCTCATAGGGATGTCAAACCTCTTAAACAAATTAAAAGTCACCATAAACATAAGCTTATCATTGCATAGTCTATTTAGTTACAAAACTTAATAAGAAGTTTAGAAACATAAAGGAATGAAATCCTATGATAGCAAGGGTAAATTCAAAATGAGTGGAAGTGAATGTCTTGACATAGTTCGAGTTGACCTCAAGATCTATTATTTGGGCAAAACTAAAAACTAAAGAGCCTTGAGAAAAATGAGTTAAACTTAGTGAGTGGAGCAAAAAGAAATTTTGGAAAACCTTTTGTTGGAAACCGTTTCTCTTTAAAATGCTTTCCAACAACGGTCGAGTTTAAGATCCAAACAAAAATCTTTTAAAAACAAAAGTAAGAACGACTAGCAAAGTCACAAAATATAGCTAAATCAATAATTTACTTTTTAAGGTAAACATGCTTGAACGTATAAACTAAATATAGACACCGAATCCTAAAATCATGTCATCAATCATCATAGCTAAACCATAGAATCAATATGAGTCCAACATAACTATCAATCTTTAAACTGAGAAACATGCTTAAAAACCACACCACACCACACTTGTCCCCAGGGGAAATGTTGGTCGCACACTTGTGTGAAACCTATTCTCACAAGTAGAGTAGGGGATAAACTTGTCGTACACTTGTGCGGGACACAAGTACATCAGTAACATGTCCTACGTGCACACAGACTCTAACACCTTGGCACGTGGGTCAAGGTGTCGAGTTTGCATGCACGTAGGACATGTTACTGTTCAGCTCGAGGTTTGAGAACATTTTGCTTAAATCTCGACATAGATATAAACATATATAATCTTTTGAACAGAGAATTCTTAACAAGCAAGAAATGGTCATCAAATTTTATTAAAAATTAATAATAAGAAATGAAATATCATCAAAACATCTATGGCATGCATTACGAGTGAAGACTTGTACAGAGCTCATTTAGATGAATTTCTTTTATGTTGCTTTTCATTCAACGAAGTTTCATATGTAACCTTATTAAGAACTTTTTTAGTGTGACGGCTACATCGCGACGTAGTATGTCTAATTTACGTGTTATAATATGAGTAAATAACATACTATAATACACGTATTATAACATATGATTAATTACAACATGTGACTAAGTAACCGTCACATAAAAAAAATTAATGAGAAAAATAACGGTACGACCCCAACGCCTTAACCAATGTAACTTGTTATAACAAACAAGAACAGGCCAAAACAAGTTATTAACAGTAGAAACTTAAAAACCGAAAAGAACAAAAAGGAACAGAAATTAGAAGTCATATTCGAACGGGGGGTGGTGGCGAAGAAGAGGTTCGAACACTAACATAAAGGGGAGAGAGTTAGACGGAGAGGGGGGGAGAGTGAAACAGAGACTGACGGAGCGATAGGGAGGAAGACAAATAGTGAGGGAGAGAGAGGGAGACGGAGAGAAAGAAGGAGGAGGCTCACAGATTGTAGGTCGACTTGAAGTGCAAGAAATTGTTTGCTGGTGAAGAAGAATTTCTTTGCTGTGCTGGGCTGTGCTCTTTTGGGGTGCCAATTCAAAGTTGAAGGCCTCTAATTTAAATGGGGGTGGTGCTCTGAAATGGTTGTCGACAAAATGATGGAGGAATTGAAAGTGGTGTCAAATGCTTCACGGGGCTGAAAAGGAGCTGCAAAGGGGCTGAATGAAGTGTAAGTGGTGACAGAGACTTTTTGTTCTTTGTATCCTCAGTGATTGGTTTTGATTCCTTTCGATTAGTTGCTGTTAATATTTGGGGAAATTAGGGCTTAATTTTGATTTTTTGGATTGCAGTTTGATTAATTAGAATTCCAAAACGCCAAAAACGTTAAGGGTTTCTTCTCCTTCATCTTTTTCATGTCAATTTTTCTTTCTGGGCGACACTATCGTGGATATTTCCATTCAATATTAGGATTTCTTCGATATTCACCGATATTGGCCAAAACCCACAATATAGGGCAAATAACAGACTTCAACCCTCCTATCCATATTGACAGCCCGAAATTCTGATATATTCACAGCTGCTTTGGCGATTTTGATTTTGCAAAATTTACATTATTTAGACTACAATTCATGGAAAAAGTTACATTCTGTTATTAAAGTTACCCAGATATAATATGAGTATATTTATTTTTTCTTATGGCTCAACTATGAACTAGCTTTGGTGGTTGGGATTGTTTGCAGATTGATACATTTTCTCAGTGTTATGGTGCACTGCTATTCGATTAGCTCAAAAGAAAAGTATTCTATTCTTTAGCATCACACAGTGGGTCTAGTATGGATGTTGAAGTTATTGATGTGGAAGGAATGGGGCATCGTGGAATGGCAGATGATGGTGATGCCGAAAGGAGTGAAGGTGGAGAAGTGAATAATGCTGAAAATTCCGAGGCTCACGATGAGGATGGGATTTCCGAGCCATACGTGGGTATGGAATTTAATTCTGAAGAGGCTGCCAAGACTTTCTATGATGAATACGCCAGACGCTTGGGTTTTAGCTCTAAAGTTGGTCACTCTAGTCGTTCTAAACCTGATGGGACAACCATTGCTCGGGAGTTTGTATGTGGCAGAGAGGGTTTGAAAAGAAGGCATGCTGATAGTTGTGATGCAATGCTTAGGATAGAGTTAAAGGGTCAAGACAAGTGGGTTTCAACTAAATTTGTGAAGGAGCATAGTCATGCCTTGGTGAGTCCTGGTAAGGTGCATTACCTTCGGCCTCGCCGGCATTTTGCTGGTGCTGCAAAGAACGTGGCTGAAACTTATCAAGGAGTAGGGATTGTTCCCAGTGGTGTTATGTATGTTTCCGTGGATGGAAACCGTACCCCTGTAGAGAAAAACCGTGTAGTTAGGAATACTTTATCAGCAGAATCAAATCGGCCAGTCAAGAATGCTGTAACAATGAATCAACTTAGGCCTTGTAGTCGAAGGAGGACACTAGGGAAGGATGCTCAGAATTTGCTGGAGTATTTCAAGAAAATGCAGGCTGAGAACCCTGGTTTCTTTTATGCAATACAACTTGATGAAGATAATCACATGGCAAACGTTTTCTGGGCAGATGCGAGGTCAAGAGCAGCTTACTGTCATTTTGGTGATGCTGTTACGCTGGATACCACGTACCGAGTAAATCAGTATAGAGTGCCATTTGCTCCATTTACAGGAGTTAACCATCATGGTCAGACAGTTCTGTTTGGTTGTGCATTACTTCTAGACGAGTCAGAAGCATCTTTTATTTGGTTGTTCAAGACATTCCTTACAGCAATGAATGATTGCCATCCTGTCTCGTTTATGACTGATCAAGATAGAGCCATACAGACAGCAGTTTCTCAGGTGTTTCCAGAAGTCCGCCACTGCATTAGCAAGTCGCATGTCTTAAGAGAAGGCCAGGAAAGATTGGCGCATGTATGTCAAGCACATCCCTATTTTGAAGTGGAACTTTATAATTGTATTAATTTGACTGAAACTATCGAGGAGTTTGAATTGTCGTGGGATTCTATCCTTGATAAGTATGACCTCAGGAGAAATGATTGGCTTCAATCATTATATAGTGCTCGTGCTCAATGGGTGCCTGTGTATTTTCGGGATTCCTTTTCTGCTGCCATATCTCCTAAACCTAATCAAGGGCATGATGGTTTTTTTGATGGCTATGTGAATCAACAGACCACATTACCAATGTTCTTTAGGCAGTATGAAAGAGCTTTAGAGAACTCGTTTGAAAGGGAAATAGAAGCAGACTTTGATACAATTTGCACAACGCCAGTATTGAGAACACCATCACCCATGGAGAAACAGGCAGCCAATCTTTATACAAGAAAAATTTTTGCAAAATTTCAAGAAGAGCTAGTTGAGACTTTTGTGTACACAGCAAATAGGATTGAAGGTGATGGAGCTATTAGCACATTCAGAGTTGCAAAATTCGAAGATGACCACAAGGCGTACATCGTTACATTTAACTATCCTGAGATGAGAGCTAATTGTAGTTGTCAAATGTTTGAGTATTCAGGAATTCTCTGTAGACATGTTCTGACAGTCTTTACTGTGACAAATGTGCTTACATTGCCTTCTCACTATATTTTGAAACGATGGACAAGAAATGCAAAGAGTGGAACTACCTTAGATGAACGTAGTGGTGAGTTACATGGCCAAGACTCCCTAACTTTACGGTACAACAACCTATGTCGAGAAGCCATCAAATATGCAGAGGATGGGGCAACCACTACAGAAACTTTTATTGCAGCAATGACTGCTCTTAGGGATGGTGGGAAGAAGGTTTCCGTTGTTAAGAAAAATGTAGCTAAAGTTGTGCCTCCTAACTCTCAGGTCAGTGTGACTGGCTACGATGACAGGAAAAACTCGACATCAATGTCCGATATGACCCCTTTGTTGTGGCCACGCCAAGATGAAGTAATGAAGCGATTTAATCTGAATGATGCTGGTGCACCTGCTCTAACCGTTTCTGACTTGAATTTGCCACGAATGGCCCCTGTATCTCTTCATCGGGATGATGGTACTCCTGAGAACATGGTATGGAATAGAATTCTTTGCTTTGTTTCTGTTCTTCTATATCTTCTTTTTTTTTTTTTTCCTGAGTGCAAGGTCATGGCATTGATCTGGGTTTTTCTGCAGGTGGTACTTCCGTGTCTAAAGTCAATGACTTGGGTCATGGAAAATAAGAATTCAGCGCCAGGAAATCGAGTAGCTGTCATTAACCTGAAGGTACACGTATGAAGAAGTGAAACAATAGTTGTGAAATTTTGTATCATCCAAGTAGCTCAAATTGGTGGTGGTGTATTTGATAATGATAGCCTGGATCCCTGAGTCTGAAAATGAAATATTTTTATATGTTTTGAGTTTGTTTAGTTTTTTTTCTTTCTAGATATCTGATTATTGTATAACTTAATTGTGACCTGTAGCCTTGTGCTAGTGGGATGCTCTGGTTTGCACTCTCAAACTTAGTTTACAATCGAGCAAAGAGTGTTTTTTTTCTTCCATTATTTTCTTTTTAAACTTTGTTTATACCCACTGCAGCTGCAAGATTATAGCAGGACTATATCAACTGAATCAGAGGTTAAGTTTCAGCTCTCAAGGGTATCACTGGAGCCAATGTTAAGGTCCATGGCCTACATCAGTGATCAGCTCTCAACACCAGCTAATAAGGTCGCTGTTATAAATCTGAAGGTATGGGAGTCAAAATTTCAAACCATTATCTCTGAATCTTGCCCTGACTGTTTGATGAACCATTTTTCAGGATCCTCATGTTGTTTGTGTTCATTCTCAATTCCCTTGGCCTCCTTGTGGGTAGAGCCATGGGTTTTTCACTTGGAATTACCCTTGTGCTGTTAGTTGAATATACTTAACGCATTCCTAACTGGGTCTTCTGCAAGTGGAATGATGTTTTAATTAGTCAAAATACTCTAGACTTTGTTCAATAAGTTTTGCTATCTAGATCTTCCTTTTAAACAGTGGACACTCATGACAATGCCCTTGGAAGTTCAAATTTGTTTGAGTCCAAATCTCGTTCATACCCTAACTGGTGTTCTATGTGCAAAGGAGCTTCACAGAGATTCCATAATCTCTCTCTTCATTATTCATTGCCTTTGAGACCATGGTATAATCTGTTTCGTGTTTCTAGCTTAAGTTGGGTACTTCCCGCTTCATTCAATCCTTTATTTGTAGGGAGTTATTATGCTTTTGGTGAAGGGGAGAAGGAAAAGATTTGGTGGAGCGTGCTAGTGACTTTTTGTGGAGGGAAACATCCTAAATTGTAAGGGAAGGTTGCGTAGTTGTGGACTGCTTCTGGGATAAGGCTAGACTTTGGCCTAGGTTTCTTCTAGGTTTCATGTCTTCCTTTCTTTTAAATGTGGATTGGGAAGTTTCTGTTTCTTACTTTGGCCGGGTACTTCTGTTTTCTCATAGTACGAATTCTGCTTTTTTATTTGTTGTGTTCTTGAGGCTCTGTTTCTTGCATTTGAAGGTTGCATCTTTTGTCGACTGCATCGATTTGGATTGTAATCCCCAATAATGGAGGGATACATGAATTCATTATGTATTTTATTGGTTGTAAAAAAAATAAAAAATTGGTGTTAGAGGAGTGAAACATAAACTAGATTATAACAAGAGGCAATTTTAAGATACAAGAACCACATGATTTAATCAGATTTCTACCTGAGGATGAAATTGGAACTGCAACAAGATTTGTTACTTGTTGCACCTTTTACCCTTGAAGTGTACTTGTTTCGAAACCTTTTCCTTCTATTAATCTTGATTATAGCACTACCAAAATTCTTTAAACTTGCTGCGGACCATAGTTCCTAAATGCTTAAGCTAGTGGTATGTGGAACAACAACTGTTTGATTCCAACCCTCACCCTCAGATGTGGGACTCTCCCCACAATTAAGATTAAATAGCCCAACATTTAGAATTCAAGATATATTGAGAGGTTACAGTTACAAGGAAACTTTGATACTATGACAAGCTTAATGCTTGTTAAATAAATCTGTTAAGATGCGGGCTAACAGATTGTTTATGTTGTAACTTATTAAATCTTTAGTTCTCAAATGAAACTAGCCCCCTTAATATAAGTCTTAGAACTTAAAGCCTTAAGCCCACATGTGTGGACTATTCTTGTTTTTATTTTTATTATAACTATTTTGGATATTGAATGAAAATTTTATAGAGGCCACTTCTAGAAAAGTGATAATGTTCTGAATGTTCTGCTGTTTTGTTTACTTATTCTTGTTTGATCGTTTAAGATAAGCCATTTTCACCCTATTCTTTCAGCTTCAAGACGCAGAGACAACTTCAGGGGAGTCAGAGGTCAAGTTTCAAGTTTCTAGGGATACATTAGGTGCCATGCTAAGATCAATGGCCTATATCCGTGAGCAGCTTTCAAGTGCCGTAAGCATTTTCAACCAATTCGCTATTTGATATTGTCTTGTTTTTGGTTTATCAACTACATCGATGCTGTTTTATCGATTTAAAAATTGTTCTGAAATGTTATGTTCCCTGGTAAATGACTATTAGTATATGAAAACAAATTTGTTTGCAATTATCTTGAAAGCTTGTTTCCAAACATTTAGGATGTACAATGAAGAGAACATAAGAATGTACGAATCACCTTTGGCCCAAAGTTGAAGAGAAAACCTATTCAACCATATAAATAATTCTATGGGTGATTCCTTTTAGTTGATAAACATCTGGCAGGTGGTCTCCAAAATTCCAAATCACATTGCTAGTGTGGGATTTTGGGAATGACATTTCGATGAACCAGAAGTATTTTTATGTTGTCATGAATCATGATTCATCTAGCACGGGATGAAAAAAATGGCTGATATCCCGATATATTGGCAGATATTATCCCTTTTTCTAGGTGTTGATACAGATACAAGGGGATAATCCTATTTCTTCCCCCTTAACGGCGATATATCCCCGATTTCCCCAATATTTCCCGATACCGGACAAATAACCCAGAACTTTGTCTTCAGTTTTGAAAGTAATCAAAGGTGCCAGTCACTGAATCAATGCCAAAAACCAAGCTTTACTTCTCTTCTCAGTCATTTTCGGCCATCTCTGTCTGTCTGTCTGTCTCTCTCTCTCTCTCTCTCTCTCTCTCTCTCTCTCTCTCTCATTGCTCTGGTTCTGGTTTGTTTAATTTTCTTTTTCACCTCATTTTCTATCTCTCATTCGGCACCTTTATCATTAAGTCTGATTGTCTAATGTTGGGTTATGTATTAATAAGTTGGGTTGGGTTATGTATCAATGGGTCAGGCTGCATGTTTGTCTTTGTTTTGTTAAGTCTGATTGAATTTATTTTGTTTGGGTTATGTATCTATTGTGTCAATGGATTTTATTTTATCATTCTAATCAAGTTTTATTTTCAGGCTTTTCATGAACACGCATTATATACACATACAATTCATCATATGCATATTTTATAGTTAGTATATTTTGAATTTTATTTGTTCAATAGTCATTGATAATGTACTTAATGTCTATGAAAGTTTTACTTCAAAATTCCATGTTTTTAAGTCAATATCTGTATTTTTTGTCAATTTTCCCCGATACCTAAAATGATATCAATGTATCCCCTGAAATATCTGTAAATTGAAAGCCTGATACTATCTGCAGGGCCGATAATTTCATCCTCATTTCTAGGAAACATAAAATTTTATAGAATAAAGAAAATAAATTAAACAAAAGGGAATATGAATATCTCTAAAATGTTTTTATAGTTAATGACTGTAAAAATGCCTTCTTGTCTAAAAAGTTTGGATTGGGATGCAATAGTCATAATTAAGGGAGGTAATAGGGTTCCTATCCTATCCTTCTGCCTTTTTCACTTGAGGTACAAGTTAGATTTGTATGGGTTGTATGGCCCTGATGATGATAAGGAAAGGAAAAGCTTGTTGGTAGGATAAAATACTACTAAGGACGTGTGCCAGGGTGTGGAAGGTGATTTTCATTTTGTGGATAATATGGAATTAATGGACTTGTCATTGGGAATGGGAAAAAGGGAAGGGGATTTCTGTTTCCTTTTAGAAAGAAGAGGACATATTTCAGCTGTATTCTTTAGTATTTTAGCTTTTCAGTTTCTGTGCACTGGGCCACTGGCCACTCATTTGGGATAGAAGGGTATGTATAGAAGAAGAGCTCCGTTTCATCTTCAGAACCCTTGGCTTATATCAGTGGCTGTGGTAGAGAACTTGAGAGAGGGTGCTAGATTTTGCTGCATAATCATTTATCAACCCCAAAATAAAAAAAGGTGGTGTTCAATAATTTGGTGGGTGTGTAAGAAAGGAGATTGGGATGTTGACCAACAAGAGCTGAAGGAATTAGGACCTTTCTGTTGACATTTTTTATTTTTGGTATTCGAATTTGCTTTGAGGTAAGGATAGAGAAGGAGAAATGAGAGGATACTGAGCAGATATGATAGATGTGAGTGATATGAGAAGATGTATATAGAATGATCCATTAAAATAAAAACTTAAAGTTACAAACAGTTTTAACTTTTTAATCTAATTTTTTTCTGTTTTGAGAAGGAAACCTGGATCTCCCTTACAGCTGTGGACTATACCAGTTGAATGGATTGCATATCCATGTTTGAAATACACAGTTGGATATTGATATGTATCTTGTATCTTGGGCCCATAATTTGGGAAATCAGAAAGTCTTTATCTTTTTTTAAACCCATTGAAGAGCTCAATTACCATGGCTTCAGTCACCTGGTGATATAGCTCTTCTAAACATTGTTAGGTGTTGTTATTTGGGAACTACGCCCTTATCTGTGTCTTGTTGAGCAACTTGGATTGTTGTGGCTTCCTTTGTGGGAGAGAAACAGACGTACGTGTCTTTGATGACAGATTGTCTGATTGGTTTTTTTTTTTTTTTTTTTTTTTTTGTTATACAAGGAATGTACAGTTGTGCAGCCATAGAACTACACTTGCAGTCCCCTTTTTTTTGGGGGTACAAAACAGGAATGTGGGTAGAAGCGATAGGTTGATAGAGTTTATAGATTTAATACACTTGTAGATGTATACCTCGCATATACTTGGGCTTCTGCCGCTTTCTTTTAAATCAATGTACTTGATCAAAAACAACCAAAAAACCTTGGGTGGTTGTTCTGCAAAATTTAAGTAGGAAATTCATGGATATCATGTTCATCTTTCTCTATGTTTATGTTGAGTTTTAAATTAGGTTCTTTTACTGTTTAATCATGCAAAAGTTTTAAATTTGGCAGGCTGAGATTCAATCAGAGTCCGTCTCAAAAAAGCCGCGGAAGTAAGGGCCTTGGATGTTTTTTACTTCCTATACTGTACCTCCCACCAGGTGCGCATTACATCTGGTTTCCATGGGGAAAGGTGACCACGTAGCAAGTTCAGGATGCTCGCAGTTGCTACATACATCTTTGTGTAGCCCTTCCTTCCCTTTGTGTAAGATTGTTGTCAACATATTTGTACATGTACCAAATCCAAAGCATCAAAGAGATTTGATAGGTCTATGCGGTCAAAAAAGCTACGACACGCCAGAATTAGAGAGACACTATTTGACATGTTTGTGCGAGATACAAGATTTTATTCAATAGGAATTTGTAGTGTTAATTCTGATAGCTGTAGGCTGGTGTGGCGAGTTCTCTCTCATGGAGCTCCCGGCTTCACTAGTCTTTTTTTCCCCTTGCGTTGTAGCATAAGATATGAATTGTTTGTTTTGCTTCACTATGGTAGTTGCAAGGAGTATATGATTTTTCAGGTGCTCGTGAGTTCTACCATCGCTAATGTCATTTAATTCTTCAGGTACTCGGGCATTTTATCTACCATATTCATTTACATGCAGTATCGGAAAAAAGAATCTCAGTGGATAAAATTATGCTGCACTGCAGGATCAGAACAAAAATAAATAGACAGTGCTGCAGCGGGTTAGGCAAGAAGACAAAGCACTCATGAAAAAAACCAAGCCTTCATCTTTTCCACTTAAATTCAAGATAGAATTCCAACTAAACCTCTCTCTAAAATAAGAGTACCCTCATAATATTTTGGCTGAGGCTATAAGATTTGATCAACGAGATGATGATAATTTTTTTTACTCTATCCTTTTAGCTGTTATTTTCTATGGCTACTGAGTGTGAAAAAAAATGGGTAAAACCTGTTCAAATAGGTTGTGTGCAATTAAAAATAAAAATAAAGTTCCTAGTGTCGTTTGGCCATCTTAAAATGAAAGTATATTAATAGCATCAAAAATGTATTTTTTTTTTAAATACAAGCGATAGTGTAAGCCACACATGATTTACATCCCACATCACATTTAATCTCAGAATTTATTTCCATTAAAAGTGTGCATTAGTAACTTGTGAATTTACCCAAAAATATACACGCAACACATGCAACTAGATGTGGGAAGTTGGTTTTTACTAACTGTCGATCTCCTCTCCCTCCTCACTCACTCGCATCGATTCTTAAAACTTGAGATTCTGTTATACAGATCATCTCATCGTACTCCTCGTCTTCCTCGAAATTCTCTGCCGCACCTCCTTCTGTTGCTGTTCAGGTTTTTCCCTTTACTTAATTTGGAAATAAATGGAAAAGACATATGTGCCCCCTTAAAAAGTGACTGTTTACAGTCAGCGGCTGCCACTGTAACACAGAAAAACTCAACCCCTAAGCCGCACTCTCTTCTTCCTCATCTCTCTCTCTCTCTCTCTCTCTCTCTCTCTGTCGTCTTCTCTTTCGGGCGGTAATCAAGTATCTCAGGTTGAAGAAAATGGATTGCGCATTCTTGGGTATAAATCCCATTTTGTTCCAAGAAAGTTTTGCAGGAAATGGGAATGGAAATGGTAGGGTGTCTCTGATGGCGCGTTCTAATTCTAATACAAGGAGAAGACTTCCCAGCAACCTTCGCTACCCGCGGCGCACCAAACTTCCTCCGGATTTTGGAATCAACCACTTGTTGAAGAACACCACAGAACCATCATCTCAAACGGAATTCAAGGAAGCAGAAGCAGAAGAAGATGGCGAAGATATTGCTTGGGAGGCAGATGAGATTGAAGCTATTTCATCACTTTTCCAAGGGAGGATACCCCAAAAGCCTGGAAAGTTGGATAGACAAAGGCCTCTCCCCCTCCCACTTCCTTACAAGCTTCGACCTTTGGGACTTCCTAGGCCGAAGAAACATGTCAAGATGGCACCCATTTATGACCAAGTCTACAAGAATCCCAATGCGCTGGTTGGTTTAGCAAGGGAAATTAGAAGCCTTGGGGTAGATGAAGATGTGGGACTAATTCTCAACAAGTGGGTTCCCTTTCTTAGAAAAGGGTCTCTCTCCATGACAATTAGGGAATTGGGTCACATGGGTCTCCCTGACAGAGCTCTGCAGACCTTCTCTTGGGCTCAGAAACAGCCTCACCTCTTCCCGGATGACCGGCTTTTGGCTTCCGCTGTTGAGGTCCTGGCAAGGAACCATGAGCTTAAACTGCCATTCAATTTGGACAAATTCACAAGTTTGGCAAGTCGTGGTGTGATTGAGGCAATGGCAAGAGGGTTCATCAAAGGGGGAAGCTTGCATCTTGCTTGGAAGCTTATATTCATAGCTAAGAATAGTGGAAGAAAGTTGGATACGAGCGTATATGCCAAGCTAATACTGGAGCTTGGGAAGAACCCGGATAAGCACAGGCTTATAGGGACCTTACTGGACGAGCTTGGGAAAAGAGAAGACCTGAATTTAACCCAGCAGGATTGTACTGCTATTATGAAAGTGTGCATTAGGCTTGGAAAATTTGAAGTTGTGGAGAGTGTTTATGACTGGTTTAGACAATCTGGGCATGATCCAAGTGTTGTTATGTACACAACTCTGATTCATAGCCGCTATTCAGAGAAGAAATACAGGGAGGCCTTGGCTGTGGTTTGGGAAATGGAGGCTTCAAATTGCCCCTTTGATTTTCCAGCTTATCGTGTGGCAGTAAAGCTTTTTGTTGCTCTGAATGATCTTCCAAGGGCTGTAAGATATATTTCCAAGCTTAAGGAAGCAGGTTTCTCTCCGACATATGATGTCTACCGGGACTTGATTAAAATGTACATGGTTTCTGGGAGGCTGGCAAAGTGTAGGGATGTATGCAAGGAGGTAGAGATAGCAGGATTCAAGTTAGATAAAGAAACAATGTCACAGTTGTTGCAATTAGAAAGTGAGAAAAGGTTAAGTTTTTAAAATCCAAACTTCTCTGTTGTAAGCTGTAATTACTAATTACTAATGCCCTCATGTAGAAGTTCTTTCTGCCCATCTTGTTTGGGTTATTTTTGCATATGCACGCTTCTCTTATCTTTATGGTCATCTTCACATAAGTTTCACAAAGCCATCGAGGGCATCCTCATTCTCATTTTGTATTCTTGATGATAATGGAAGTGCATATGTACTGTAGATAAACTGCAGTGTGCTTTATTTTATTATTTGTCCCTAGCTTTGCACAGCATCCAGACAATGCATACATACAAGTGAAAGAAATGAGCACTCTCTAACATGATCGTCTTCTTTGAGTTATTCCACATATTTGGTTTCTGCATTATTTTTTGTTGTTTTGATATTAGTGAATACCATCAGAAGCCAGACTTCAAATCCCGTCTCCCCTTTTGAACTGAGTGAAGGTGGAGAAGTGAATAATGCTGAAAATTCCAAGTCTCACAATGAGGATGGGATTTCCGAGCCATACGTGGGTATGGAATTTAATTCTGATGAGGCTGCCAAGACTTTCTGTGATGAATATGCCAGACGTTTGGGTTTTAGCCCTAAAGTTGGTCAATTTAGTCGTTCTAAACCTGATGGGCAACTAGTGCTTGGGAATTTTTATGTGGCAGAGAGGGTTTGAAAGGAAGGAATGCTTAGGATAGAGTTAAAGGGTCAAGACAAGTGGGTTTCAACGAAATTTGTGAAGTAGCATAGTCATGCCTTGGTGAATTACATGCCCAAGACTCCCTAACTTTATGGTACAACAAACTATGTTGAGAAGCCATCAAATACGCAGAGGATGGAGCAACCACTACCGAAACTTTTATTGCAGCAATGACTGCTATTAGAGGTGGTGGGAAGAAGGTTTCTGTTGTTAAGAAAAATGTAGCTAAAGTTGCGCCTCGTAGCTCTCAGGTTACTGTGACTGGCTATGATGACAGGAAGAACTCGACATCAACGTCCAATATGACCTCTTTGTTGTGGCCACGCCAAGATGAAGTAATGAAGTGATTTAATCTGAATGATGCTGGTGCACCTGCTCAAACTGTTTCTGACTTGAATTTTCCAAGAATGGCCCCGGTATCTCTTCATTGGAATGATGATACTCCTGAGAACGTGGTATGGAAAAGAGTTCTTTGCTTTGTTTCTGTTCTTGTTTATCCGTTTTTTCTGAGTGCAAGATCATGGCATTGATCTGGGTTTTTCTGTAGGTTGTACTTCCTTGTCTAAAGTCAATGACTTGGGCTATGGAAAATAAGAACTCAGCACCAGGAAATAGAGTAGCTGTCATTAACCTGAAGGTATGCATCTGAAGAAGTGAAACAATAGTTGTGACATTTTGTATCATCAAATTAGCTCAAGTTGGTGGTGTTGTATTTGATAATGAGAGCCTGGATCCCTGAGTCCATAATTGAAATATTTTTATATTTTTAAAGTTTGTTTATGGTTTTTGTTCTTCTTCTAGATATCTGATTATTGTAGCACTTAATTGTGACCTGTCTCATTGTTCTAGTGGAATACTCTGGTTTGCACTCTCAAACTTGTTTCGAAACCTTTTCCTTCTATTAATCTCGATTGTAGCACTGCCAAAAGTCTTTAAAATTGCTGCCTACCCCTGACTTGTGGGATTCTCCCCACAATTAAGATTAAATAGCCCAACATTTAGAATTCATGGTATATTGAGAGGTTACAGTTGCAAGGAAACATTGATACTATGATAAGCTTAATGCTTATTAAATAAATCTGTGAAGATGTGGGCTAAAGGATTGTTTATGTTGTAACTTTTTCAATCTTTAGTTTGCAAATGAAACGAACCCTCATAAGTTTTAGAACTTAAAGCTTTGAGCCCACATATGTTGACCATTTTGTTATTATTTTTTATATAACTATTTTGGATAGAAAAGTGATAATGTTCTGTTGTATTTTTCATGTTCTGAAGGTTCTGCTGTATATCTATCTGTTCACAACATTCTTCTGTGTGAGCATGATTGCTGTATGTGTTGGTGCAGATGATAGTTTACACTTGATCTTTGAACTGTAGGTAAGTTCAGTTGTTGACAAGTTTTTAACTTATGCTCCGTCCTTTTGCACATTTGTTTATAACAGTCCTCTTTGTGAGCGTATTTGTGATGGTTTGTTAGGGCAGATGATGGTTTACACTTGATCTCTGAACTTCAGGTAAGTTCAATTGTTGACAAGTTATTAACTGATGCTCTATGGTTTGAACGTTTGCTCATACCAATGCTCTGTGTGAGCATGAGGTTGTCTTTGTGCTTGTTTTTGTTGGTGCAAATGATGATTTACACTTGATCTCTGAACTTCAGGTAAGTTCTAGTGTTGACAAGTTATTAACTGATGCTCTATCCGTTTCACATCTGTTCATAACAATCCTATGTATGCTCATTTGCACCAGTATGTGTTGGTGCAAAGGATGACTGTGTGTTTTTTGTTTTTCGTTGTGGGGTGGGAGGTGTTGATTGTGCAACTAATTGAGTATATTACGATTAGTGATCAATTATTATGTTTGAATGATAATCATTATCTTCTTAAACTATTTTTGAATTATTTTAATTACAATAGTGCAGGTACCGAAAAGCTTCAACTCGCCTTACACCTTTCGCTTTGAAAGCATTGTTGCTATCAGTCATTTATTATCGTCAAAGGTGAACAATGGCTCATCTCATTCTTCCTGATTCTTGGCACTATAGCCTTCACAACCACCATTTTTATGGTTCTTGTTCTTGATTATTTCTATATGGGTTTGAAGCCTTCCAAAGTGAGGTTGAGTTTTAATGGTGAATCTTTTGGTAACTGTTTTTCTCGTTCTTGTGCGAGTTATAGGCAGGTTCTCAGTTTTTAAAATGCATTTTTTCCATTATGTCGAGATGGGGAGAAAGGTAAAAGTGGTTTGGATACTGTTATCTTTACATTTTGGGTTTCATTAATGAATCCTACCGCAATTTCTTTATTGTTGACTTGGGTATTGTTCGGTTCGTTCTCTCTTCTAACCCCGTCCCTCCTTCCCCCGCCGCCCCGCGGTTTCTTTCTCTATGTGAATTAGTTTCTCTGTTTTTTAGAAGTTCATCAAAGGGCCAGATACAATTGTTGTCATTGCTTATTAGAACTTGTATGAAGGCACATCCTTTTGACGAATTTGTGCAATTTCTAAACACATTGAAATTTTCAATTCTGCACTCTACTCTATATCTTCTAATAATGGAGATCAGTACAAAGTTTGGTTGCAGATAATGTTCTTCCCTGTTGTCTTCAGCTGAGTTTTTGTGACTTTTGTCGCCTTAAGCATTTAGTGAGAGATGACGAGAGAGAAGCGCTGGTGCAAAAATTGAGAAAGGAAAGTGTGTTTACTGCTTGTTTTAATCCCAGCCAAAAATTGATGCGTGGACAAATTTCCAGCATTCCTGTTGTAATTTGCAATTACTTTTGACTGATGAATGCAAGTGCTTTCTTCCCATCTTGAGTGGAGAAAATTCTCTAATAAGCTTGATGCATGTATGGATGGATTCTGGTGCCATAACATCCCTGCACAATAAAAAGTTGATGGATGAATAAAGTGAAAAGGCGAGGTTCAATTCTTATATGTAAATTGTTTACCAGGAGGAGTGTTGACTTCAACAAATATGGAGCCAAATAGAAAAATTAAAAAAATCAAGGTCGAAAAGGAAATACGTCAAATAATACAGATTCTCCTTGAGATCAACGTAAACTACTACTCTTTGGCCATAAAGGTTCCCTCCTTTTACTCAATCTACAAAATGTTATTTATTTACTTGAAATGATTTGTTTATTTTTTATTTTTTATTTATTTCGAGAAATGTAATGAAGTCAGTTTTTAACATAAATCTAATTGGAAGGGCCACATTGAGCAACTGTGTGACAACATTGGACTAAATTGACCTATATGATAAAATACAGGGACAACTTTAGTAGTTAACCCTAAATTCTGTTACTAAATTATAACTTTTTCTAGGTAGGTAATTGACGATAATGAACTTTAATAAGGCCCATGTGCGTGTCACACAGTGATTTAAATTCAATCCAATTCATATTTGATTATATTGGATTAGATGATTGGTTTTGATAATGGAAAATGATAATAATAAAATATTAAATATTTATCGTTAGGTTTAATTTAAACATATGAATAGGCATAAATGTAAAATATGAATAAAATATTATAGAAATTTGTTTTGATTCTATAATTAAACATAACTCATTCAAATGACTTAAAATATTCATAATTTTTTCAATTACAAAGACCTACACAAGCAAAATAAGCATGAAACTAATTACATTGAATTGGATTGGATTTGATTTGATTCTCACAAGCCAATCCATGATCCAATAATGTCAGTTTTGGGAATTACGAATCCAATCCAATCTGTCAAATCATCAAAACCAATTAAAATTTGATTGGATTGGATTGGTTAGTTTGGGTGGATTGGGTCGGTCGGTTTGAGCGAATTGGGTCTGTTGATTTGGACGGATTGGATCAGATCTTGCACACCCTTATAAAATTTGATTGATATTGATGAGATTTACACATTAACGTCAATGACATGTTTACTTACTTGTAATAGGGAACTTAGGAATTGGGAAAGTTAGGAATATGTGTGAGATTAACTACTCTCCTACTTAATCTAGTTCCTAGCTTTTCAAGTATTGAATTACAGAGTTTAAAGTGGAATTGCCAACATTTCATTTTTTATGCCTTATGTGTTATTAAGTTTGAAATTGTAAAGACTTTCACATTCATTATAGTAAACGGATTGAAAGTCATGAATGAAAATAATTTTAATATGCATTTCATAATAAATATGGTAGCTTTTTATTAGCAATATTCGTTGCAGTTGTATTTGATTCTCATGTTGGTCCTTGAGTTGCAAAATGGCTTTTGTCGTCCCTAAACTTAGAAAAATAATCATGGCGTCACTTCTATTACCTACTTCCGTCAATTTTGAGGTGTACAATTGAGGGGCAAAACTACTTTGAATGAATACGAAATTGTGAAGCCAGGGCTAAATATGAAATAACATTAAGTCTTTGTAGCAAATCGCTATGTACTTTTTCATTGAATAAATAAAGAGTAAAGTGCCGTTTTACCCCCGAACTAAAAAGTCATTTAATTTAATACTTGTGAAACCTTATATATATATATATATATATATATAATAATATGACCACATTGTTATTTTTCATGATAAATTATTAGGAATAATACTTTTGTAAAAGAATACCTATTTGTTTGATTAAAGTAATGCCATGTACAAAGATATTTACATAAAGGAAACTTACCACCCTAGTTTCTTCACATGTGTAAACTTAGATGACTAAGCTTTTGGTTAAAGCATGAGCTGTGGCATAAGAAGAAAGTAGGATAATCTAGGAAGTCAAGCATATCATTAAACCTACACTCCACCAATCACAAACCATCAAGTTACCGCATTTAACTACTATAAATAGGAACCAATTCCCTTAACTTGTTTTAAAACAACATGCATGGTAATGCATGATAGAGAGAGAGAGAGAGAGAGAGAGAGAGAGAGAGAGAGAGAGAGAGTGGTGATGAAACTCTTGGAGTTTGGTTTGGGTGATAGTACATGAAGATAGGTAGATGGGTTGTCTTGTCAATTTATTTTAAGGGCTCTCAATATTGAGGTGAGTGGTTTATGTGATGTGTTCTAAAAGTTCTTATTTTGTGATAAAATATGAAAACCATGAATTATCGTGGATTTGTTCTATTTACAAATATCTCTCCATTTCAAAGTCAAGCATGTCTAATTTGGTGCAATCTTTCACACTATATTGACTGGAATATTTGTGAAGTATGTTTTATTCTTGGAACATGAGAACTTCAATGTTAGGGTATCCGATGGATAGATGTACCACATGGGAACATATGGCAATAAGGCCAGTAGAGGTCACATGGTTGGTTACGTGCTATGGAGGATAATCGAGATATGAAGGGATGATGTGATATGATCTAGATTGGTGTATCTTTTCATTATATTTTCTAGAGTGTGTAATATGGCATTGCTTGACTGACATATTACATAATCTACTCACTGAGCGGTGGTTGCTCATCCTTCACCCTGTTTAATTTTTCATATGAATTAGTGGGCAAGACAAGGACTAAACCGGTTGAGGTTGAATTAGATGATAGTAATAGAACTTTATTTATTTCTTGTTAAGTTGTAACATTTTGAGAGCTATTTTTATAAGATAATTTTATTTTATGTTTCGGCATCTTTTTATTTTATTTTCTCACTCACCAGGCGCGGGGTTTCCACCAACCCCCGGGTCCGGGGTGTGACAATACTTAAACTAATTAAAGCAACCAATTTAACCTATGTTGTTAAGTTTTTAGAATTTCATCAGCTTTTCTATCTAAAAAGTCACTTGACCTACTATTTGAATTTTTTTAATTACTATTTGACATGACCCACCCTGGATTTTCCCTTGGAATCCGTGACGAACCTTATGCATGTCTTTGCAGATGTCGGGCGTACTTTACTAAAATACCCTTAACCCTAACTGAGAACAGCTAAGGGATTTGACTCATGTTAAAATTCGAGCAATCTCCCTCATAATCGACTCAAAACCCAAAAGAAACTTTGTATATTTTAGATTTATTCAGCCACAAAGATGAGATTACACTTAATCTCTAGGCAACGAAAGCGAAAATTAAAACTTTGAGCATAAAACAAAATCTAACCTAACTATATTGAGGTCTAAAGGGATTGAAGCACCTAGACTATTCGAAATTCTATTAGAAAAAGATTGAAGAGATTACCCTTGTAGTTATATCTGGAGCTAAGCTCTAAAGGTTGATCACTCTAGGGAAGGCCTTCATCCAAAGAGATTCTCCAAGAGAGCCATACAATTGTACGGTCTCTAACTTCATACACACCAAATTAAGAAGATGGAGAATGAGATGAGTAATCACAAGAAGGTGGAGGTGCTAGCACCACCCCTTGTGGTGGTCAACCATGGTGGAGGAGGGGAGGGAGGGATTGGTGTTGTCTTTCTCCTCTCATCATCCAAAACTGTAGGGAGAGATGATGCCCATCATTATCTATTTATAAGCTAGGCCTTCAAGTTGGGTCAACCATGACCCATATCACTTAACAAAACCCATGTGGGTGAAACCCATCTCTTCCTCTTTATATGGCCGGCTTTGGCTTCACCATTGGGCCTCCTGGGCCTTGTCATTTAAGTTGTCACTTACAACGTATGCATGGCCCACAACCTCTGATCTCCAATTTCGAAGTTCCTATAGGTCAACAATAGTCCACGAATCTCCGATTCAGAAATCCATGATAGTACAAGTGAAGGGCAATTGACTAACCTAATCATGGAAGCATCGATTTGGAAGATCTGATTCAATTCTAGATATATAAGTTCCTACATGAGCGGTGGGTGGGATTGATCTAACAGTCCGATCATTCCTTATCAAATGGTGCATAATAGGAGAAACTCCAATTGTCTATCAAATGATGGACTTTCGCCAATCTGAGCATATCATTCTGTTGAGGACAAGATAATTCTAAGCCAAAACGGGCCACCATTAGATGGTCCACGAGCCACCATCATCGGTGGGTGGCTTAAGGAATTTTCCTGCGATGAAAGAAGTTCAAATTGGTGGCAACCCATTACACGAATAGCTCAAGCACATCAAAGGGAGCAATTTTCATAATTGGCTCGATGGGAAAAAGTGGCCGAAAATGGCCTCAAAGTCAAGGTTTTCCAACGAAAACCTTATAATTTCCTGCCATCGATTTGGCTTTTCTAGCGAGCTAATGGCGATAACTCTTGGTTAGCTCTCTTGTTCAACGAGGGGAAAAACCTGACCAAGATCATCTACAAGGATGGGCAAGAATTGCCAGCGGTGGCCTTTGACAGTAAAGGTGCGACAAAGATAACTTTTCAACAGTAAAGGTGTGACAAAGATAACTTTTCAAGCAGGACAACCGGTGTTTCAGGGGTTAATAAGGCATATTGGTGATGAGGCAAAGGTAATGGAGGAGGAGATGAATGTTTGGGTCCAAGAATGCCAGCTATGGTGGCCAGACAACGATGATTGGTCACTAGGAAGTCCAACTATGGCTGCTGTAGGGGGGAGAGAGAGAGAGAGAGAGAGAGAGAGAGAGAGAGAGAGAGTCAGGGTGCGAGGGAAAGGGAAGGGAGAGAAACGAGCTGAAATGAGATTGGGTAGATGGCTTATTGTAAAATTACGAAATTGCCCTAGACTTCTGGTGACCATAAATCTCTCATTATAACTCCAGTTTAAGCCCACTATAGTCTAAGAACTAGTGAAAACGAGCTCCACATAATGGCGCGAGCAAAGAAAATTTTTCAAAATTAATTCCAAACAAAAAGTAGCCCAAAAACCACTTTAAAACGTCAATTCACTCTAAAATTTCGAAAATTAAAAAGAAAATAGGGACAAGATGTTACACTTTTATTATTTAAAACTAAAAAATTTAGAAAAAAAAAATACAAATTTATAAATAAACCCAATCCTAGACATGTATTTATAAAAAAACCCAAGCACTATTTAAACATAGAAACACACCCAAAATCAACCCCAAAGTCAACTTTTTGGGTGTGTTTATAAATGGGTTTTGAGTGTGTGTAATGATGGGTTTTGGGTGTGTTTATAAAGTGTTTTGGGTGTTGGGTTTTTTTATAATTTCAACCTCCATTTTGGGTGTTTTAGTGAGGATGGGGTGAGGATGGGGTGAGGGTTATGGTAGATCATGAGGGCATGGAAAGTTTAGGATGGCCACCCTTCAAATTCCACTAAGTATAGGAGAAGTTATATCGAGATTAGAGTTGGCAATATTGTACACGACCCGTTAACATGACACGAATTCGCACAAAAAATTCAGTATTCGGGTTTGAGTTATCGTGTCGTGTTGATATCGTGTTGACCCGTTAGCCACCCTTTAAGCTAATGGGTCATTTCAGTGCTTATTCGCAAATAAACGAACCAACTCGTTAAGCAGGGGTAATTTTGTAGTTTTCAATCCTTAAAAAAAAAACACCTCATAACCCTTCATCTCTTCATTCCGCGTCGTCTGAGTCTAGGAATCTCCTCCTCTTCGCAGCTTTCTCTCTCTCTCTCTCTCTCTCTCTCTCTCAAGTCTTCATCTTCTCCTTCTTCTTGCACTCTCTCCTATCTCTGTCTTTCAAATCTTCCCCTGCCAAATTTGAATGTTTTTCAAGATATGTCCTTCTTCTTGCAACCCAAAAATTTATTCTTTCTTCATTTGAAGAAGAACCCACCTTCATATAACAAGGCCACCGCAAACAAAGAATTTATGTATAAAAAGTTGAAGTTTGAGGACACAGGGATAAGAACAATACTACAGCCAATTCCACCAAACACAGAATTCGTTTGGAATGATATAGATATTTTCGGCATGTATTATTTGGGAATGATATTTGTTTGGAATGACATGTATTTTTTGGGCATGTATTGTTTGCATTTAAAATTTGTTAAAAAATATAGGTTTTTTAAATTTTTATTAGAAAGTTTATTTTCTTAATGGGTGGAACAGGTTGTGTCGTGTGATTCGCGAATTGTAGTGGGTAGTGTTCGTGTTTGATGTTTTCCACCTATTTTCTTATTGTGTCGTGTCGTGTCAATCTGTTAAGAAAAGTGGGTTGACACGAACACTACAAACACGACACGAATGCTAGGTCTAATCGGGATGGGATGTTGGGATTAAGAACATTTGATTAAAAAGAAAAGAAAAGAATACCAAAGGCGTACTCTTAGGGCTAGTTTTGTAGTTTTTACTATTTTTAAAGGGAATTTTATTTTTAAATATTTTTTGTGTTAGCTTTTATTATTTATTATTTTGGTTAGATGTATTTGACTTTTAGGACTCGTTTGGACTGCTTTTCTTAGAAGTACTTCTCTTTATAAGCGCTTTTATTATAAAGACGTTAAAATTTTCATAAGAAACAGAAGTGCTTCTTGGAAAAGCACTTGGGAGTGCTTCCTGAAGAAGCACATGACAAGTGCTTCTTCAAAAGCATTTTTATGGCTTAAAAGCGCTTCTAAACATTTCGCCAACGTTGTCGAAGCGCTTTTGGTTGTCAAAAAACGCTTTTAACTGTTCTAGAAGCACTCACAAACGGGCCATTATTTTACTCAAAATTACAAATTTACTCTTATTATTAACGAAAAATTGGAAGAAATTCGAAAAATTTAACGACAAAGGTTAATTTGGTTGTTTCAATCAGTTCTGGTGCTAAATTGATTGTTTTTTTGTTTTATTTTTTAGAGAAAGCGATAGAATTTTATTGAAGAAAAGATGTAACTAGTATAAAAATCAAGCTATGTCATCGGGAATTAGGTGAGTGTCTCTACACCAATGAGTTCGGTCATCGGTAAAAAGTGAAGTTTAGTTAAGGTGATAATTCAGAAAGTAAAATGGTTGGAAATCCATAAATAAATTCACATCCCTGGTAGTGTCGTCGTTACTAAATGCACATCCCTAATAGTATGACGTATTTATTCAAATTTCAGATTTATTGACAAAAGAAAAACACGTGACCTTTGCTCCTCACGCGAATCTCATGTGGGGAATTTTGTTTTGTTTGTTTTGGTTGATCAACTGATGTACGAAACTTTGAGTCAGAAGACTGACAACACGCACACACAACCAACCTTACCCCGAGGGCCTAACATTATTATTATTATTTTTTTTTCGGGAGCAAAATGCCTGCATATTAATAAGATTAAAAAAAAAAAGGAAAAAGTAAAAATGCCAAAAATAAAAGAATAATAAAAAATAAAATAACGAAGAGCTTTCTTTCTTTGTTTTCGTTGGAATTGGAGAGAGAGAGAGTGGAGAGAGAGAGAGAGAGAGAGGAGGAGGAGGATAGAATAGTAGATGAGGAGGCATCAGAAACGACGATGACGACGATGAATCAACAACCAATCAAAAAGAAGAAGGGCCGTCCTTCTCTATTGGATCTTCAGAAACGCGCTCTCCTCCAACAACAACAACAAAACCCTGATTTTCTCAACCGCCATCGCCGTCAATCCACTCGCCGGAACCCTACTCCTCCGCCGTCCGATTCCCTCGCCGGCGACGACGACGACGATGAGCGCGCAAAGAAGAAGCATAAGCCCCTTCTCGGGTTTAGTCCCAATTCTGCTCCGACATTGTTGCCGTCTAATTCGGGTTCTTTCGGCTCCGATTCGAACGCAGATGGTGAGGATCCACAGGCCGCTCTCAAGATCAGTACCGTCCATCATGGATCTAATCATATGGTGATTATCATATTACGATAATTAGGCTCAAATCGATGTCGTTGTTGGTTGCCGTTTTTCTTTTTTCCTTGTGATGAAAAAACTAAAATGAAATTTATGGGCTTCTTTTGTTTTTGCTGTACTTTGAGAATTAGCATGTTTAGGGATTTTCGCGCGAAAACTTGAAGCTGTTTTTGGGGAGGGAGAGAGTGGGGATGCGTTTGACTTATTTCAAGTTTTGGGCATTATATTTAATTTTATTAATTTGTTTATTTGAAATCTGGGGTGGGAGGGATTCAGTTTCTCTTTATTTCCTAATTTAAATTTCTTCATAATTCCTTAGTACCATTCTAGTCTATTATATCGTACTATAGAAAGACGCAAACCATTTTGTCTGAAAAAGCTTCAGTTTGTCTTTTCTTGATTTAATTTTCCCTTTTCTTTTTCAATGATGACAGAAATAAAATTGTATTTTCTTGGGAAATTTCATTTCAGCATTGACATAGGTCTTAATGGTTTCTTTGCAGAGCCAGGAGGTTTTGAAAGCGACAGACAGTAGTAGTATACATGGTATCGCACTATTAATCAATCCCAATTTCTTGCTCAAAAGGTATCTTCCTGTGGTTAATTTTAATGAATGTCAACTTTTTTGTTTTTGTGGACAGGGTCGCAGGTGGAGTCTGGTCCCACGACACCTTTGCCAGACAAAAAGTTGTTGGTGTTCATCCTTGATAGGCTTCAAAAGTAAGTGTCTTAGGTTCCAAAGTTGTTGTCTTTTTCATTGACTCTTTGAAATGAAATGGGTTTTCATTGGTTGGTCTCAACTTTCTTGCAGAAAGGACACTCGTGGAGTGTTCTCTGAGCCTGTGGATCCAGAAGAGGTGCGTATTGTTATGTCGAAACTGCTTGTTATGATGTTATTTCTAGCTGGTTTTACGAGTACCCATTTCCTGGTTTGATGTAAATATGTTGGTTCAGCTTCCTGATTATCATGAAATCATTGAGAACCCGATGGATTTTGGAACTGTGAGGATGAAACTAGATCAGGGAGCTTACTCCAACTTGGAACAGTTTGAGGTTCGTATTTCAATTTTGTTCTTGCTTGTTTTGAGTTTTGAGTTTGACACACAGACTCACTCACCAGAGTTGCATGAATGTCACCATCTTCTTGCTTGCTTTCACTCCCCCTTTTTTCCATCTCAGAGTTGGATAAGTAAATTATATGGAATGATTGTTGCCTAAGGTGCCTTTTTAAGTCAAGTTGACCCCGTTGCTAGTAAAAGAAGGCAGATGAATCAAGGACTGAGAACATGATGCAACTTATCATTGTCTTTGGTTTTCAACTTATTGGCCTGGTCTGTTTAGGAACCATTTTGATTATATGGCACTCTAATGTATCACTGAAATCTTAGAAATTGGGATAAATTATTGTGGTTGACCGTGGGTTTATTCTTATGAGAATTCTATTCTAAGTGCCACAAACTCTGATGGTATCTCACTGTTTATGGCGGTGTTCCACTTTGATTTGTTTAGTAAAATTAGTTGATATGTTTTGACAGGAATTTAAGACTTCATGTTTAATTTGTGCAGAAAGATGCGTTTTTGATATGTTCAAATGCAATGCAGTATAATGCACCAGATACTATTTACTTCAGACAGGTTTGGCCCAGCTTCAACTTACATTTCTTCCAATTTAGGGAATTTGATCATTTCTGAAGGTTAATGATGACTTATTTCATTAGGCACGATCTATACAAGAACTCGCAAAAAAGGACTTTGACAATTTGAGGCAAGCCACGGATGATTGTGACCCCAAACCAAAACTTGCGAGGAGAGGAAGGCCACCTGGGAAGAGCATGAAAAAGTCAATTGATGGGTCTCCACTTGATCGTGTAGGTCCTCAAACTACATCTGAAACAACTCTTGCTTCTGGAGGAGAGAATCCTAGCTTGTCCAACGCTTACAATTTAAGAAGACCTGCTTCACAGAACATACGGTCTTCTGATGTGTTAAACAGGGCTCCCAATGGGTCTTTTAGTGGTGAAACAAGTTGGTTGTCTGGATGGGAGAATGAATTTCCAAGTATGTGATTTCAACTGAGTGTGCTCCACTGTTGTGTACTCTTTTTTCAATTTCAGTTTCTTTCTTGATTTTGTTTTGATTGTCTAGTTCATTCAACACCCACTGAGCCTTTTTTTCTTCTTTGGTTGCAGCTTCGGTATTGAGAAGTGTGCAAAAGTATGGGATGAAACAGTTTACCGTAGATGAGAATAGACGTGACACTTATGCCCAAGCTCTGGCTTCTGGGAATGAACCATCTATGTTCACTGGTCTTGAAGGAGAGTGGAAGCAACTTGTGGCGGTATGTATAATGAGAAATTTCTTGTATTGTCTTCTGCATGGCAGACTGGAATTGGTTAGTAATGTGCAAGATGACAGGGTAAAAAAGAAAAAAATAGAACAACGGATTTGCTAATATGGCTACTATAGATGCCAAATCTCATGGCTTGATTAATGTATCATCTTGTCTTGCATGTGAATATGATAAGATTGTTTATTTACAGGGGAATGGTATGTCTTTTTCATAAATTTATAAAATAACAATAGCTCAGATTTACTTTTTATTCGTGGGACTTGTATAAAGATTTGATTTTTGTATAACATGATCTCTTATTTTTTAATTTATTATTTTCTTAAAATAAACCAGGTAGGTGTACACTTTGAGCATGGTTATGCAAGGAGTCTAGCTCGATTTGCTGCAAATCTTGGACCTGTTGCTTGGAAGGTTGCTTCAAAAAAAATTGGCAGTGTTTTGCCTAGTGGACTCAAGTTTGGTCCGGGATGGATAGGAGAAAATGAGTCATCAACGTTGCAGCAGTTTTCAATCTGCGAGAGGGGAGAAGAGAAGGTTCAATGCTACCCTGCATCTAATGACCATACAGACAGACTTCTACCTCAAAGTACATCAGGCTCAAATCCCGTTGTTACACATAGATTTTCGCAGCAAAGCCGTGACAACATGGAAAGTAGGAGAGAATTGAGTTTCCACAATGAGTTGGCGTCACTTAACAGCGGTGTTTGTGGGATAAGACCTGTGCCTCCTTTCCTGGTTCGGCAGAGTTCCGCAAATCACTCTGGTAACTTTAGTTGCACTTCTAGTAGGTTTATGTCTTCTATATGTTTTAGCTCAAACTGAGAATGTTAATGTGCCTGCCAAATTAACAGGGAAGCCAAGTTCAACCGACACTTCAATGCCTTCGCAAATGCTCGGCATGGTTTCGGATGGCAACACCATCATCCATCAAATGCCGACTAAGGATAGTGCTTCAAACGAAGCCAAACAGTTGGAAGTTTCAAGTAGATCAAAATCTAACAATGTGCTTGGTGGGGAAGCATCTTGGCATGGCCCATCCATATACAATAAACAGGTTTCTTATACATTCCCCTCTGACCTGAACGTCAAACTTGGTGCACCGGGCTCACCCGGTTCCGTTGTTCAAATCGGTTTGCAACAGCAGCCAGATTTAGCTTTGCAGCTTTGATCGGAGCCCCGTAGCGTATATAGACAATAATAGTAGGGATTACATTAACACGTTGGGGCTCTTTTTTCGTATTTCTTTCTGATTAAAAATTGTTATGAAGGTCGCTTTCTGATTGCCGCAAGGAATCATGACAAATTCACAGTGGTAGGGCAAAGTTTTTGTACAGATTAATCATTTTTATGTTAAAATCTATTGGTTTAGCAATTTAATCCATAATGCATTATTATTGGTCATTGAATTTTGAGTTTGGCCTCTTCCGAAAAATCTCCTCAACCCAGGAACGGTACTGAGCCAAATAGCAGAAGAAATTGGGTTATTAATACATAAGTCGATTTGAAAATTTTCGACATGCAGAAGAAATTGTTAACCAAATTATCATAATTGTTTGTTTGTTAGATCCCGTTGTGTAATGTTTATGGGATGAAATCACAAAATGGACCAAGTAATCACAAGAAATCACCAATTCTCTAATGCTATTATTTTAAAACAGAATCGTTAAGAATTTCTGTATTGAAAGGATTATTGGATTCGATTTTGAAATCCAGGTCTTGATAGATTTGTTCACTGTTCTTTTAACACACAAAAGAAATTAAGGAAGAATATCTCTAAGACAACCAACCAACCAATTTCAAGTGCTGAAAATGAAATAATAAATTAAAATTGTCAAAACAAAAAATTTAATTTCACAAAATGGAGATGCGGGGTATCGATCCCCGTACCTCTCGCATGCTAAGCGAGCGCTCTACCATCTGAGCTACATCCCCTTATTTGATATTTTAGTTGATTGCTCCGACTTTATAACATCATATTTTCTAATTAATCATTAAAAGACTTGTTAATGGGCCAACACCTAGCGTGATTTCAAAATGGCTTTCCAGGATTGCAGGTTGGAATTGCGATTGGAAGTGAGAATATCGGGTTGAATTCCAGTCCTGTCGGTTAATAATATCAACTTTATCAAATAATTTATTGGGACTTCCCTCATGTTAAGGTGAAGCAGAAGCAAAATTACTTTTCTAATCAATATAAGTTGATCTTTTTTTTTTCTTTTATACAAGGGATATTGATGAGGGGGGAATCAAACCTACGACTTCAGGTGCATGGTACGGTTTAGACGTACATTTTCTTCAGGTTAATTTATTCCCTCTAATACTAATACTATAATAGAGTCTCTACTACAACTAATGGCTTCTGGTGTGACACATAATATGATCATTTCTTATTTGTTACAACTTAGTTACGAACTTGCAAATAAAAAGTATTATCACATGAGTGATGAGTCGAAAGTAGCTAGTTGATAAAATATTGCATGCATCAACATCAATTCAGCGATGCTTTTTTGCGTGGTCTAGAAAAGAGACGTGCATGTGGGAGAAGGAAGGAAAGCCCAGAATATTGACATTGCTTGATTGAAGAGTCTGAGACAGAGACAGAGACAGAGACAGCCAGCTCTTTCACTATTATTCTTTTCTGTTCTTTTTGTTTCTTCTATTAATTCTTGGTTTTCTTTCTATTTTTTTGGGGGTGATTCTTTTCAAAGCTAAAACAGATATTCATGCTTAAATAAATATTAAAAGAAGAAAAGAAAGCCCAAACCAATAAAAATAAGGGATTCTTCTATCTAAGTCCAAAATCTCTAGCTGTCATTGGATTGAGTCCACACCTTTTTTCTTGTAGATTTGAGTCCATTGACTTTTATTAATTTCTTCTTGTGTCAATTTTACCCTTTGAGGTAAGAAAAGAACATGAATTAAAAATCCAAATTAATGTATCGATTCTTTCCTTCTAAATGGATTTCATATTTTAAATTTTGAATCCTTCTATTGCCGCCATAACACATATGTACCCAAAAAAAAAAAAAAAAAAAAACATTTCGTCAAGTAAAATACTTTAACAATTAACTATTGCAATATTTACCTAATATATAGATAAAATATAATTTAAGTCATGAAAGTAATGACCCATATATTTTATCTTACAATGAAATTAAGACCCATAGGCAAGCACCAACATAAAACCACCCATCCATAAGGTTGATTTGTGAGGATTCAAGCATATGAACAAATAAAAAAAAGTTCATATAAAACAATGAAAGTAGGAGTATTATTGATGATGTCTTCCCAACAAATATTTACCTCATTACTAGGTAAATATGAGATAATATACCTAATTATTAGGTAAATATAAGATAATGTACCTAATTACTAGGTAAATATAAGATAATGTACCTCATTACTAGTTAAATATAAGATAATATACCTAAATACTAGGTAAATAAAGACAGATCACAAACAACCAACATACATGGAATTGTAGTATCTGGTGTAAGCCTTTGCAGACATCCCACTCAACCTTATCGCTTTTTGCCAATCGAATATAAGCCCCGACCTATAAGCTATTCAACCCAAAAGAATTACAACCACAAAGACCCAATATCCAACCCTATCACTTTGCATACCTCACCTTGCAAATTATAAGCAACATGATAAATACCCAGTTAGAAAATCAATCAAACAAGGATTTTGGTTTCGAATGAAACTCACGATGCCGATTATAGAAGAGTCATCCCACTCAACCAACATACATGGAATTGTAGTATCTGGTGTAAGCCTTTGCAGACATCCCACTCAACCTTATCGCTTTTTGCCAATCGAATATAAGCCCCGACCTATAAGCTATTCAACCCAAAAGAATTACAACCACAAAGACCCAATATCCAACCCTATCACTTTGCATACCTCACCTTGCAAATTATAAGCAACATGATAAATACCCAGTTAGAAAATCAATCAAACAAGGATTTTGGTTTCGAATGAAACTCACGATGCCGATTATAGAAGAGTCATCCCACTCAACCAACATACATGGAATTGTAGTATCTGGTGTAAGCCTTTGCAGACATCCCACTCAACCTTATCGCTTTTTGCCAATCGAATATAAGCCCCGACCTATAAGCCATTCAACCCAAAAGAATTACAACCACAAAGACCCAATATCCAACCCTATCACTTTGCATACCTCACCTTGCAAATTATAAGCAACATGATAAATACCCAGTTAGAAAATCAATCAAACAAGGATTTTGGTTTCGAATGAAACTCACGATGCCGATTATAGAAGAGTCATAGGGTACGTGATAGCTGACTTCTTGGAGAAGTTGGAGGGCTTAATGAGAAAAGAATTTGGCTCCACTGACTTGTTGGGGAAGTTGCAAAGATTGTGGCTGTGAGAGAGTCCGAATTGGTTTAGGGTAGACAATATCATAAAAGTTAATTACCTTATTTAATTTTTAGGGGCATGATGGGAATAATTAAGTAATTTTAAAATGAAAAAAATAATACGTAAATATCAAAAAATTAAAAAAGGAATGTAATCATACATAACACAAAAGTCAAAGGACTTATATCAACAACAACAACTACAAGGATGTCATCCAAATTCTATTTTTGATTTTGGACTTATACCGAATTTTTTATAAAAAATAAAATGAAGAAAATAAAGCCATATGATGAACAGATCCAACAAGAAATTGAATGAATGAATCCCACCTGATATCACTACTTTACATTAATCTGTATTTCTATGCCTTACAATTTGCTGTACACACCAACACGATCGAGACCTCCAGCTCTAGCTCTAGCTCTGTGCACTTTGTTTCACACAAAGAAAAGAAAAAAACTAACATTAATTCCAAAATCAATAGTTCAAGTTTGCCACAACATTCTGTAGCCGCCATTGTTGGACGTGGGAGACCCAAACCATCTCTGCGTCAACATCTTCAACCGTTCATCTCTAACCTCACAGAACATGTCAGCCCACCCTTTGGGCTCCACCGGCTCAAACCCTAATCCTGGTGTCCTGTCCTTGGACTTGGGGTTCAGCGCCTGCGTCCAATCCACCACATACGCAGACACCCGTCTTCGAAACTTTGTCCGAAACTCCGGCCACGCCTGGTACTTGTAGTGGTTCACCACCCCCTCCTCCATGCTTAACTTCCTTGATCTGTACCCTTTCTTCATCTCAAAATGATGTATCACGTTTAGCAACGAATAATCCACGGCGTCCAGTAGCACCATAGATTTGTGCCTCTGCTCGAACCGCCTCCGGCACGTGTACCCCTGAGTCACGCCTTCCGCCGGGTGCGTTTTCCTATTCGACGGTCCAAAATCGTTGCACTTGATGGTAACCTGACCAACGGCAACATATTTATTATTATTTTCCCGATTATTGTGTTCGGGTAACCAAGATTTGATCATGTGCTTGGAGGGTTGGGCCGAGTGAGCCCATGAATATGGCGCGAACACAAACTCGTCGACGTCAATGTACAACACCCACTTGCACAAATGCTTGGCGTATATGGCGCTGTGTGAGAAGCCGGCTTCTTGAGTCTTCGGCCAAACCCAAAACAGCGTCGTTATGTTGTAGCCCTCCTGCTGCAGCCCCAAAACGACACTCTCCAGATTGTCGTCGCTGTCGTTGTCGTACAGGATGAAGTAGTCGACTCCGATTTTGGAATGGTAAATCACCCACTCCCTCAGGAACTTTGCCACGTTGTAAACCATTGTACACGCGCACACATCGTGATCCGGATCAGGCTTCGACGACGTCGTTTGTGTGGTCGTCAGTCTAGTCCTAGGCCGAGGGCGAGTGTAATAGGCAACGGATGGGAGCACCACATGTCCGTCAACGATCTCTAGTGAGATTTTGAATTTGGTCACATCTTGAAGACGTCGTTCCTCCTGCTGCTGCTGCTGCTGCTGCTGCTGCTCGTTATAGTAGATGGTGTCTTCTAACTCCATTAAGTTCGGGTGCTGGCACCTGAACACCTCTTGCGTCGAGCTCGTAACGGCGGTTTTCAGGGAGTTCTTGTCGCTGTCGCCAAACACGCACCTGAACTCGCTCGGAGGTCTGTTGACGCCCTGACGGTGGTTCAGCCCCTTGACGAACACGACGACGTCGTTTTCGGTGGAAATTGACTCGTAGACGAGAAAGTTCCACCGGATCAGCTCAGGGGAACCTGGACCCGGAGCCCGCTTGTCCTTCTCCTCGCTCCTCTCCAGCACCGGCTGATAAAACGGCCGGAGATGCTTCACACTCTTGGGCATCGGACATGTGAGGGTCGTCCGGTTGGAAAACGGCAGCGTTTTGGAGAATCTGACCGGCGAAGTGTCGTTGTTCTGGAAGAGGCAGACGTAGGTGTCGTTGGCGGCTGAGATCGGAGTGTGCGGCGAGACGACGACGAGGAGCTCCCATGCGGGAAAGAGAATGGAGACGGTGGAGATGGCGGAGTGGTTGATGATGATGGAGGAGACGTGGAGGGCGCGATGAGTGGCGGGAAGCTGAGGGTGGTGATTATCATTGTGGAAGATTGCGTAGTTGATGTTGATGTTGTCGCTGGCGATTGGGAAGTGTTGGATTAATTGAGTGGTGCGGGAGAGGTGGAGAGAGAAGGAGGCGAAGAGGTAGAGGGAGGCAAAGGCGAAGAAGAGTAAAGCGGGGAGTGTAGGGCGCATGGCTTCTCGGAGGCAAAGGGAGAGAGACAGAAACGAAGGAGGCCGAGAAGAAGAAGAAGAAGGTGGAGACGGCGAGAGCACCTGCAATTCCTTTATATGATGGCTCATCGTCGATTGAGATTCGATTCGAATGAGAAATGTTTTTATATTTTCTTAATTTTGGGGGAAATATCTGGGTTTGAGAGAGACAGAGAGAGAGTGAGAATGGAAATGGCGTTTGGGTTTTATTTCTTTACAAGAAGAGGTCAAATTCTGGTGGGACAAGGATTCCTAGTTGGGTCAGGAAATCTAATACAGGCGGCTTCTTCTTTTCTACCACTTGTACTAATTCCTTCTGTCTTGATACTACGTCGTTTTCTTATCTACTAATACACATCTAGTAAGGTAGATTTGAGGCCCTTCATCTTGCCACTTGTTATAACTTTTTTATTTTGTCAATCAATTGTTATGACGTAAGACGCAAAATTTATTCAATACACAAAAGTTGGTTAATTTAGTGCCCCCTTGAACTTTTGCTTTCGTGTCAATTAATCCCCTCCAAAACTTGTAATTTCAACACCAACAATGCTTGGTGTTACAACCAGTAATGATATTGTTACACGTGTCATTGTTTTCAAAATTTTAGATGGAATGTTTGAGTGGTGTTGTTTGTTAGAGTTATATATGTTAAAATAGAATGAGTGTCTCGTGTCGTTGCATGTTTAACAAATGTAATCAAAATAACTTACACAAGCATATTTCACCATATTAATGGTGGATGATTTGAATACATGACCTCGGGTGTATGAATAATTACTATTAAGAATCTGAGTTATAAACACTTTGAAACCCTATATTATTAAGTTTGTACCAAATAAATCTTTCGTTGATAATTCGTCTCTTTTTCTCCTCAAAATCTTCTTTTATTGATCTTCATTAAATAAATCATGCATTAAAAATTGAAACACAAATGGAGAGCTCCCTATCATCAGGTACATCAGTGAGGTTCATTAATGTATAGTGGTGGAATTCATGTTCTATCTCAATGAAAGAAGAAAAGAAAAAAAAAGCAGGCTTCACTGCTGGCCTTAATTTGGAATCTCCCCTTTTTTTCTTTTTTCGCTTTTCCATTTCAATGATGAATTCGTCATTTATGTCTCTTTTAATATTTCTGAAATTCCGGATTCCTTCAATATTTCTGGGGCAAGTTGCTTAGAAAGCAACACAATTGAGGTCCAATTTTTACCCCAGAAACTGCCTAATATTTCCTTGCTTGTGAGGATAAAAGCATACTTTCGATGAGATGAACATATTGATTATGACTTGATTATTTTCAACAAATTTGTTTTTCATCGTCGACCTCCTGATCCAGTGGTTCCCACTAACTTTTGATAAAAGATAGAAGAAAAAAAACTGTTATTTGTCCAACTACAATGAATAATTGCTTGTCAAAGAGTATACAAATGAGCACAAAATTAAACAATACAAATAACTTCCTTCGTTTTTGTCCTCCACAGACTCAATAAGGGAGTGAAATGAATCAACTTATGAAAAATTCATGAATGAAAAGAGGGAAAAAGCAAATCACATGTATGAACTGCGTTAATGTCGAGTTATTCGCCTACAATTTTCGGGCCACGGTTGATTCGTAATCTTCAATATGAATAAAAAAAATGATGCTCTAAATTAAAACAAAATTTCTGGTCAACTGCACAATTGTATGGAGGACTAAGCTGCAAGGCAGGGATAGTGAGAGTAGAGAAGCGTGGAGCATGGCTTTACAGCCAACACTTCGCACATTCTCTAAGCACAAAGACAAAGGTTGTGCTTCAACCGCACACAAAGTACTTCTTCATTCATTTCTCAAGTTTTATGTCATTTTGTCCTTTAATTGCTCCAAAAGTTAACTCACTTGTAGCTTTATCCAGTTTTGTATGGTACTATAATATTTTTCTGATATGAAAGTTATTGGATAATCGAAGAAGACACAAACTAACTTACTAATCAAACTCCTCCTGTCTCAACATGAAACACACTCCTTTTGTTTTCCAACTGTTTTTGTCTGCATGACAAAATTATATTATCTGATTCCGATGCTGCTTTAATTTTTGAAGGGTTACTTTTTCTTTTTAATACAAATGGAAGAAGGGAGTTCGAACGCATGACCTTTGAGTGTAAGGATAATTATTCCTGACCATCAGTTGAGCTACGCGTCCCTTACTTTCCACCGTAGAATCTGCCTGATGCCTAAATTAATCACTGAGTACCAAAGCTAATCTCACATTCCGAAGAATATTTGCCCATTCACAAACTGAGACTTTTATAATCCATTCAACAAATCTACAAGTCTTTCAGCCGTTTTTTTAGGGGGAAATTGTTTATATATTATTCAAGTTTGAAGATGGCATTTGATTTTGTGCCATTTAATAATGATAATTGGACGCCATGCAACCATTAATATCTGATTTTTAACTAAAAGAAATGACCGATGAGTGCTGCTAATCCATTGGCTTTATCTGGCAGTATTTCCGGGGCAGGGGCTTTTTTTTCAATGAAAAGCCAAACGTGCAAGACACTACACATGACGTCGTAAAATAGCCTAGTGATAGTGAGTGACCTATAAATGAATACAAAAATCATTTAGGAAGACTAATTTATTACACTAATTTTTGGACACCAACTTATATGTCAACGTTTTATTTGTCGTGAATAAATAAAGTCTAAAACAACACAAATATAAAATAAATGAAACGGTACCATATTTTTTATAAACAAAAATTAGTGTCTAGTATCACTATTTAATATTTTGGAACATCTCTACCAACTCCAGGCTCGAGTCCAAAGCGATTATCTAGTTTTATTTTTTGTTCACACTATAATTATCATAAGAAAAATAATTAATGTCAATATTAATATTAACAACAATACTAATGTAAAAGATAATGTCCTTTAGCAATAGTCTTCTTCACGTTGAATGATTTGATTTTGTAGATTTTGCTATGTTCTGGGGATAATCTTTTATAGAGAGAGACGTGAAAATAAAAGGCTTAATTATTGTAGTGCCCCCTGAAACTGTAGTCAAATCTCACTTTACTCCTTGAAAGTTAAATTGACCCACTTTACCCTCTTAACCAAGGTTTCCTGTTTCGCTTTACCCTCTACCGTTAACTCCATCTATAAGTCTGTTAAAATTGTTGATGTGGCAAAATAGAGCCCACCACCATCATAGACCCAAAAAAACAAATTCAATTACCTTTAAATAATTTAAACATCAATTATACAACATAAAATTTATAAATTAATCAATTAAAAAAGAAAAACCAGCCTCAATTTTATTTCCCAGAAACACCAAAGCCTCTCTATGCCTGTGTCTCTTTGTCAACAACCCCAGTGCAGCTCCCAACACCCTAGCCACCATCATCCACCAAACCACCCTCCTAAATCTCCGCCTCATACCCTCCCCAACTGGATCTTGTCGCCACTTACAACGAATAGCTCCAATAGCACAAACTTCCCACAACCACTCTCACTGGCACACCCACCCTCCTCCTCTGGCCAACCCATTCATGCCCTACTCTATCTCTAGACATAATCGAAATAGCAACAACAAAGAGAGACATAGATGGTGGTGTTACCAAGCACTGAGATCGAAATTTTGGGGAGTTGAGTTTCTTGATAAATTTTGGTGAGACAGAGAGAGGAATAGAGACACATAGGACCACCACCACCATCCCTTCAACCCAACTCAATGCTCCCCTCACCCCTCCCTAAATTATTTTTGCACCTTTCATTCCTTCATTCCTCTTGGAAATTTTTTACTTGGTTTTCCCTTTGCGTGGGTGGGAGGATTGGGGTGGCTAGAGGAGAGGTTGGGGGATGGGGTAGGGTATTTTTTATTTTCAATTTCATTTTACTTTATTTATTATGTTATATAATTGATATTTTAAATGTTTTAAATTATTTAAAGGTAAATAAATTTTTATTAATTTTTGGTCCATGAAGTGTACGTTCTACCTTGTCACATCACCTTGGTCAAGGAGGTATAGTAGGTCACTTTGACTTTCGGGAAGTAAAGTGAGATTTGACCAAAGTTTCAGGGAGCACTACAATAAATAAGCCTGCATATAAATGATGACTATAGTCTCATATATAAATAGTAGGGCTCAAGCGCTAACAAATTAATAAGTTAATACGATACTTAGCATTCCTTTGGGTTCAAATGACATTAAAATATGATGATATGAATAGTTTATTTTCAAGTCATCATCCTTGCAAGGATTCATCCAAATCAGAAAATCATTTCACTATTTGATTACTGTCTTGAACATTTTATTGTTTATTAATTTCATCATGATAAGATAATAAAATGCTTTTTGATTTAACTAAATTTTTGTAAGAAGAATCTTTCAGTGATGACCTAAAATATCATCGAGTTAGATCGAGGGAAGCAAAATAATGTGAGACTAAACAAGTGGTTAGTGTAAAAAAAAAAAACTCATAAACTTGTTAGAGTTTGATGCCAACAAGTTCTGCTAAAACAAGGGGGACTAGTTTTGATAAATTTATGGTCTTACTAGAAGGTTTATTGTTGTCTCAACCCATCAAATATAAGAGCAAGCCCAATGGGGGCTTTAAATCATTAGTGGATGTTGGGCCTTCAATTCATCCAATTTCGTGTAGTGAGTCTCTATATTGAGGAGAGCTTTTGACGTGTAGAATACTGGATGTTGGGCCCCCTAGTTCTTCTCGGATGAGAGTTGAGCTAACGACTGAGCTGAATATTGCCAGGTACACAAACAAGTTTTCACAAAGAACTGGTTTTGAGAGCGTGAGAGGTGAAGTGAGGTAAGTCTTCAAATTCTAGAAAGCTACTTTGCACTACTCGTCTCACTTGTCTTTTTGTCATTTCTTCAAAGTTTTGAAAAATGGTTTACACGTGTTAGTAGACCTCAAGATGAATCAGTTGAGGACCGCTACTCTACCCATTAGACTTTGTATTTCCTTCATTGTTGAAGTGATATCATATTAAGAATGACCTTGATTTGGCATGGGTGTGCCTTGATACCTTGTTGAGTGACTAGGTATTCTAAGAATCGGCTGAACAATATACTGAACGTGCATTTACTTGGGTTTAACTTCATGTGATACTATCGGAGCATGCTGAATGCTTCGGCAAGGTTCTTAATGTGGTTTGAGAGTTGAAGAGCATTGACTAGCATGTTACCTACGTAAACCTCTATAGTTTTGCTGATATGCTCTTTGAAAATTTTATTCACGAGCCTCTAGTAGGTTGCTCCGGCGTTCTTCAGCCTAAATGACATGACTTTGTAGCATCCGGTTTGATGATAAAAGAGGTCTTCGCCTTGTCATCCTCATGCATCAGGATTTGACGCCGAAGTAGGAGTCCATGAAGCTGAGCAGTTGATTGCCGGAAGTTGAATCCACAAGTTGGTCGATCTTCGGCAACAGGAAGTTGTCTTTAGGGCATGCTTTGTTAAGGTCGATGTAATTGACGCAAACCTTGCATTTGCCATTTTCTTACTCTACTTCCATAACAACATTGGCTAGCCATTATGAGTAGGAGACCTCTTCAATGAAGCCGGTAGCTAGAAGCTTGTCAATCTCGGCTTCAATGATCGCGACTCGCTATAGAGTGAAGTTGCGTATTTTCTGTGCCATTAGTTTGCTGGCGGGTTGACATGGACCCAGTGGCAAATGATGTTCGGGTCGATGCCAGACATGTAAGATGGAGACCATGCGAACATGTCCTTGTTGTTCTGAAGGAAGGTGGTCAGCTCTACCTTCTCGTTTGAGCTAAGGCACGAGCCAATCCCCACTTTTCTGTGTGGCTAGTCAAGGTCAAAAGGTATTAACTGAACGTCTTTCTTAGGCTTCCAACCTTCTTCAGGAGAGCCTTTCAGATGGATTCCCTCGTATTGATCCTGGCTCCTTACTTAATATTAAGAGGTGGCAACCCATTCCTTTTTCAAGTTTGCATGTCTGTTGGGAGCGAGACCGCCTCGTCGACAGTCTGCATCATCGGTGTGAAATTCAACTGTTCACTCTTCTTTAGCTCTTGGGCAGTGCATCTACTCACCATGGCTTGATCATTGTTGATCTACCTGATTCTGCCCTTACGGATAGGGTAACAGATCTTCTAGTGTGAAGCGAATGTGACAGCATCGATTTTGTTGATCCATGGTCGGCCCAAGATTCCATTGTAAGGGAAGATCTTGTCGATGACGATGAAGGTCTGCAAGCAGACCACCGGGGTGAGTGGATGTCAAGATCAATCGTTCCCACAGTGATCAATATGGCCCTATTGAAGTTGGTGAGCAATCTGGCAAGTTTGTTGATCTTGGGCTCCAACCCTATATGCTAGATAACAGATAGTTGCGGGATGTTGGCTGCACTACCCTCGTCCACTTGAACTCGCTCGATCATAGCTTGTTCAATCTGGATGCAGATGATGAGGGCATCATTATGTGGAGGATCAAGCCCGATCAAGTCCTTCTTTTTGAAAGCCAATTATATTAGTGTCCTTGATAGCTGGATTATTAGTTATGACTTAGGATCGTGTTGATTAGTATGAATTTTTGGGAATGCTCCTTCTGCCACCCCTTCCATTGTTGCCACCAATAGCTCGCAACAACAATTCTCGCATCTCCCCAAATTGGTTGGTTAGGTTGTCGATCCGTTGGTTTTGAGCGTCCAAATCCGCTCGAGTAATTGGGGCTGGGACATCAGCTTCTTAATCATCCATGATAAGACAAGAATACCGAGACGGGAGAGACCCGCTCTGATACCACTTGACGCAGCACAAGCAACAAAGGTTTCAAATGAAAACATTGAGTAACAAGAAATCTGGATTCCACCAGTAATTAAGAGGAATTCTCTTGGGATAATTTTATTAAATCTGAGATATCAAAACGTTCACCAACTCTGTCTAAATACACATCTCTCAACCCTTGAGCTGCTAGGGGAGTTATTACATAAAAAGCAAACAGAATTTATTAGAAAATTAACTACAAAACTTTGAATGCAGTTTTGGAAGCCCAAACGACCTCGGGATGCCAAAATCCATCATACATCACGGCAAAGCGGTGAGTTTGACTCGTGACGTCGTTCCCTTTCCGAAATGGTATTTTGCGTCCTAATCGGAGCTCGGACGACAAATCTGCAAATTCCCACTACGTCCTTTTTCTA
Source organism: Prunus mume (assembly GCF_029339155.1). NCBI lineage: Eukaryota > Viridiplantae > Streptophyta > Magnoliopsida > Rosales > Rosaceae > Prunus > Prunus mume. The sequence goes on from NC_142704.1 coordinate 12,194,589, forward strand.
GCTCGACTGCGATAAAATCTGACATTTGTTCTACATCACAAGGAGAGAGAAGGGCTAGATCAAAAAAGGAGGAAGATTTTTAGAGTTAAATTGCATTTTGGTTGGACGTGAAAATTTTTGACTTAGACAAGGTGACCTTAGGTTGACTCACATCCCATTTCATTGGATAGTCATTATTTGAGATAGCGAAATCCAATTCCAATTCCAATAATCTTTTTGGTTTTTTTCAGTCATTGTTTAATCTAAAAAATCCCTTTCATTCAAGTTCAAATTTTAGTGAGAACCACATAACATAAACAATATGAACTTGTTAATTAATATTCAGCTTTAATTCTTCCCTTTGATATCTTCGCAATAGAGTTAGTTAACATGAAAAAAACATAAAGTACTTTCTAGTCAATATGAAGTACTAGAAGAATATATTTCCAATGCAATTTTGATCCTAAAAAAGAAACAAACAAAAAAGTTCCACTCAGAAGGTGACAAATTAGATGTCACAACAAGTGTAAGCGCATGCAACCCAAAAGCATTTGAAAACTCGAGTATCATTTTCTTATTCTACTTATTCTATTTTTTCAGTCTAAATCAGAATCATCAAGGATCTCACTGTCCTGCGACTGCCTTCTTGATATCCATCATCTTCCCCTTTCTTCTCACTAATTATACCTGCTAAAATGGCAGTTTAAGCCATCTCCAAGAGGCTAAACCTTAAATATCCCAAATTATTGTCCAAAACCTCCCTCAACCCAAGAAAATGAAAGGGCTAAAATTTGGGAATACCCAAATTTGGACCCAAATACCAATCCAAATATTGTCTGGACCCAAAACTATTCAGTGTAGCCCACCAACAGATGGCACAACCCATGTGCATAAAAAAGACAAGTGGGGCCTCGTCAGTGGTGGCTTTGTCTGTGGCCCATTCCATGTGTCTGCTCATGGTCAAGTGGTCGTTGCAATTAAAATGTCTTTTTTAAAATAAAATAAAAAATCTAATAGTAACTTTAAAAAAGAGATTGGCTCACGCTGCTAGCTTTATTCCAGCTTAAAGTGACCATTGCAATTCAAATTTCCTTTTTTAAAAAAAAAAAAATTCTTATAGTAACTTTAAATCAACGATCTAAATTAAAAAGCTATTTTAACGGTTAAAAAAAAAAGATCAAATGGCTGCAATTTAAATCCAACGGTCAAAATAATATTTTAAATTAATCCAAATCATATTCTCAATTTATGTTTCCTTTGTCAGTTTCATTAATTTCCTTTTATTCTCATACTTTTAATATCATTTCAAGCACATCATCTTCTTCATTCTCATACTTTTCATATCATTTGAAGCTTTCAATGGACAACCATGGTTAAGCCATTTTTTCCTTTATGTTTGATGATGATTCAGATGATGAAGAACATCATCAGAGAGTGATACAAGCCATTGTCCACCATACTTCACTGGGGAATAAAGCCACCAAACATGGTGGGTTGGTAGTCGAAGCCATGTATGGCCAATGGTACCTCAAGTCTCCAAATCCAGCTGACTTTTACAAGCTATTGCACAAGGCAAGCAATCGAAGCTTCCCAGGCATGTTAGGAAGTCTTGACTACATGCACTGGAAATGGAAGAACTACCCATCTTCTTAGGCAGGCCAATTTACCGATCACAAAAAATAACTCACTATTGTGCTAGAGGCCGTGGCCTCATATGACACATGGATATGGCATACCTTTTTGGAGTTGCTGGATCCAACAATGATATCAACATTTTAGCTCGTTCTCCATTGTTCAATGATGTGGTACATGGAGTGGCTCCTTATGTTTAATATACTGTCAATGGAAATCAATACCATTTGAGCTACTATTTGGCAGATGGGATCTACCCTCGTTGGGCTACTTTGGTGAACACCATCTCTTCTCCGAAGAAGAGGCTTTTTGCACGAATGCAAGACGCATACAGGAAGGATGTTGAAAGAGCATTTGAAATACTACAGGCTCGATGGGCTAATTTTTGGGGCCCTACATTTATAAAGTTTGGAGTGAGTTTTGGTGTTATATATGATTTGGATTAATTTAAAACATTATTTTGACCATTGGATTTAAATTTCAACTGTTGGAATTTTAAAAAAAAAAAAGCTTAGATTTAATCTAGATTGTTGATTTAAAATTACTATTAGAATTTCAAAAAAAAGGAAATTTGAACTGCAACGGTCACTTTAAGCTGAAATAAAGCCAACAACGCGGGCCAGTCTCTTCTTTAAAGTTACTATTAGATTTAAAATAAATAAAAAATAAAAAAGACATTTGAATTGCAACGGCCAATTGACTAGAAGCAGACATGTGGGATGGGCCAGCAAACAAAGCTATCAGAGCTGGCCCCATTGTCTTTTCTTATGCACATGGGTGTGTCATCTGTTGGTGGGCTCCATTGAATAGTTTTGGCCCAAGCAATACTTGAACTGGTATTTGGATCCAAATTTGAGTTTTCCCAAATTTTAGCTTCTTTACTTTCTTGAGTTAGGAGAGATTTTGGGTAATAATTTGGGATATTTTAGGTTTAGCCTCTTGGGTTAGAGATGGCCCTAGAGACTCTACAACAAATTAAGAATTGCAAAACACTCTTGACAAAGCATTTACCTTTCTTGATTAGTACAACCTCAAGTGCCCTTGTGCTGAAATCATCTTTTCCTCCCATAGCTTGAAATCCAACCAACCAACCTATCCACAACAACTCCTTTTTTGAAATGGCAAACCTTTCAAATTCGTAAATATGAATTTTAATGCAAGATCTCAATGTAAGGTGAAAGCAGCATGAACATCACCACCACATGCTCTTAAGGCATGTTAATACTAGTGTTTTCAAAGGCATGCGTAGGCGAGCCTCAAAGTGCACGTCAGAGAGAGACAGGAGCAAATCACCTCAGGCGTTCCCTTGTTTAGATGTTTGCACACTTAGCACGTGCATCGACAAGGAGGCGTAGGAAGGCGTGCGCTCTGCCATGTAAGTCGTGAGCTGCATGAGGAATTTGGGCTACCTTTGGGTTTTAATGAAGCTATGTGTTTTGGGTGTTGTTTTAGACTTTTTTGGTTTTTTGTGTTTTCCAAAAGTTATTATTTGGCTTAACAAATCATTTCTCACTCCTACCCAGTACAATCAAACAGACCTAAACCCAAATTCATTCTTCTCAGCTGCATATCTAATCAGCTCTAACTTTCCTCTCTATTTAGGAACCAGCCTCCCTCTCAACTGTATGACCAATTGAGTTTTAAGATTGACTATTATAATTATTACTTATATTTAATTATATTTGATTGATTATTAAAATTCAATGTAAACTAATGGTTCAGTTTAATTATATTGTATTATTTATCAACGTCTTATAAAAATAATTCATGTCTCAAAAGGCCTGCGCCTCACCTTACGAGACCCAAAACGCCTTGCATCTACACCTCGCCTTTCAAAACATTAGTTAATACACAAGTTACCAAGTGTGAATGTTCAAATGATTGTGATCTTAGTACAGTTCCAGCTTTCTTTGCTCTCCTGGCTTTTTGTTTAAGAGCCACCACATGCTGATTAGCATCTTAAATACTGGAAATGGGGAGGAATATAGATATAATAGTTATGATGGAGATGGCCTGACCTGAGGATTATGACACAAGGCAAAATTTTGACTCCTAACTTGGTGACGAAGAACGGCGCATTCTACATTTCATTTTCAACTCGTCAATTCCCCATTCTAAAGCTTTCCAACTAAATGACTGAAATGGAATGTTGCAACAAGTAGTATCAACCCGAGCAAACACTAAACGCGGCATCAATTATAAGAACTCAAGACCATATTGAAGTTTATACTGACCTCTGCATTCAGCTTGATGAACTTGGTATCAACATGCTTTGAAGCAAGGGTCTTCAAATGCTTATCCATTATCCTAAAAAGTATACGAAAAATTCGGTCTAATTGCTATATTTAATCACACAGAAATTTTGAAATAAGTATGCAATATCATGTTAAAAACAAAAGCATGCACAAAGATAAAATCACATGATATGGATTTGAAAAATCTAAAAAATTGAGTTGAGGCAAGTGTTGGACATTCTGACCTTAAGACGAATTACGCCCCACACAGGTGCTTATGGTTACTGGAGCTCGCCTCCCAGGATACGATGACTCCTATCCTTGTGAAAGAAACACTACAATTCACAAGGACCCTTTGAACAAGATTATGCAGGAAACTCTCTCATAGACTATAAGTGACTATACGATGACTCTGTATAGAAGTGGATATACAAAGACTGAGAATTTCTTTTTCTTTTTTTTCACTACAAGAAGACTACTCAATTTATAGATGCTAAAGAGCCCTTTCCCAAGGGGCGTCCCAATCTGAAAGAAAACCAATGGATCCTTCGATAAACAGATGCATTGATACCTTTTCGGAAATCAGCAAAGGACACCATGGTCCAAGACTCTTACTAATTTCCATTCAAATAAGAAAATTAATATTAATTCAAATCAATTTTCCAACAAAAAGAACCAGGTATTCATTTTGAAACACAATCCTTTATCCCTGTTTATGAATGTTACGGATTCTAGAGTAAGACGCTTACTTGCATCTATAGAACTCCTGGTGATAGAAGTGGCAGATGGCTTTTTCAGTCCCACTAACTTCACCTAAAAAATCCCTTCAGTCCCTATATTCTCCATGCCCTTTCCTCTTTAAAGCTTCTCTCTTCTCAGCTTCTTTCTATTCAAATTCCAAACCAAACCCTCTAAACATAAGCACAAAACCATGAAGAATTCCACATACCCACATGAACAAACCATGAAAAAATCGAACCTTTAGAGCAGCAATCCGATCCGCATGCAATTTTTCAAGCTCAGGATCCTACCCACCACCCAGTGCACATAAAAATCATTGCTTTGAAAATTGAAAGTGCATGAAAGATGCAGAGAATTGAATTGAACTCAGAACTTGCATCCATCAACTCGTCAAGGTCGACTTCCTGGTTGACAGAGCTCGTGGCCGGTGCCTTTTCATTGGCAAGCAATTCCTTTTGGTAATTGCGAGCCGCGATGACCATTACATTTCCAAAGGCTAGATTTTGGAGCGCGGATTTCACTGAAGCTGGATCCATTTTTCCTGGAAACGAAAATCCTTCAACTCTGACACTTAATTATACTGTTCTCCAAAACCGGACGCCGAACCGAAGCCCTCGGTGGAGGATTTTCCAGCACTGATGCCGAACCAATACCTTCAATTATTGAAGCCCTGACGAAAGGTTCGGTGTGTGGTTTGGTTTCTGTTTTCACGCGGAGGCCTCTCTTGGCTTTGACCGGATCTGGCGAAGGAAGAAGAAGGAGAAAGGAGGAAGAGGAAGAAGAAGCAGAAGAAGTAGAGAAGGAGATGAGGGAAGACGAAGAAAAGGAGATATGACAGAGAGAGAAGAAAATGAGGGAAGAAGACGATGGCATCCATCTTAAAGTACAGTGAGAGTGAGAGTGAGAGTGGAAAATTCAGGGTGTATTTAATTGAAATTTTAAGAAATTATTCAAGGATAAAAGAATTCAGTAAATTGAATCAGGATGTAATTAATTATCTATAGAAAAATACAGAGAATTGTAAAATATTTAAAATACTAGAAAAATGTCATTGATTAATCCGAATATTAAAAAGGGAGTTTCACTAAAACACCCAAAATGGAGGTTGAAATTATAAAAAAACCCAACACCCAAAACACTTTATAAACACACCCAAAACCCATCATTACACACACTCAAAACCTATTTATAAACACACCCAACAAGTTGGCTTTGGGGTTGATTTTGGGTGTGTTTCTATGTTTAAATAGTACTTGTGTTTTTTTATAAATACATGTCTAGAATTGGGTTTATTTATAAATTTGTATATTAAAAATTTGAAATTATTAATTAAATGAGGATAATATGGTAAATTCATAATTTTTCATGTTTAAAAAAAATTATAAGAAAAATAAGAAAATGGATCATATTTTTTTGAAACATAACTACCCAGTATCTTTTTTAATTCTAAAATAAATTTAAATTTTTTCAAAAAAAACCCTCTTCCACATGCAGAAGCGCGTGCGAAGAGGCCAATATCTATAAAGGTTAAACTAATGCAACTAGGAGGGTTTTTTTTCTTAATTGTTTATTAAATAGTATAGCCGGACGGCTATACCCGATTTTTAAATTTTCTATAAAGAAATAGTACAGCCGCCCGGCTATACTCGGTTTTTAAATTTTTTTCTTTTAAAGAAATAGTATCGCCGCGGCATACTCCGTTTATTTAAGGAAATATCGATTTTTCTTTTCTTTTTTTTAAATAAAGAAATAGTATAGCCGCACGGCTATGCTTGGTTTTTAAATATTGTTCTAAGAAATCATATAGGCGCACGGCTATAACCGCTTTTCTCAAATTTGTTTTTACGGAAATAGTATAGCCACTCGGCTATACCCAGTTTTAAATTTTTTTTTTTAAAGAAATAGTATCGCTGCGGCTATACTCCGTTTCTTTTAAGGAAATATCGATTTTTCTTTTCTTTTTTTAAAATAAAGAAATAGTATAGCCGCTCGGCGATGCTTGGTTTTTAAATATTGTTCTAAGAAATCATATAGGCGCATGGCTATAACCGCTTTTCTCAAATTTGTTTTTACGGAAATAGTATAGCCGTTCGGCTATATTGGGGTTTTCCAATTTTTTTTTTAAAGAAATAGTATAGCCACGTGGTTTTAAAGAAATATTGGCTTTTCTAACGTTTTTACAAATGAAATAATATAGCTGCGCAGAGATACTCTTTTTTTTCTTTTTCTTTTTTAAATTTATTTAAAGAAATATAGGTTTTTCTAATTTGTTTTAAAGAAATAGTAGAAACGTGCAGTTATAGAAAAGTACAGACGAGTAGCTATACTCGGATTTTCTATTTTTTTTTTCAAAGAAATAGTATAGCCGTGTTTTGTATACATCTTAAAAACTCGGTAAAATTCACAGTTTTGAAAAAGCAAACATTCAAATCTCGTATTGAACATGTACATGCGTATTTTTTTCATGTTTACTACACGTATTTTTTACAATATTTTCAATAATACTTGATAAATTCACGTATTATACACATAATTCTCATATATTATTGAATACAAATAATCTATATATATAAAGCAAAAGGCAGAGAATGGTGAAATATTCAAAATACCATAAAATGTCATTGGTTAATGCAAACATTAAGAATTAAAAATTTAAATAATCAAGATTTTTAACTTTTGGATTTTAAAGATTATATCATAAGATTTTATAAGATTTGAAATGACTGCATAGATTTATATCTGGGCCTGACTAAATAAGGCTATAGCCCAAACCATAATTTGAAACTTTTTAAATACCTAGCCCTATAGATATAGTGCAGCCAAAATTTCATACCCTTAAAAGAAAAGAAAAAAGGTAGCCCATGCATTATCCACAAGTACAGCAGCCGACTTGGACAAAAAGGTGTTTGCTCCCAAATTGTGGCTTGATATTGATGTGTCATTTTATGGGGTTAGAAGAATGTGTTTCCTTCAAGGATGAAAATAGGAATGACAACATTCAAGGTTAAAACAGTTATGGAATGACAACCAACATAAATAAAAGCAAATATTCAAAGTTAGAAGTCAATGAAATAAGCTAGTCTATAATTGTTCTTGGGGTTCCCCTCTCCCTCCGCCCCCATTTCATTTATATAAAAAAATTAATAAAAGTTAATCTATAATACCAAACAATTGATCATCTTGATAAATAAAAGTAAAACCCAACACGATCTTCCCAATTTTTTAATATCCAATTTGATATAGCTTCATGTCCTCCTAGGTAGCATCTCTCCACATATCTAAAGCTATGCTAGCCCTCCTTGCATTAGCATATTTTGGTTGTTGCTTTTGGGTTTGAACATAAGTTCCAAAGTATCATCTTCATTAACTGGTAATACTGTAGATGAAGATGATGAAGATTTGTCTGTTGGTTCAATTGGAAATTCATCATAACGACACTCTTTGCGAAGAAAGTTATGTTGTGCTACACATGCCAACACAAGCTCTGCTTGTGTCTTAAATAGAAATGGGGGCGCTAACTTAAAAATTGTGAATCGCGATTTAAAAATACCAAGTATCCTCTCAATCACATTCCTCGAGGACACATGGTGAAGATTGAACAATTCATTTTCACTTTGTGGGTCATTACCATGACCTGCAAATTGGAGATGATATCGCACACCTCGAAATGGAGCTAAAAATTGGTGCCGATTAGGAAATCCACAATCCACCAGGAAATATTTACCTAATTATATATACAATACATGTAAAATTAGTATGAAAAGTTTTAAATAAAAAAAAACATATTTATCATTTTATAAATAAGTACTTACCTTGGGGCACTTTAAGTCTGTTCCTCCTTGATAAAGCATCACTTAGTAGCTTTGGATCTTGAGCTGAACCCTCTCACCCGCTAAGAACGTACATGATTTCCAAATCAAAGTTATAAGCTACTAATGCATTTTGTGATATCTTTCCATGATGATTACGATAGCTGCTTACATCTCGTCCTCTCATCATTGCCTGAATATGTGTACCATCAATAGCTCCGATGCAATCCTAGAATTATTCATATGTAAATATAACCATATTATGATAAATACATATTATAATAATGACAATTATAACTACAATATTAATATAATTAGATAATCATCACATACCTTGAAATAATGGTAAAATCTTGTGCTTTCCTTTATTTTAATAGGCACAGTCGGTCCTGGTTTAGCCATTAAATTAGATGTTATTAAATTCAAGGCCATCAAAATCTTGTGAAAATTTTCATTTGCAGTGAATTGTGATCGGCCAAATGTATTACGAATTACACAATATCTAGTATTTTGGGCGACAATTTGTAGGGACACTACAAGCATTTCTTCAACACAAATAAATCTTGTATCTTCCAAAATTATTTTTTCTCTAAGAATAGTGCATGACTTCCTAAATACATCTAGATACATTCTATATACTTTTTGTTAGATTGCATGATCATCATTTAATGCTTGATGTATAGAGCCATATCCAATGCTAGTAATTCATCGTCGAGTTAATGGATGTTCAATTTGTTCACCATGCATCATAATCAAAAATTGATTTAGCACATGTATTACTGCATAAATTGCCATCACTAAAATACGAATGGTTTCATAAAATTCTTCATCCATTTCTTCTTCATCAATTTCTTCTTCATTTATGTCATTACCTTCATAAATGCTTGATTGTGACATTATATGTATATGAAAAAAAAAAATTGAGGCTGCAAAGGAACTTGCAGTTAGTAAGATATCCAATACTTTTCAAAATATTGGAAGTAAACCTTCATAAATTGAAAAAATATCAGCGAAGTTGAATAATTGACAATAAAATTCTGGGAACTAAAAGATAATCCACAACTCTTAAGTTTTAAAAATGTATCTGAGTCCTGAATACCAACAAGACAACAATGCAACTATAGAAAAAAGACAAATTCAAGCAAACCAAACGTATATTGGGTTAATATATTAATAGTACAATCATGGTTCAGGTTCACTCCATCAGCACAGTTCATTTGTTGGATAAATAAAATTTGTACTGGAAAGCACCACAATGGCATTACCCATGTGCACAAACCGTAACACATAAAAACTACAACAGAAGATAAGAAAATAAAATCAATCACATAGGAGAAAGAAAAGAATGTGTCTTTGTCCACTCCATTAGTATACTTCAGCTACATTCCATCACAACATGTTAAAATGATAATCTATACCTATTTAAGACTATAGACATATAGATGTGATAACCAAAAGCACAAGTATGTAAGTAATGCACAACCCAGAAATGAGTGTACAAAGCTTAACTACAAAGTGTAGGGGTCTTTTTATTCCATCAGCCTGACGAATGGGTTTGGGCTGCCTAAAAGAGAAACATGTATGAAATTTCCCCTTGAGTCTGAGTTCAAGGATCAGGCTCCAAGAGTGTTTCGAAAGGGTACCTAAGCCTTAGGAAACACTTTGTTCTTCTTCACCAATGAAACCAACAGTCGCTTATAGAAAAATTCTTGGCTTTGCATGAGAAGCTTGTGGCATGGGAGCTGAGCATTCATGAGTTTAGCATGAGAGAAATAAAGAGCTGCGACTTCCAAAAGAGAAGATGGGAGGAGATGGAGGAATATGGCTCGAAATTGCAAGGGTTTTAGGGATGAGAAATGATGATTGCTCTTTGGATGTGTGTTTATGGAAAGAAAGGAAGAAGATGGAAGCATGGGTGGCTTTAGCATATTTCCAGCAGCTTGACGAAAGCTTCGTCAAGCTCCTGGGTGATTTAACAGAAGAGAAAATGGGAAGCAATGGAATAACAAGGCTTAAAATCGAAGGATTCTAGAAATGAGAGATGATGCTTGCTCTCTCTGGATGTGGGTTTTGAAAGAGATAAATGACGAAGATGGAAGAAGAAAGCATGAAATTGAAAGGTTCCAGAGGGGATGCTTGCTTTCAATGAATTCTCATAGTTACTAGGAGGCTTGCAGTGACTAAGGTGAGTTGTCTTTGCTGGGTAGAAAGTGGCTCCTTTTATAGGCACTAAAAACCTTAATTTTATCAAGCCACCCTCTCCCATTTTCCTTCACTTTCTTCCATTCCATCTTATTTGGTGAAACTTCCCTAGCCTAAGCATGTAGGCATGAAGCTTTTTAGAGTTCCAAGGTCCTTAGGCAGCTGGACTTCTCCATGTGGCTGAGGAGCCACCCATTTTTGTTTCTTGTTTTCTTACCAAAGCTTAAAGAAGAAAGAATGGGTAAGGGTGCTATTCAAAAAAGGTGATCAGCACATCGTTTGCTTGGTTTTTATGGTTTTGACAGATATGCTAGATATTTTCCACGATGCTGGGCTGGGCTATTGGTATTTTGTTTCCATGCCTGTGAGTTTGCTCAAGCTGCTGGAAACAGCCTATTTGATTAAGGTGCTGGATATTTTGGCTGATGTGGGATTTCTCCAAGTGTTTGCAAGCCATTGGATATTTTCCTAAGCTATTGGGTCACTTCTTCTCTCTTATGCTTACCCATATGTTTGGGCTCAAGAAATGGGGTCGAGTTTTAGTGCTCCCAAGCAGCCCAAAACTTTCACTTCTTGGCCCATCAATAGGCTCCGTGAATGCTCGTAAAAATCCATACCACAACCCACTCAGCAAGCTCTAGGCATTCGAGTGGCTTGGGCCCACTTAAGCTTGTAGCGTGGCATGTTGTTTACATAAAGATTTTCCACTTGGTGTTGTACTAGGCCGAAAATATATTTGGGCCCAGCCTGGGATTTTTTGGGCCTCAACACAAAGCAAGTAAAATCCAATCAAATTGCAAACGAACCAAAAGCATATAACCAAAAGCATTCAATTAGTTTAATCAAATTGCAACCAAAATAGTTCAACCAAATTATAACTAAAATAGTTTAACCAAAGTATAACCAAAATAGCACAAACAAAAATATAGTTCAACAAAACCCAAGATGATGAAAATACATTAATCATCCTGACTTAAAGAGTATCCAAGATGAGCGCTCTTCAGGTGACATCTTCAAGAACAATTCCTTATTTACTTTAGTATTAAGCAAATCACCCGCCATGTGATGAGTATTTTCATGAAAATTTGGTATCTCTTTTATAGCGTCCCAAATATTACTTCTTTGCTCTCTATCTTACTCTCTCTCTTCTCCATTAGGCTAGATATTCTTTCAAAATTAGGAGAAATAGTCTGAATGTCAATAGAAAGATTGTCCTGAAATTTGGCTTGATTGTTACTCCTAACTGAGCTAGTACTCCCTTCATACTCGGATCTACTTCGCTTATTGCAGCTTTTCGTTTTTCAGTGGGAACCTTTGAACCTAAAGGGGAATAAGATGGTGGACTACATTGGCAGGGTGATAGAGGCTAGTAGGATGATTCATAGCTAAGGCATCATTGGTAAGATCATATGAAAAGTCTTCCATCTCGAAATCTCTATTTTCTTTAACAACATAAGTTGTTGCATTGGTATCATCATGGCCCCAATGAAATGGAGCCATTCCCAAGAGCAATTCCACCCCCAACGATGATCTTCAAATCCTCATAATCAACTACATTTTTTTCCCGAAGTTTACTGTGACTTGGGTGGGACTAGCAAAGAAAAAATTATTTATTGTTAATATATTGCAAATAACATATTGTACTAAACTAGTAAGCTATTAATATACTTAAAAGATTATGAACTACGCTCACCTTCAAGTAATCTTTCCATACTTTATCACTAGCAATAAACGTCTTTGCAATTAAGTCCTACCCAAAGCCAGAGATGTTACACATAAGCGTAGACATCTTGTTATATTACTTCTTAAACCACTTCATTCGGCTCAAGCAATGATTATAAGTTTTTGGAAACCTAATTTTCGCATTAAGACGAGGAAGTATCACTCTTTCTACATTTTCCTTGCTAAGTGACCCATTAGCATCACGCAATCCAATATTGATAGCATCCACCAAGAGGTGTAACAATTCATTGGTATGTCCATGGTCCAAGATTCATAGCTCTCAGAACCTTTGCACTTTCCTTCGCTATTTCCTTGTTGTGAATCCCCCATTTAAATTAGTACTATAACACATTTTAAACAATTTATTAGTTATTTCACATGATAATCAATTTTTGAAATGAGATGTCTTACAAGAATCTGTATCATACCAGACAAGAAAAGAAAAGAAAAGAATTTCACTAATGTTTCCTTATTTTCTATTTTCTTTCTAACTTTGGCATAAAAATAAGGATGTTGCACAATAAATATGAGAAGCCAAAGAAATTATCAAACAATATATGATAAATTCTATTCAGTAAAACACAAAGTATGCAATAACTAGGAAACTACCAAACCAAAGGAACATATTAATATGACCCAAAAAAGGAACATACAAAGATGACAACCAGAAAACAAGCAAAAGCATAGTGAAAACCCATTCATAATCTGTAATTGATTTACTTACAAACTGCAATGATAGTAAGTGATCCTAAGCAGGCCTGAGCAAGTAATACGAGCTTCCCAAAGTCTCTGTCATTGAAACAATAAAGGTGAGGATGTTGGAAATATATATATATTTGCTATATTTACACAATTTCGAAAATAAAACTTCACTATAAATTCGAAATAAATACAACAAAACAATGACAAGGTAAATGTTAAGAATACTTTACAGATGATCGAGTTTATAACTTGGTTCTATCTCCTTAAGACGAAATTGCCTCCTCACAGGTGCTTTTAGGATTTGCTTGGCAAACGTCTCCCAGGATACTACAATCCCCAAGAAAAGCGAACTCAAACTTGTGTATGAATTCTCTCTTACTAACTCACTATATTTCAAAAACAAATATATATAATGCTATGAATGCCTAAAAGACTACTATTGTTGGATGACAATTGGATGGATGAAATGTTGTAGGATCTTCTCTATTTATAGGCAACAAGGCCTCTGTTCAGAAAAGATGTGACTGAAAAATATCAACACATGTGTCTTTTCATGTTGCACCATACGCCAAGAAGTGCAATGTTTCATTTATTATGAAACAATGCAACTTAAGCCGAGAAGTGCAATGTTTCAATTTCTATTAAACTTTTCATATATGAAACCATGCAACTTATCACATAGAGTATTATTATTTTATAAACAAAATAAATAATATTTTATTTTTCCTTAGCTAAGAACATGACTATTCCCAATGGATACATACTAAAAAGTCATGTACTTAAAGTCACGAGTCCCACAATTTAATTTCCATTCAATTATTAAAAAATTAAATACAAATATTATAATTTTCTAATAGAGGATCATCAAAGAAATATCAATTAGCAAAATAAATCAAATGGTTTCCTTGTGACTTTATATTTCTTTAGTTTTGTACAACATTCCACGTACTAAGAACTAATTTTTTTTTTAAAAGTATATAAAGACATGAATGTCAAAATTTACCCACAAAAAAAAAAGAAAAAAAGAAGAAGAAGGTATTCGTTAAAAGCAGAACCAAATTGAAATGTGAAGAATCAGAAGAAGCTTGAAAACATACTCTGGCTACTTTCAAAGAACAATCCTTAAAGATGCAAAGCATCTCGCATGAAACATATGAGTTATACCCTAAGAAGGCATTAGTTATTTTGAAAGAAACTTCAGAGCAGTTAGAGATACAGGTTGATAAGGTAAGGATTAATTTGAGTGAGATAGCGAAAAATATCAATGAAGACAATAAAGAATATATCTCCACAGTTGCAAAGAATTCCCCTGAGCCAGTAAAGGTAAGAGGAACCAGGTATTCGTTAAAAGCAAAACCAATTCTTGTTTATATATAACTTCTAGTATATATATTGTTTCGTTACACCACTAGGATTACAAAAGAACAACGAGATAAAATATGCAATCAAACAACATAAACATAACCAAGAAAAATATAGTTTCATCTCTTGGAAGGAACAAAATCGATGTGGAGAACACAATCCCACTTCGTATTTTGGTATATAAAAAAAAAAGGGGCAGATTAACCACACATATACAACAAGGCAAGAAGATTAGCACAACATGATTTGAAGGAAGAAGTACCTTGTTCATGAAGAGCTTAATGCATGTCTGTTCATCTGAATGGAATATTTTGGGTATGGTGTTGTGTAGAGATTTCTAAAAACTCGACAACTAAACTTTGAGAGTATAAATCACCTAGCATGTCATATCTAATATAAAATCAAAGTAAGAGCGGAAGCATTAAATAAACTAGGGATTCATGCAAGTCTCATTTGGTAAGAAAAGTCAACAAAGTATTTTAAAAATTTAGTCCCAGTCCAATGAAACATACAACAAACGCAGTACAAGTGTTATCCAACTTATGACAGGCCAAGCCAATCCAAGACAGTCCCAATATTTAGTCCAGTTCATGACAGTTCGCCGTACTAAACGACCCCTTAATGGAATACCACACGACTTGTTTAGATTATTTAAAAGTCTTCATTGAATATCAAAAGACTTATCCATCCCACAGTACTTTTTAAATCCCAAGTGAACAGAGGGGAGGATGGAAGGGAGGAGTAGTAAAACTGAAAACAAAAATAAAAAACTGAATCTCACACCCACTCCCATTTTCACTCTCACAAAAAATGAAAACTAAAAATTATAATTGAAATGGTTATCAAACGGACCCTTTAAAAGTCATTAAATATCTTATATTTACCCACATTTCAAAAGAAAGCCACTTATTGTAGTGGTTAGGAAAATCATTGATAGAAAAAAGGTTACAGGTTCAAGAAATCCTTTGGTGTCAGTTAAGTTTAAGTGAACTAGTGGTTTGATATTTTAGGCAACACGAATACCGAATTGGTCAATTCGATTTAGTTTGGTCTCACATCGAAAAATTAAATAATAAATAAATAAATCAAACTCTGGTCTGGTTTAGCCGATTTGACTTGTTTTCAGTATGAAATGCCTAGCCCAAGAAGCAACCACTGCTTTCCAAATCTGAGTTAAGGGTTTAACAAATCCGTAATGGGTATGGGAAGAAAGTGAATGATTCTCATTCCTAACTTCCCCCGAGTTTACTTGCAATTAGGAATGAAAAATACATGGGCCCCACCTCAAAATCTGTAATCACATCCCCTCAAAACCAAGAATCATATCAACTAGGGAGCGGTAATTGATCCGATTCCCTTTCCTTTCTTACCTTACTACTTTATAAAAATACCCTTACCACTTTAAGATAATTACAAAACACTCCAACCCTAGAAAAACGCCACTTGAATATTATCAAGTTAGGTTATTATTATTTGATATTGTTCAATATTATTTGAAATTGATTAGTTTAGCACCACAACATGGAGGAATACGAACATAAAACAAAAACTATTGACACTTGTTATGCTTTTCCATCCCATAAATGAAGAAACCAAATTTTGAAGCTTTTTTTGTTTAAAAAAATCAATGGCTGTTTATTAATCACTGTTGAAAAAAGCAAATTTTTTCCCTTTTCACTTTGGTTGCTTTCCTCTGCTTGTCCTGTTATGCTTCTTATCATTGTGTCGTTTTTTTTTTCTATTATATTCCTTATATTATTATATACTAGTATTTTCATCACTCGTTATATAATGTCTTATATTATTATATAGGTGAAAAATATATATTTACATGTGCAAGGCAAGTAATCAAATTAGTTTAGGATCTGATGCATGAGAATTAGTAAACAATAACAATGGAAATCAACTTCATTCAAGTACTGATTCCATATGGTTAATAAACAGCCTAATGAGAATGATTCTTCTCATACCGATTCCTAAATTCCCCGATTCCTTACTTCCTCTATTCCTAATAAATAAACAGTCCCTTAACCAAGAACCATTAAGTAGACAGGTCTTGCGTTTGAAGAAGACTATCGTTCGAACATGCTAAGTGTTTGGATAATTGGGCCTACGCCCAACCATATTGTTTTCACTTGCAAATTACTAACTTGGGCTTTGTAAGTCACACCTAAAGGTGTGGAACAGGCTGGACTAGCCCTTTTAGAGTTGGCCTATTTCATAAATGGGCATTGTCAGGCCTTTATTTATGAAAATCATCAATCTTGGCCAAGCCCACGACCCTAGACCATATGGGATTGGGCCATGTTCACATCGGGCCACTAAATGTGGCTTATATGCCAAATTTGACATAAGTATTGCTTCTTCTTTTTTTTTTTGTAATTTTTTTTACAACTTCATTTAAATATTTTTTACAATTATGTATATAGTGACAAGATTTATTATTTGTTGAAAAAAGAGGCCAATAACTTTATTTAAAGTACATTTAAATTGAAAGTAGATAGATTATTGTTTGGGTTTTAAAAATTGAAACTTGAAAAATAAAATTATTATTTTAAATAGGCTAATTTACACCAATGCCCCCTGAAACTACGGTCAAATCTCACATTGCCCCCTCAAACTTAAAGTGGACTTACCCCACTTGATCGAGATTTGGTGACCCACTTTACCCTATGTTGTCAACTTCATTCAAAAGTCTATTAACTTTGATGACGTGGCAAGAGTGTTTTTGTAATTTCGTACGCATGAATCATTATCCACCAATTGAGTGAGTGACGTGGCAAGTGGAGCCCAATTTTTTAATGACATGGATTCCATGTGGATAAAATAAATAATAAACAATTCTTCAATTAAAAAAAATCAAACGCATCAACATTCTTTCCCTCATTACACATCAACCCTACCCACCCAACCCCCAGCCGCTACCCCACCCACACAGCCCCACCTCGATCTCCCCAACCCTCAAACCTAGGGGTGGCAATTTTGGGCACGACCCATTACACGACTCGAAACTCGCACGAGAATTTAGCGGATTCAACCTGCACGATTAAAATTCGGGTCATTTTCAGGTCAACCTGCCATGTCATGTTTAATAAATGGGTGGGTTTCAAGTCAATCCGCCAACTCGCTAAAATACATATGTAACCTGTTTAACAAAACGGGTCATGGTGGGTCAACTCTCCAACACGCTAAAATACCTATGTAACCCTCTAATCTGCTAAAATACCTGTGTAACCTGCCAACCCACTGACCCATTTATTTGTTTATTCTTCATTTTTCTAATGTCTTTTAGTTGCTACCACTTAGCAGGTCAACCCACTCGAGAACTTAATAGGTTAACCAGTGCATGACACGTTTATTAAACGAGTCAAGTTTGTGTTGAGCAGTCCTGACATGTATATAATCTTGACACGACACGAACTTGACACGACACAACCCATTGCTTGCCTTACTCAAACCTAGTAATCAGGACCCACCCTAGAGCACCTCTTTGATTGGGGGCACTGGGAAGAAATCAACGGTGGGAAATGATTTTGAAAGGAGGGAGAGAGGAGGAGGAAATAGAAATGGGGTTTCATGCATCGTTTTCAGTGTTTGAAACATGAGGATTAGATGTTATGGTTAGTTGATAACTCAATAGGTTCTTATGGGATCTAATTGAATGGCTTTTAGTCTGCGTAGTGCACTCCATTTGTAACGCTTGTCATTGGTTTGCTGTATATGGATTATTGTTTTTGGTTATATATATAAAAAAAAAAAAAAAGATAGGGAGAGAGAGGAATAGAAGAGAAGGAGAGAGTGGGTCAGGAGGGGCGAATCTGTGGGTAGGGTTTGTATGGTTTCAACGGTGGTTGGAATGGGGTATGTGATTTGGGGTTAGGTGCTAGAGGTTGATGGTGGGCCATCGCTAAGGGAAGAGGTGTTGGAGTTGGGGTAGGGAGGTGGTCAGAGATGGGGTGGGGATGGTGAAATTTCTGGAGAACATTTTCAAGTTCTAGGTGCGTGCTGTGAGTTGGGTGATTAGGTGGGGATTCGGATCGGATTTGTTGCAGGAAGTGGTGGCTGGGCATATGCTGTAGATGGGACTAGTCGGTGGCTGTTTGGGGTTTTTGTTTTTGAGAAGATGGTCAGAGGACGGGGTGTGTCTAGAGGCAAAGAGAAAGAGAGAGAGAGGAAGATAATAAGAGAGTGCAGATTTTTTTTCTCTCTGTTTTTAAACATTTTAATTTTAATTTTTTTTAAAGAATTGTTTAATGTAGTTTTTATATTTTTATTTTTATTTTAAATTATTAGAATATTTAATTATGTGGAGGTGGGCTCAATATAGGAAGTGAGACGAGATTGAGCTAGGATGGACTAATCTTTCCGAGATAGAATTCTAGGTTGAGCTCATGAAGTTGATAAAGAGGAACAACTTGTCAAGCTTGGCTGTGAGGTCATTATTAGCATGACTATCAAAGCAAGGGTCTTTAAATGCTTATCTATTACCTTAAAAAAGAAGAGTTAATTATAGTTTAGTACCTTATGATTACACCCTTAAGACATGTTAGTCTCTATATTCTCAATTTTTACAATAACATACACCGGTCTTTTAAATTTATTACAACATGATTCCACTATTAGGTTTTCCATAAGATCTCTCTGTTAGTTGCCTACATGGCACTATGGGACCCAAAAAAAATTTATTTTTTAAAAATTTAAAAATGATTAAAATATTAAAAAAATCCAAATTTTTTATTTTATTTTAAAAAAACTCTCTTTTTCTCTCTCTGCTCAACCTCTATATCGCAACCATCCAGTGTTCCCTCCCCCTCCCCGATTTTATTTTCACCCCCATGACCATCACCCTTCAACCCTCAACGAACCCAAAACCGCAACCCAATAACCACCTAGAACCCCTCCCACACGATTTCTTCTCCCTCTGCCTTGACCCCAAACTCTAGGCCATACCCAACAACCACAGCTCATCAACCACTCTCTCTCCATCGTCTAGACCTCTTTCTCCTCTCCGCTCTCTACTCCCATCTCTCTCTCTCTCTCTCTCTCTCTCTCTCTCTCTCTCTCTTTGCCTATTATCAAATCTGATTCACAACCCGAAACCCATACACTTAAACACCTGTTTCTTGAATGGTCCCATCAAATTCCCACCCCACTTTCTATGAAACCAATAAACAAATCAGCCGATTTCCCAACCCATCATCAAAACGCCACCATTTTTTGCCGCACTTGGGTAGGATGCCCAGTAAACGATGTGCAAAGCTCGAGGGGAAGAAGACGAAGACATAGACTGTTTATCCAAAACAGCAACAAACACCTTATAATATTATAGATAAACAGTTAGTACTTTCTAAAATAAATTAATACTATCCAACAAAAATAGTTAATATAGTCCGACGTAGGCTCGTTTGGTACGCTGGACTGGATGTCACTTATTCAATTAAAACAGCCGTTGGTCCTAGCCATTGTTTGGTGGGCTTAATATGCATCAGAGATTGGATGTGGTTATTGGACACCACTCCATAATAAGACATGCTCCAAAACCCATCAGTAGACATGGGTTTTGAAGCCAGCTGAGTTGTCTTGCAACAGAGAGCACGCCTCTAGTTTGGTTTGTAGCCTTCTCTCTTATTCTTTCTCGATCTCTTCCCCTCTACCATATCTTCATTTTGATGCAACGACGCCGTTTCATAAACACTCATATCTCATCCTCCTCCCTACTTCATCAACCAGCTCAACACCAAGGCCCTAAGGAACTGCAACAACATCGACGTCGCACAAATCGTTGCAACTTCCAGTCGATCTGGCCAAGCTTTCGGCTCATTTGAAGGAGGCCTTGTTCTTGAGATTTAATGGGAAAGAGGCTTGTTTTTTAGAACTGATTTGAAGGAGGCCTTGTTTTTTGAGATTTAATTTGAAGGAGGCTTTCGACTAATCGTGATTCTTACTGGTAGATTAGTCAAATTGTCTTCATTATTATAATTTTTTTATAAATTTTGCTATTTTTACTCCAGTCTTACAATCTCAACTTGGTGTTTGTATCAAATTCCAATCAGTCCAGTTTATTATATCCAATTCAATCCGATCTAGCTTACCAACCGAAGCCTTTATTACAAAACAAAAAGAATTTAAATAAAATAATAAATTAGGCCCACATAATTTCAGGAGTAGCCCACGCGGTAGCAGAAATGGATGACGATACGTCATCGCACTGAGGCCTTTTTGCGTATAAAGAAGCAACGAATCGGAATCCAATGTCGGTCGGAGAAAAAGCGAGTCAGTTGAATCCGAAACTTGCTCAATGTCAGTGTCAACAACGGTAAATTGAACCAAACCACAAGGGCAACAACGTAATATCAAACCAGTAGCCAACCGGAACGTTTAAATGCGAGAAGAGAAATCGGAGTGATAACGATGGAGAGATAATACTCGGAAGAAACCATAAATGCAAAGTATTCAGAGCCCCAAAAACACAGCACAGGTTCATGGGACCCACGTCAGAAATTATTTATTAAAACTTATGAAAATTCAATTTCTTTTTGAAATAAAAATTAGAAATTGGAACCTAAAATCCAGTTGTTATTTTAGGCCACCGCTAAATGCGTTAGCTTGCAGCACAGAGCAGAGCTCACTCGTCAAAATTTAGCGTAAAAACCACTTTTCTTGCTGTACGCGTTGTCAAATTGATTTATTTTATCTCGTTTGTGCCCTCCATTTCCTTCCAAAAAAGCCAATTCGGCGAATTGATAGTTTTTTTTTTAATTTAATTTAATTGGGCAGTTTATTTAATGATTTGCTAATTTTGTCAATTTATTTGCGTATTTTGGTTGATATTAGTGGTTGGCATCTAAATCTAAAATCATATCCAGTTGGGTTTATATTTAGTGGGAATTTTTTGTTGTCGGGGGCGCGTAAAGGTTTCTCCTTCTGAATCTCTCCGGCTAGGGAGGAGAGAGAGGACAAAAGCTTATCTGTTTGTAGATGAGAGTTGGGGTTTTTGTTTTTTAGTTTTTGTATGATTAGTTATATACATGGAAGCTTAAGGTATGAGTTGCTTTAGTTGCTTCAGTCCTCGCCGGAAAGATGTCAGCAAGGTCGAAATTGATAATGGCACTCGATCCTCAGGTCTGTCAATTACTCTTTTTAAGTTTTAGTTTTTGACCCAATTGGAACTTCTTTTTTTTTTTTTTGGGTTTGATTTGTTGAATGTAAGTGTATTTTGGCCGAAATTGCAGGTAGTGGGAAAGGGAGAGGGCACTCTGATGATACTGGTAAGTACCCATTTCATGAAATTTAGAATTTTTCTGAATTGGAATTCTTTGTTTGGTGCAATTGTGATCCTAGTTTTGTGTAATTTGAGATTCAGCTGTTTACTCCACTCAGTTCTGATTTTTATGGTTGGAAATTTAACACACATCATATGAAATTTTGAACTTCAGCATATGTTTTTTTTTCCTGTGCTTGTGGAATTGAGTTGTGTAGGAGTTGAGTTACGTTATGTATGTGCAGAGAGTGGGAGGGGAAAAGGAAAGGGTGGTAACAACACGCAGCAAAGTGCTCGTAGTTTCACATTTCGCGAACTTGCAGCAGCCACGAAAGGCTTTAGGGAAGTGAATTTGATTGGGGAAGGAGGTTTTGGAAGGGTTTACAAAGGCCGGCTTGATGCAGGCCAGGTAAGTTGCAGGGCTTTTTCCAACGTTCGTATTACTGTTACTCCATTAATAGTTGTATGAAATTTTATAAGGAAACTGTTATGCACTGTGATATGTATTGCTGGTTATCAATGAAAGAAAAATGAATTATTTTAGAGAATTAATATATTTCCTTATATCCTTCATTAGATGGATGAAAACTTGAGCCGCCAGATGTTGTCCACGTATCATTTGTTGGACTATGTTGAATTCAATGTTTATGTGGTGCAGCTTTTGATTTCTATGACCAGGTTGTCGCAATTAAACAACTTAATCATGATGGTCTTCAAGGGTTTCAAGAATTCATTGTGGAGGTTCTCATGTTAAGCCTACTACACCATACTAATCTTGTCACATTGATTGGCTACTGTACTGACGGAGATCAAAGACTCTTAGTCTATGAGTACATGCCAAGGGGTAGTTTGGAAGATCATCTCTTTGGTAAGTATCTTGATGGTTAAGGACAGTACATTCTTATCCATTTTATAGTTTCTAATTGATTTTATTTTCCTTTATACAGTCCCTTGTGTCTATGGATAGCCTGGTTCTTTTTAGGTGCCCATAAAATGGCTGTATATTTATCACATTGGGAAAGTATGGGTGTTTCACATCAAAAATGTCGGTTGACAGGAATAGTGTAGAAAATTGAATTTTGGATCATTGAATTGGATTTCTATTTAACTTTTTATTTTTTGGTATGTTGGCTTTCTATTAATTTACGGAAGCGATATCTTAACTCAACTTCAGTAATACCTTTCCTGCTATTGAGGATGGCTTAAGGAAACATTGGATAACCTCTAAATACATCATATAATCTTTCTTTATCAGCCCCTTTTCTTTATTATTATATTTCCATTGTATTTGACCTAACAGATTCGGTGCTTTATGTTTTCAGATCTGAGTCCTGATCGAGAGCCGCTGAGTTGGGATACTCGTATTAAGATAGCTGTTGGTGCGGCACAGGGCCTTGAATATCTCCACTGCAAAGCTAACCCACCAGTTATCTATCGTGACTTGAAATCAGCAAATATACTGCTGGACGATCAATTCAATCCAAAGCTTTCAGACTTTGGGCTTGCTAAACTTGCACCTGTGGGTGACAAAACTCATGTTTCAACGAGAGTGATGGGAACGTACGGGTACTGTGCACCAGAATATGCCATGAGTGGAAAATTGACACTTAAATCTGATATTTATAGCTTTGGCGTGGTTATGTTGGAGCTGATTACTGGGAAGAAGGCAATTGACTGCTCTAAGAGGCCAGGAGAACAGAACCTAGTATCTTGGGTGAGTATCTTTCTATTTCCCTTTCTATCTTGCTTTCTCGACAGTCAGATTTTGAATTTCATATACCTTTGTGGAATTTCTAAAATTTCATATTGGAAACAATTTTTTTATGATTATTTCTTGATATCCTTTTCAAACACCTTTGTTTTCATAAATGCAGTCTCGTCCATTTTTGAAGGACCGGAGGAAGTTTGTTCAATTAGTTGATCCTCTGTTGCAAGGACGCTTCCCTGTTCGTTGTTTGCATCATGCTGTTGCCATTACTGCCATGTGTCTTCAAGAGCAACCAACTTTCCGTCCTCTTATAGGCGATATTGTTGTAGCACTTGAGTATTTGGCCTCACAGAGCTACAAACCAGACCTTCGTAAGGCTGGGGTGCATAGTCCCTCTTCATCATCACCTTCACAGCAGAACAGGAATTTTTTCTCTCCGGAGTCAGATTGCAGAACGAGTAAAACTTTTGCTTAAAAGTTATTTGGGACAACCTGCTGCCTGTACTCTGATAGATGTAAGGCAAATCACATTTTGGAAAAAATTTGGCTTTATTTGCTTACACATGTTTTTCCATAATTAGAGAAACAGAATAGTCATTATTACTGTTTGGTAAAGCATATATGATGTTGCTTTGCATGCATAAATTTTTCTAAACCCGGAAAAAACATTTAAAGAAGGAAAAAGGTTCTCATATCTTTGTTTTCCACATTGTGGTTGATGTTTTAATTGGTTCGTCAACTTCACCTGCGTAAACCATTAGCATAGGTTATTGAGTAGCATGAGAGGATCCTACTGTAATCTTTTTGTCCTCTATCTGGTGTTAGCAGCTACTCTATGATCCTCCATTGAAAGGAGATTTCAAGCCCTCTCAGATCATTTGAATTCTGTCACTGGGTTTTATTCCTTATTGCCAAAAGTAAAGAGCATGGAAGTATCGTATCAACTTCTTTTTCTTTAGATAAGAGCCGTATCGTTTTGATTTGTCCCAGAAGCAGCTCTGTTATTCATTTGTACATGTATATATTTTTGTCTGGGGTTCAATTCTGAAGGACCTTGCCCTTCTTATGTTATAGCTATCTGAAGGAACTTTGTCCCAAGCAATGGATATTGTTTCACTCGTTTAGTATTGAGTGCAAAAATACTGTACTGATCAGGCCTGTGGTTTGCTCCCACATTGTCTGGGGTTCAATTCTTCAATGTAACTAATTAGCTGTTTTCTAGAGTTTCCTTCATTGTAGGATTCCACACACACCCCACTCCCCACCCGCTGTGCCCAGTTTCAAGTCCGAGTTCAAAAAAAAAAAATGATATTTTTTGCTGCATGCATAATTTCTTTATTTACTTGGCTTGTATCGTGTTGTCCGAGCATTGTTTAAGATTTCTTGATTCCTGAGTGAAGGGGAAGCAGATTGTTTGATAGTCCCTGATCATAAATGCATCAACTTATGTTGTCTGGCGAACATGCTCTTTTGGATTTCCCAAATGCAAGTTTGATGTCTCATGTTGTGCTGTGATTCAATGCAACAGCAACATTTATAATGACAGTTCATCATCGCTTTCCTTTCCATTTGTTCGTTTTTTTTATTTGCAGCTATTGTAATTTGTGTTGTGTATTGTAAATGGCAATGTTTTAGACATTGGTCTGTGTGTAAATGACTGATTAGGAAAGTTATTGATAATTTTTCCATACTAGCTGTTGTAACGTGCTCCAAATGTGTGCTTTCAGGTGCCTGCCCTTGTCAAATTCAGAAGAAAAAGAAAAGCCCTGAAGACCAATGTAATATACACACGTGAAGAATTGGTATAGAAATGTGCACAAGTATGTATATATATTTGGGTTTGGACATGTAGCATTTTGGTAAATTAAAATTCAGGTTCTTTTAGTTGTGATTTAGAGGTCATAAACTGTCTTCTATTGGTGCCAAAGCTTGTCTCTGTTTCGTCAAAGGAGGAAGAGTTTTGTGTTAGATCAAAAAACAAATAACTGCATCCTTTACCCTACAAGTTAACTGAATGGAAAAACGAGACTTGGAGGTTTCGGTTCTTTTGAACCCAGAACCTCTTGCTTTCAGAGCTTTGTAACCATGTTAGACCACCATTGAATCTCGAAAGCTTAAGTTAGTAACCGTTGAGTTAACAATGTATATCAACCGTTTCCAAAGAGAAGGAAATGAAGTTAATTCCGGACTTTGATTCTTATTTTCTTGCTATCTCCGATCATCATGAAATTGATGTGCTTGTCAATATAGATTGTGAAAAAGGTAACCATTGCCGTTGGACTAACAGGACAAACATGGATTTTTCTTATAAAAATTAATATATGACATTCCCTATGCTATCCGTTAGAGGAATGTTACTGTGAGTCGCCTGTGAGAGTAGATGAAATCTGACTGACCGTTGTTGTTTATAAAGTTATTCATTCATGACAATAGTTTGCTGATACTAGTGATGTTTGGCTATTCTTCTTCTTCCAGAACATCTCTAATGATCTGGAGACTTTTAGGCATTACAGTGATTAACACCTGCCTGAAGGTTTTAAGCATAAAGCTAAAGCTTCACCTACAGAACCACATGGTTTTCTGGAAACATGTAGTAGTGTAAGTAAATAACGTGTATTGGTGTTGATAAACCGTACATAAGCAAAAATACTGATGTAAAACGAAAATATCACTGTTTTGCTATGTCCGACTAACCATCATTACGCAAGTTTTTCTGCTACATTGCAGGATATACCAATTTATGCACAAATTTTTCTGCCGGTAACAGGATGTACCAATTTATGTTTCCAAGAACAACAGAACCAAACAGAGAAAAGCACTTTTGTCTGCAATCACGAAATTCATGGGACAATACCAATGTTACTTTACAGGTGTTTTCCCCTAATTTATCGTTTTGTCTTTGTCTGTTGTTTTTCGTTTTGGCAGGGCCCACATTAGAAATATACGCAACAAGGTGTTGAAAGTGAAAATAGATAATTTGTCTCCAGCCGTGAATAAGGTTGTTGTTTCTCCACTAAGAAGTTGGTGAATGCGTTTTGTCTGGCCAAAATGTATGTAGACTAAGAAACATGTCTACTTTTCCAAATGGTATCAGAAACTTTATTGACATCCACTAAAAAAGTTTATCATTTACGTATTGTTTTTTATTAAAGATTAATGGCAATCTGCAGACCGGGTCAACGTTAGAAAAAGAAAACGTCATGCATGACTAATTCACTTCAAGACCCACACTAATATTTTTTTTTTCAAGAAGATTCTATGGAATTTCGTGCGTTGAGATCTTTTTCTGCTTCCGATCCCAAAAAAAAAAACAAAGAAGAAAGAATTTCTCTCTCTCTCTCTTGTACAGGTGGGCCGTCAATCCCAATCATCATTATTCACCAAGAAAACCCGAAAGAAATCCAGGTACAATTTGAATGACTACTGAGGCGCATGCTCTTCGGATCCAGCAAGATTGCAGGCCATCTTTCTTATATCATGTGTTTTGCGAGGTCAATCCAGTGACTGATAGATTACTTTATTTTTCTTTGTTGGTATTTCAGAGGTCTGCATGGTTCGGAGAATCACCCGATATTGTAACAGGTGTTGAAACATGGATCCAGATTTTTCCGCTGTCGAAAGATAATTGATTGCATTTTTTATAAATAATTTCTTCTAGAAGACAAAACGCTTTTTTGTTTTTTACGTCGAGAAGACAAGAACCAGTTGGCTGCTACCTTTCTATTAGTTTATTAGTTTACTCCTATATGGTTCAGTCCAAAAGGCCCAACGCCATCAGGCTGCTACTTTTTATTACTTTTCCAGTGATACGTTCACACTATAATTTTTGGCCGGCAGAGAATGTTGTTCTTTTATAAGGTTTTTTTTTTTGGGTACAAAGAAGAGAAGAAGATTCAAACTATAAGTTATGAGTTAGTATGAAATTGTGTTGGCATGTCCTAGAACTTTGTATTAGTCTGGAAGTGTCAATTAGCTTTAAGGTTGAAACAAAATTAATGTCTCTGATTTCCAGAAACTGCAAGATTGAAACATTTCAGCAATCCCCGAATTCTATAATTGTGACTTAACACGTATGAGTTATTTGATCTAAAGAGTAAGACATGTCATTTTTCATGCATTCACATTGGAAACGTTTTTTTTTTTTTTATTTATAAAAGTCTGATATGATTTTATTTCATTGATTTGCTTTCCTTTTTCTTCACTTCCTATCAAGCCTCTTCTTTTGAGTCAAGTCTTGAGTGCTGCAAATCAAGTAACTATCAGATACTCTATTAAAAATTAATTGTGATATTCTTGAAACTTGCTTCAATAATATCAAGGGTCTTTAAAGAGTAATATTGTGACAAAAACCTTCTTGCTTTGGCTCATACCTTTTTCTCTTCTTCTTTTTTTAATGCGGAAAGAGGAAAACTACAAGCATAAAACCACGAGGGCACGCATGCCCCAATAGGTTGAAAAAGAAAGGGAATAAACAGTTCAGAGGCAGCCCCGACTCCCAAAGCTTGGAAGGATTTAGCCCATGGCCCATGCTAGCAACAGCATCAGCCGTGAATTTAGCCTCACGGAAGACATGACTGAAAGAGCAAGAATTACAAAAGGAGCTGATAAGCACTATATCTTTAATCAATATATTGATACTCCACGGGGCCAAGGCTTTCTGATTAACGCAATCAATAATAAGCTTAGAATCTCCTTCAACAAGAACTTTTATGCCACCCTCTATGAGTTGCATACGCAAGGCCATCCCGTAAAGTAGTACATTCTGCCACAGAAATGGTATTGTCACCAATGTTCTTAGCAATAGCCAATAAAACATGACCATCAGAATCTCGAATAACAAAACCAGTAGCCATTGAACCATTCCGGATAGAACCATCAAAGTTCAATTTGACCCATCCACTTTGGGGGTGGTTTCCATTTAATATGAATAGGTGTTTTAAGCCCCTCCACATCCTTGAAATTTTGGTGCCAATAGTCCAAACCAACCTGCCGAGCCACAATAAGCACACGAACATGATATGGGTTGATGTCTTTGAAAATCATATTATTCCTAGATTCCCAGATCTGCCAACATAACAGCAAAGCTTTGGATAGGATGTCAGGGCCTCTAGAGGTAGTAGTAGAAGTGAGTGTACCCAACCAGGTGAGAAAGTCAAAATTTGGAGAAGAAAGCGCAGGGACCAGGTTGGTACAACTCCAAACACTTTGAGCAAAGGGACATGTTGAGAAGAGGTGATTAATGGTTTCCCTGTGAGAATTACATAGGGGCACTCAGGGTTAATCTGGGGGAGAAAGCGATGTAAATGGTTTCGAACTTGAAGCCTTTTCCTGATAAGTAACCATGAAATTTTTTTGACTTTAGGGGGAATAGTGAGACCTCACATTTTCTTAAAAGAGCTGCTTGAGGGTGATAAGAAACATCCTGCACTTGCACATTATAAGCACTTTTAATAGAAAAAGTTTCATTAGGGTTAGGGCCCCAAATTAATTGATCTTCCAGAAGGGTTAAAGGAAGAAGGATAGAAATAATTTTGTCTATGATATCCTCATCAACAACTTCTTAGAGCTTGCTTGCATTCCAATGTTGAGCAATTAAAAAATTAGCAACAACCAAATTAAGATTAAGAGAGATTCGTTGGGTAATAGGAATTAGATCAATGAGGGGGAAAGGAAAAACCCAATGGGCAGTCCAAAAAGGAATGGACTTACCATTTCCCACAATCCACCTGATTCCCATGTTAAGAACAGTTCTTGCATCTAAAATTGCTTGCCACGCTGAGAACTGAGAGGACTTCTTTTATTGAGAGCTAAAAAAATTTCTTTTTGCAAATATTTGATTCTGACAACTTGCCAACTCAAGATCTAATCTCAGTAGCATTCTAAAATGGCTTTATGTTGAATTTGCAGAATGCTACTGAGATTAGATCTTGAGTTGGCTGCAACATTGTTAGAGAAATACGCAGTCGACTTATGTAAATTAACTTTCTAACCAGACACTTCAGAGAAAGAGAGTAGCAACTTATTAATGTTTCTAGCAGCCATGGTGGTGGCTTTGGCAAAAATTAAATAGTCATCCACAAAAACTAGATTAGAAATACAAAAATCTCTTGGCGAGGACAATAAGCCCATATTGGACTTGGACGAAGAGGCTAAAAAATTGCAGTACTTGATAAAAGGCTCCATGCATAAGATAAAAATATAAGGGGAGAGGGGGTCTCCTTGTCTAATACCCCTAGAAGGGGTGAAGTAGCCATGAGGGGAGCCATTAACAAGAATAGAAAACGAGGTGCTAGTGATAATGCATATGTCGTGGACGTGGCATCTTTTATGGGGATTTCTCGCACTTTCAATGTCGCTGACTTGTTTGAGTTTCATTTGGATGATGAGCTGCTGTATCCAGATGATAACTGGGGGATGAGTTCTTTCCAAGAAAGGAAGACTAGCATAGGGCTGGAAGAGGACGTTAGGAGGCTTCACAATAACATTTAGTTATTTTACTTATCTTAGTTATTTTAATTATTGTTCGCGCTAAATCTGAACAGATAAGAGTTTAGGCTAACTTACAAGTATGCTGATGGTTGAGGATTGTAGTGACCTTCTTCCGTGATGTCCGAAGGTTTGAGCAGGGGCATGATCCGAATTGAGGAGGGGATACCGGTGTGGTACCTACCGAAGGCACTCCGATACCAAAGTTAATAACTAAGAGCGATTCTATTGACAGTGGAAGCACTAGTCAAGTCAGAAAGTCTTACCACTTGGCTGGGCCAAGGGGCTCTATTTATAGAGAGCATATGTGATGCTCTTAGCACTTAGTTTCGATGTGGGATTCGTGGGAGTGTCTTCGGAGATCGACATGTGCTCGGCGAGTTCCGGCAGAAGTTACGAGGTAATCGGCGAAATGGATTGACGTGATGGTTAGTTGCTCGGCAGACCATGCGAAGGTTAGCGAATGGGTGATGGTGCGTAATCGACCCCCGAATCGGTACAGCGTGCGAACGCACATTCGGTATGGCCCGGTTGAGCTGGTCTCGGCTTTGAGGGTGTTCCAGGTGTCACGACGTGAGTGGGTGGTCAGATATGGTACAAACAATTATTTTAATAGTTCTTTCATTAAGCCACAAATCATTGATATATATCTTTTATTGCATACAAATTATGAGTATGCAAAGTACTTCTTCATGTTAAGAACTACATTGTTAAGAACGACATGAAAAAAAAAAAGTGACACGACAAAATAAAAGGAATGAAATTTTTTTAAATACCCTAATATGTTTCTCATTTTAACATTTCTTTTGTTTATCCAACTTTGTTGTTGTTCATTAACTAAGGATCATTCTTCTTTACATTAGTAAATTGTATGGTATTACATTTAATTACATGTTATCATAACATGGATGAGCTTCTGATTCGGCAGGGTTGAACTGAGCCTAATTTGACTTAAATGAGCTGAACCGTAGATCGGGCCAGAATTTCAAATCCTGAGCCTAGGCCTTATTCAACCCAAAAGCAAACCGAGCTGATAGAGCCTAAGCTATGAATCGAGCTAGGCTTTGGCCCATCGGGCATGAGCCAGCCCACTTCAACCCACAGGCCAATGGTGAAATGTGCCTAACCCCTAAGCCCTATCCTCA
This sequence comes from Prunus mume, assembly GCF_029339155.1. Taxonomy (NCBI): domain Eukaryota; kingdom Viridiplantae; phylum Streptophyta; class Magnoliopsida; order Rosales; family Rosaceae; genus Prunus; species Prunus mume. Next base: position 12,225,572 of record NC_142704.1, read on the forward strand.
TATCTCGCTAACAACCCTTATTTTGAAGTTGTCTCTTTTCAGTCTTAGAGCATCCACAATGAACTCCCTAAACCATCTCTTTAGACAAATTTTAGGGAGGAATTTGAAAAATACAACTTTAACAATGCTCCTTATCCATCTCCTAAAATAGGGAGACTTCTAGAAGCTCCTAAATTTGAGAAGAGAGAAAGAATTCCTAGTGGCTTCCGATAATTTAATGCTTCTTTATTTTATGAGTATTTTAAACCTTTAATTAATGCTAACTATTTTTTTTATAGAGATTGACTAATTAAAAAAAATAAATAAATAAAGTTATAGCATATATGACTCCCTAAACTAGGGAGTATCATTGGAGTTCAAATTGTATATAGAGCTCCTAAAATAATTTGTGTGTATTTTTAGCTAAATTTTAACGAAAAAATATAGGGAGGATGATTGGTAATTGTGGAAGAAAATATAATGGATAACACTTACCACATTTTTATCCTACATTTTTATACCATATGATGTAGTATGTCCATATCATATGCCACATCAATTAAATGAATGAAGTGTATTTTAATAAATAAAATTAGAAAAAAAGAAACTAGTATTTTACATGATATAATATGTACATATCAGTTGCCACATCATATGGTATGAAAATGTGATATAAAAAATATGGTAAAACTAGTATTATTCATAAGGAATTAAGTCGCTTGAATTGAATTGTTGAGCTTATCATGAAATTGGATTATCACATTCCCATTGTTGAATGAGCCCTACAATGGGCCCCACCGCCGAAGAAATTCACGCATGGTAGTGTTTCGTCTATGTGACGCTGCCATTGACCTGCCTTTGTATTCCACTACCTGTTTATTATATTTTTGTCTTAATTCGTTAACCTGCGCTTTCAGTCCACTTATTGTTTCTCCTTTCTATTAATTTAGCACAAATGTTGGGCAAGAAAAGAGTATATTGATTAAGATGTGGGAATAAGAGAGTAAGCGACACAAACACAAAAAATACTATAAGTGTCTGTGAGTACAAGTCCAAAGCAAAAAAAGTCTCATAGTCATATCCATACAAACTAGCTAGCAAGTTTTCTCTTCCTTGGCTATTTCTTTGTTGCTTCTCCCTCCCTTTCCAGGAACTTGACACACCCAGAAGACCACAGATATATCTGGATATCTAAATAGCAAGCTAACCAACTTCAAGTTATCAACCTCACATCAGACAGAGGGAGAGTGATCATCGATCGATCCGTCGATCGCCATGGGAAATTGTTATGCAGCTCCTGTGACTAACCATAGCCCGTCTACCTCAGGTATATATATTTACATAGCCCTCTTGATTGATGCCTTTAATTGATCAATTAATTAATTGTGTGTATACATATATATGCAGCAACATTTAGAAACAATAGCAAGCAAAATGGATTGGCAGGAATCAAAAAGGCTGCCGGGAATAGTAGTGGCAAAACAAGTAGTGGAATAACCCCAAAAAATGCTAGCAAGGCATTAGGCAAAGGCAACAGCAATAATAATATTGAAGAAAAAAGTGCAGCTCCTGATGCAGCAGCTCCAAGGGAAAGTGTGGAAACTGAGGTACCAAAGTTGAAAGAGTTTAGTTTAGCTGAGCTGAAGAAGTGCACTCGAGATTTCAGACCAGACACAATACTGGGTGAGGGAGGTTTCGGTAGGGTTTTCAAGGGATGGGTAAACGAGGACACCTATGCTCCGTCCCGGGTCGGCATCGGCATGGCCGTTGCCGTCAAGAAGTCCAACCCCGATAGCTATCAAGGCCTCCAAGAATGGCAGGCAAGTTTTTATTAATTAATTTATTTCATTAGGGATGATGATGATAATATGGATACATATTTTATATAAAGCTATATATATATATATATATTTGGCTACTAGCTAGGGTTAATTTGGCCGGCCAAGGAAAACTAAGCAGTACATGGGAGTTTATTTTCTTTTTCTCTTGACCATTATAAAATAACACAAGGCCATAATAATTGACTCAAGAAGTCAATGTTGTTGACTAGTATAAAACCCTAGCTAATATATATTAGTTCATCGAGCGCGTATTACTTCAATGATTGCATGCTTTAATTTTAAGGTAGCAAATGGGTCATGATTAACATTGTGCATTGGTGTGGTGTGGTGTGCAGGCGGAGGTGAATTTCTTGGGGAAGTATCGTCATCCAAACCTTGTTAGGCTGCTGGGATATTGCTGCGAAGAAAATCAATTCCTTCTTGTTTATGAATATATGCAAAAGGGAAGCTTGGAAAACCACCTTTTCAGAAGTAAGTAATGGCCTTAACTTGTATATCAAATGTCTCAGGCTCGAATCCCCACAACATCATAGTTGTGTTGTGTGTATGAGAAATCCATTTCTCCTTTTGTTTAAACTATCTGTTCTACTTTAAATGTAAAAAAAAAAAAAAAGAATAATAACATTAATTTAATTCAACACACGTTGCACATGGGCATGCAAGCTTTTCTTCTATTGCATTTTCATTTGGAAAGTAAAAAAAATTGCTAGTATTAATAATAACACAATTTTGCTTTTTTTGTTGATGCATGAATTCTGCAGAAGGTCAAGAACCACTCGGATGGGAATTAAGACTTAAGATAGCAATTGGAGCTGCACGAGGTCTTGCTTTTTTGCACACCTCAGAAAAAGTCATCTACCGTGACTTTAAGGCTTCCAATATTTTGCTGGATCCGGTACCCACTCTTTGTCATACTTCGTTTTTAATTTAATTTAATTTTTGTTACTTTTGTTTTGGTTGATTATTGATTTTTTTTTTTCTCTTTCTTGTTGGGAATTATTCAAAACTAGGCCTACAATGCAAAACTTTCAGATTTTGGACTGGCAAAGGTGGGCCCAATAAATGGCAACTCCCACGTAACCACACGCATTATAGGAACTTATGGATATGCAGCTCCGGAATATGTCGCAACTGGTAATATCATAACTTCTTCCGTAAACTTTCTTAACCATTTGAGTTATAAGTTTTTTTCGAAGGAAAAGCTAGTATAAGTTTTACTTCAAAATTTTCCTAACTAGCAATAAGGCAGTCACTTTTATTACCAGACCAAGATTTACTCAATCTATTGGAGAGAGGTGGAGAGAGGTCTCAATTGACTTTCATTTTGCAAACTTCACGTTTTTTTCCCTACTTCCTTGATTCAATGGGAAAAGGAAACTCTATGTCGGCTTTGTCTTGGTCAACAATAGACGCTTTCCACACGAATACATTCAGACTTTAGGGATCACCTGATCTTATGGGTTAAGCAAGTCTTCTATTCTATTGCTGCTGGCCAAGTAAAAGTATTCAATTTTGTGACTTGACTTTCAAATGATTTTTAGTTGTACGAAAATGTCATGAAACTGTCAACATTCACTCTCTTACTTTGACAATTTTCACACGAAAACCTTATCTATATGGGGCCGGTTTTGTGCACAAGGCAGCATGGTTGCCTGCCTATCCCAAATTTTTTTAAAAATAAAAATTACCTACATACGTCATAACTCGCTCTCTCTCTCTCTCTCTTCTTGGGTGAGCAACAACATCTTCTTATTCTCATCGTCAATAAAAAGTATTATTCTCATTCTCTCTTCTTTTATATATAATTATAGTTTTAATTTAAAGTCGAGTATTCTCGGGATTAACATTAGGGATGAATTATAATTTGGGGATTTTGTTAAAATTAATTAAGGTTTTGATTTTAGTAATTTTGTTGAGATATTTAATTTGTTGGTTTTTTTTATTATTATTTAAATTCTTTCTATATAAAAAAATATTGGTATGTATAGAGATGCATTTTAAGGTAAGGTTTATTACTTCCCCTGTGTATCTTTTATGTTTATTAATGAAATTCACTCATTCTGTTGAGTTTAATATGTAAGTTTTCCCCATCTAACTTTCGAATCTTGAATCCGCCATATGATATGGTGTCTTGTCCACCATTACAAAATTCACCCAACTTCCTAATATGTTAATCCAAATTCATACCTATTTCTACTCTTAAACTTATTTATTTTCAACAATTTTTAGATTAAAATAATCCAAATTCAAACTTCTTGGTAATATGTGTGTGTATATATATATATATATATATATATATAAAGAGAGGAATGTGGGTGTAGTAGGGAGATATATATATATATATATATATATATATATGGGGTGGAGTTATTTTTGTAATTCAGTAAATTCGTTTATTTATTTATTATTATACCCTCATTATTTTAGATTGTATGGTATTCTAATTTTTTTTTTTTAAACATGGGCATTCTCGAAGTTTTTGAATGTTTTATTTTTATACAAAAGGCATGCTGCTTTTATATATGTAGATATAGATTAAAATCTCTCTCAAGTAGTTGGGCACGATATACTTCAACGTTAGGTATTGTACCTTAGTGGTTGATCGAAAACGAATAAATTGACTTTTGTTTCCTTCTTGCCCCATGTCAACCCGAAATTCTACGTACGTCAAGACTTTTTAAGTAACTATTTTTTACAGAACTTTTCTTGGTCCCGAAATATGCGACAAGGAATAATTTCATCCATATGCATAATTAAGATAGGAAATTAAGAAAAGAGATCATCTTCCTTAGTGTGCCTAACCAAATCTCATCACGCCCTCTTGCAAATAAAGGCTAATTATCAATTTTAATTTATCAGAGGCTGATTATAATTTAACAGCATGGAATGCCTATTGCCCTTATATTGCTTAATATTGTGTCTTTGGTGTAGTTATTTTCTCTAATATTTGTCCTAATTATTTTTCATCAAATCTTTCACGTGGTTTTTGGTTGTTGTCATTATCTCCGCTGTATACTCTTATAATGTTTGTTTAATAAAGCATTTTTCCCTAACAACAACAAAATTTTAATTATTTTAACTAACACTTGCATGAAAATTGTCAGGTCACTTGTACGTAAAAAGCGACGTGTACGGTTTTGGTGTGGTATTATTGGAGATGCTAACAGGCTTAAGAGCCCTTGACAACAATCGACCCTCTCGTGAGCACAGTTTGGTGGATTGGTTAAGGCCTTCTCTTCACAAGAAGAAGGAGCTAAAGAAAATAATGGATCCAGGGCTCGGAGATCAATACCCATTAAAAGCTGCCTGCCAAGCAGCCGAGCTCATTCTAAAATGCCTAGAATCTGATCCCAAAAACAGACCCTCCATGGAGGAAGTTCTCGTAACTCTAGAAAAGATAAATGCCATTAAGGAAAAGCCAAAAACTGCAAAACCCAATGGCAGAGGACGGCCAGATGTACGTTCATCACCATCACCCCATCATTATAACCATCATCTTCATAGGTCTCCAAACTTTGGTCCACGAGGAATGTAGTGCCAGTGCCAAGTCCAAATTTGTATCTTGTAATAAACTTGTATTTTTATTTTTTCTTTCTGGGGACTTTGTATATGGACCTGTGGACATTGAAATTTTGGCGAAAAAAAAATTCACTATTTTTTGTCAACGGTAGGAAATTCAAGATTTGACTAGTCAAAGTTAACCCATACAACTCTTGGATCTCACATAAAATACACGTGGCGCATGACTCACAAAGACAAAGATGAGTGCTGGAGATGACAGATGTCAACATCTTAGAGCTCCATCAACAAATTAAATTATTTGCCAAAAATGTCATAACAATTGCCCCTTTGTTAGGCCATATAGGTCCGGCCTGGCCCAGTCCATTCAACTCAAGGCCCCGTTATTGGGTAGGATGTAGGCCGACCTCTCTTAGCTGGCCCAGTCCGGCCCATTTTACAGGCCTAGTTTCCCCGGGTGATTTTGTTTTTGGACAGTTCATTTGGACTCGAAGATGAGGATTAGGAGGGTTATCCAAATTTAATCACTCGCACCTTGCGCCACACGGATCACCGACCCTTTCCACTTCCCACTTCCCACAGGCGGATTATCTCTCAACTAAATCCAATCCAACCTCGCAGAGGCAGAGCAGCAATGGCGGCCATAAGCTCTGTTGTAGGAACTGGAAGCGTGCCCCAAATCCAAAATCGTAGTGGCCTTGCCCCTTTCACCCCTTTACATATTTCCTTATTTTCTCCAACCAGGTATTTTCTTCTTTCTAATTTCAACTTATTAATTCTGTCCTCCTTAGAACAAGTATGATGCTTTTAAGAAGTTTTCTTGTTTTTGATTTTGAATTTCATTTGGTTTGGGCTAGCAAGCCAAGCCAAGTTTGTTACGTTCAGCAAAACCAAATCCCTTGTACATGTTAGATTGTTTGGAATGAACATTATGCTTTTGTTCCACCCCGGTTGGCTAATCGAACCCAGAAAAGAAAAAAAATTTGAGGCGAAGTTAGTTGGTAGCAATGATCACACACCTGCACTGCACTTTGTTAAAAAGCTCCTAAACGATTATGAATATGCCAAGTTTGGGTTCTCCTTTGAAAATCAAAGTATGTGTGAATGGGAAAATGATTAGTCAAAGATGACGGTTCAGAGTCAGGAGTAGGTTGGGGAGATAGTTTCAAATCTAAAGAGTTGAGTTTTTGTGGGAATGGAGAGAAAATCATATTGATAGTTTTAATTTCATGTCCTTAGTTTCCTTTTCTTCATAAAATTTCATACAAGGGTAACTGAGTATTATTTTTAAAATATAAAAAATATTAAATAAGTCAAACAATATGAGTAGAATATTTTCAAGTTGTATTTCATTTTCCAAATTGAGGTATTTATAATATAAGATGTAACCCTAGTAAGGTCAAACTAGGAAAAAAGATAAAATCCTAATTATACAATATTTGTACAAAAAGAAAGAAATATAGTCCTAATAAACTAGGAAATAAATCTCTTAATTAAGTTAGGATCTCGCTAACACTCTCCCCCAAGTTGGAGCAAAGATGTCACGCATGCTCAAGTTGTCAAGCGAGTTGAGAAAGACTGTAGTAGACACGGCTTTTATAAGAACATCTGCCAGTTGATACTCGGATGATATAAACGTTAAAGAAATAATTTCAACATCCAACTTCTCTTTAACAAAATGTCGATCAACCTCTACGTGCTTTGTACGATCATGTTGCACAGGGTTATGCACAATTGCAATTGCAGCTTTATTATCACAATACAAATCCTTGGGTTTTTGGGGTCCAAACCCAATATCTCTCAGAATCTTCTCATCCAAAGTAACTCACACACACCTTGAACTATCCCATGGTACTCGGCCTCGACACTAGACCTAGACACTATTTTTTTTCCTTTTTACTCCACCAAGTAACAAAATTACCACCAACAAATGTGAAATACCTAGACGTAGAACGTCTATCAATGATTGAACCAGCCCAATCAACATCCGTATACCCTTCCACATCTGTATGACCATACTTGTAAAACATTAACCCCTTGCCAAGAGTTACTTTTAAATACCTCAAAATGCACATCACAACACTCATATGATCTTCACTAGGAGAATGCATAAACTGACTCACTACACTCACTGCATATGCAATATTAGGACGTGTATAATTTAAATAAATCAATTCCTCCACAAGTCGTTGATAACGCTCTTTATTTGTAGGGACTTAATCAAGATACAACCCCAACCTATGATTCTATTCACTAAGGGTATCATTTGGTTTACAATCTAACATTCCAGTCTCTACAAGTAAATCTAAAATATATTTCTTTGAGACAGAAAGATACCATGTTTAGATCTAGCAACTTCAATCTCGAGAAAGTACTTCAAATCACCCGATGCATATGACTTAGACAAACGATGAGTTGACACATAATGGCTAATGGGATATTTAGATTTGGCATGTATATATATAAGGAGAATATTATACTTTAGGTTTCCTATGAGTGGTTCGTAGGGGTAACTGATAAGTTGACACAAGTAGATCATTAGAAATTATCTCACTTGATTCACTATCACGAATAGATTGGGGCATTGGCAAGGCAGAGGGGGGGTATTGCATCGACCTCATCTATACAAGAATCACTATCACTATTTTCATATACAGGCGACTGGTCACTTGCTTCAATGAGACCGGTCGTTTCGACACCGAGAGCACCTGCTTCATCTCCAAATATGGGCGATCAGTCGTTTTTTCACAAAGACCACATGTTTCATCTTCATATATAGGCGACCAGTCGCTTGCTTCATTGTGACTGGTCATTTCCTTCTCGAGGCAGTATCTTCAAACACATTATTCTCCAATTCAAGTCCAAGATTCTCTAATCCAAGACTCTCCAATTCACTCCCCCTCTCCCCCTGAATTGGAGAGGAGGGAGAGACATAATAGGGCACTTCTTTATGGAAAGTCACATCCAAAGTAAAATGCACCTTATGGGTAGGTGAATGATAGCACTTATAACCCTTCTGAGTAAAAGAGGAACCAATAAAGACACATCGCAGAGCACAAGGATCAAGTTTACTCCGTTGATGAGTGTAGACATGAACATAGGTAGCACACCCAAACTTATGGGGCAACTTGGAGACGGAGATGGGGGAAACATGGTTATCAAACACATAATGCGGAGTCTTGAAATCAAGAACCCAGCTAGGAGTACGATTAATCAAATAAGCATTAGACTTAAAAACATGGCCCTAAAGAGGATGAGGAACAGACATATCCAATAAGAGTGAGCAGGCAACTTCAAGCAATTGTCGGTTCTTTCTTTCAGACACACCATTTTGTTGAGGAGTAAAAGGGGTTGTCGTTTGGTGAATAATACCTTGAGCACGGAAGAAAGACGCCAAAGTATTATTCACATATTGGCCTCCGTTGTCAGTCCAGAAGACTTTGACCCGAGCATAAAACTGAGTAGACACCATAGTACAAAACTCTGGAAGGATGTAAGCAACATCATGTTTAATTTTCAGCAAGAAAACCCAAGTGAGTCTGGTACAATCATCAATAAATGTGACGAACCAACGAAATCCTTTCTAAGTAACACGAGCCGGACCCCACACATCAGAATGCACTAAATCGAAAGGATTTACAGCTTTACTGTCACTCAAAGAAAACACAGTGTTATGGCTCTTGGCCAAAATACATGTCTCATACTTAAAATTGAACTCATCACAAAAGCAGAATAAAGATAAAAACAAATGCTTAAGGTAGCCAAATGATGGGTGTCCCAAGCGATGATGCCATAACCAAATTTGTTGTTTGTCTTTGACATTGCAACTTTGAACAATATAAACGACATGATCAGGAACTGGGGCAAAAGGCAATGTCAAATAATATAAACCCGTATTCGTTTACCATGCCCAATTGTGTGGTGAGTCTTGAGATCCTGAAAAGTGCAATGTGTATGACAGAAAGTAGCAGAAGCATTAAGTGTATCAAGTAATCGATCAACAGATAACAAATTACAATGGATATTGAGAACTAATAACGCACGAGGCAAAGACAGAGTATGAGTGAGAGAGGTTGTGTCCTCACTAGTAATTGGAAAGGGCAAGCCATTAGCACTAGTTATGTATGGGTCACGGGTATTACTAGACACCTCATCAAAAAAATTTAGAATCATAAGTCATATGATCATAAGCACCAGTGTCAATTATCCAAGTATTGAAGCCAGTATCTGAAATAGAGTCGAAACATACAATTTTGCGGAAGAAGCAGCAACAACACCGACAATAGAGTTATCACCCATAATTGCAATGAAACTCAGCAGATCATAGCAGAATATACAACGGAACACAACAGAGGCACAAATATGGTAAATGCACAGAGCGGTAGGGGCACGAAGCGGAGTACACAGCAGAACACAGCAAATACACAAATACTGGCAGATGCACGAAGACAGGAATGACACAAACACTACAGCACAACACACAAACCCAGGAGGGCACACACGGCACATATAGAAAAAAAATATGGGGTTAGAACACGAGTGAACACAACACACAGATCACAAGAAAAGTAGGCTCTGATGCCAAGTCAAATAATATGGGTAGAATATTTTCAGGTTGTATTTCATTCTCCAAAATGAGGTATTTATAATATTATGATGTAACCCTAGTAGGGGTCAAACTAGGAAAAAAGATAAAATCCTAATTACATAATATCTGTATAAAAGGAAAGAAATATAGTCCTAATAAACTATGAAATAAATCTCCTAATTAAGTTAGGATCTCTCTAACAAAATATGGGGTTAACCAAGTGAAAAATAGTTTCAAATCTGAAGCGAAAAGAAAAAGAATCCGAAATAAGGACGGGGGTTACTGCCTCGGTAGTATTAAGCATGGATAACACAATTGTTAATACATGTTAAGTTAACAGATAGCATAGTAGAAATTGGAGATGACTGTTTTTGACAAAACGTGATAACGTAATTCGAAATCTACACAGTGTTAGCAGGCATGTAGTTGGGATTCTTTCTACCCAGTATGGCTCTCTAATGTTTTAACAAGAGATGTAAACTTTGATTCTTCAATTCAATAAATTCCGCAGTTTTGACAAAAAAATAAATAAATATGTTTCTCATTTTAACATTTCTTTTGTTTATCCAACTTTGTTGTTGATAATTAATTAAGGATCATTATTCTTTACATTAGTCAATTGTATGGTATTACAATTAATTACATATTATCATAACATAAATGAGCTTTTCTTCAAGTCTGATTGCGCATGGCTGAATTGAGTCTAATTTGACTTAAATGGACTAAACTGTAGATCAGGCTAGAATTTCAAATCCTTGGTCTAGGCCTTATTTAACCCAAAAGCAGACCGAGCTGATGGAGCCTAAGCTATGAATCGAGCCAGGCTTTGGTCCATCGGGCATGAGCTAACCCCATATCTTTCTAACAACCCTTATTTTAAAGCTGTCTATTTTCAATATTAGAGCATCCACAATGGATTCTCTAAATCGTCTTCTTAGACAAATTTTGGGGAGAAATTGGAAAAATACAACTTCAACCATGCTCTCTATCCATCTCCTAAAATATGGAGATTTCTAAGAGCTCCTAAATCTGAGAAGAGAGAAAGGATTCCTAATGGCTTCCGATAATTTAATGCTTTTTTATTTTATGAGTATTTTAAACCTTTAATTAATACTAACTCTTTTTTTTTTTTTTATAGAGATTGATCAATTAAAAAAGAGTTATAGCATTTATGACTCCCTAAACTAAGGAGTATGATTTTATTTTATTTTGGTCAAAAAACTAAGGAGTATGATTGAAGTTCAAATTTTATAGAGAGCTCCTAAAATAATTTTTGTATATTTTTAGCTAAATTTTAATTAAAAATTAGGGAGCATGATTGCTAATTGTGGAAGAAAACTTAATGGATAAGCAATTAAGTAGCTTGAATTTAATTGTTGAGCTTATCATAAAATTAGATTATCACATTCTCATTGTTGAATGAGCCCTACAATGGGCCCCACTACTGAAGAAATTCACGTATGGTAGTGATTCGTCTATGTGACGCTGCCATTGACCTGCCTTTGTATTCCACCACTTGTTTATTATATTTTGGGAGACTTTGGAAAAACACAAAGGAGAGAGAAAATTTGTAAAAGAAGCCAAAATGGACAAAATTGCCCTTATTTATTTTTGGATTTCCTAAGGAATCCTTTACATTTGCATGTCTTTGATTTGAAAGTTGAGAGGTTTTTCTGTCTTTTTTGAAAAAGTTTTGGCTTTTTCCAAAAGTGAAATTTTTTTTTTGGCTAAAACCTAAATTGTCTTAATTTCGTTAACCTGCGCTTTCAGTCCACCCTTTGTTTCTCCTTTCTAATAATTTAGCACAAACGTTGGGCAAGAAAGAGTATATTCAAGGGCGGATCTATTACTAGGCTTGAGTGGGCTCCAACCTAGGGCAAGATTTTTAAATATTAAATATAGTTAAGTTTATTCCTACTCTAATAAATATTAGTCCACTACATTAAATAAATATAATAAACTAATAATAGCCCAATTTAAGTAGAGTAAATAATAGCTTTATAATAAGCCCACCCCTAAAGCATATAGGAAATAATAAACATCAATCCAAACCAATATAAATTTGATTAGAAGTAGAACTCACGCTAATGCTCTACCAACTTGACATATTCTAATCGTACTGATATTGGGCTACACCCATAGAGAGCATTTTCAGCTATGAAACATGTTAAGATTGTACTTCGCAACAAGATGGAGGATGAGTATCTCGCAGATTCCCTCATTGTCTACATTGAGAAAAAGCTTTCTGTGGATGTTGATTCAGATTCAATAATCAAACATTTTGATACACTCAAAGAGAGAAGGGTTCCACTTCACTAGGTAAGCTCTTTAAATTTTTTTTGCAATCAAACATATTTTTTTGAATTTGGACAATGTGTTTGATTTGATATTTGTTTATATTTTGTACTTTTTTGTGTTATATTTGCTTGTAATGTGACTTTTATTTATAAAATTTTATTTACATTTTTGTTTCATGAGAAAAAAAGCTTATATATAATATATCTCCTCTAAAAAAATATATATATTTAGTCTAACCCTATAAAAATTCTTGTATCCACCATTGAGTATATTGATTAAGACATGGGAATAAGAGAGTGAGCGACACAAACACAAAAATAGTATGAGTGTGTATGTCTGTGAGTACAAGTCCAAAGCAAAAAAAGTCTTGTACTGGCAAGTTTTCTCTTCCTTGGCTATTTCTTTGTTGCTTCTCCCTCCCTTTCCAGGAACTTGACTCACCCAGAAGACCACAGAAATATCTGGATATCTAAATAGCAAGCTAACCAACTTCAAGATATCAACCTCACATCAGACAGAGGGAGAGTGATCATCGATCGATCCGTCGATCGCCATGGAAATTGTTATGCAGCTCCTGTGAATAACCATAGCTCGTCTACCCGAGGTATATATATATATATTTACATAGCCCTCTTGATTGATGCCTTTAATTGATCAATTAATTAATTGTGTGTATACATATATATGCAGCAACATCTAGAAACAATAGCAAGCAAAATGGATTGGCAGGAATCAAAAAGGCTGCTGGGAATAGTAGTGGCAAAACAAGTAGCGGAATAACCCCAAAAAATGCTAGCAAGGCAATAGGCAAAGGCAACAGCAATAATAATATTGAAGAAAGTGCAGCTCCTGATGCAGCAGCTCCAAGTGAAAGTGTGGAAACTAAAGTACCAAAGTCGAAAGAGTTTAGTTTAGCAGAGCTGAAGAAGTGCACTCGACGTTTCAGACCAGACATAATAGTGGGTGTGGGAGGTTCCGGTAGGGTTTTCAAGGGATGGGTAAACAAGGACACCTATGCTCTGTCCCGGTTCGGCATTGGCATGGCCGTTGCCGTCAAGAAGTCCAACCCCGATAGCTATCGAGGCCTCCAAGAATGGCAGGCAAGTTTTTATTAATTAATTTATTTCATTAGGGATCATGATGATAATGTGGATGCATATTTTATGGTAGCTGATTTTCCCACTCTTTTTTTCTCCACTTATACTCCCTTTTATTTTTTAATATTTTTTATCTGATTTTTCCACTCTTTTTTTCTCCACTTACCCTTCCCTTTTATTTTTTAATATTTTTTAATTAATTTTTGTTCTTTTTTGTTCTTTCTCTTTCTTATTTTATCCTTGGTGACATGGCAAGTGAAATACCCATTTTGGTGTTGATGTGTGAAAAAAATAATACATAATTCTTTAAAAATAATATTTTTAAACCAAAAAAGATAATATCCCAAGCCCCAGCCACGCTCTTTCTCTTCTCCCTTAGAGCATGTCCACCGCTGCACCAAACCTGGGCAAAAGGCCCCCTGGCAGCCCATTTCCAGCTCCAGCGCATAGCAATGAGCCCGTGCAAATGGTGGGTCCCACCAGCCTGGGCAAGCCCACGGGCTAATCTTGCCTAGGCACCAAAACTCACTGACGCGTCAATAATGATTTTCAATTTTTTTTTTTACTGTTGGACCCACCAACCCACATTGCCCAATGATTACATGCCATGTGGCTTCTCCTAGAGCCTCCGATCAAAAAATCTTGCACAATCCAACGGTTGTCCAATTTTTGGCTTAAAAAAACATCAAAAAATATCAAAAAATTTTAAAAAAATATCAAAAAATTTTGGAAATTTTTTCTATACATACCTACCAATATTATTCACTTTCCACACCAATTTAATTTCAAAATTTTATCGGAAAATGTTATCTTGATTTTTAGGTGAGGATTTTATGATAAATATTAACACTTGGGAATTGAAAATCTTATCCGAAAAGTTTATCAAAATCAATGATTTAAGAATAAAAAATAAAAAATAAATTTAAGTGAATAGTAATTGCCTTAGACTTGCCCTAGACTTAGCCCTCATGGGTGGAACCACAAATGGCAAGGCTAACACTATTCACGTGAATAGTGGCAGCCCTTGCTTGCCCTTGCCCTAGACTTAGCCCTTGTGTGTGGAGATGCTCTTACACACCTGCCCTTCCGTGTTCTCTCTCCCCTTACCAAGCCCATCCCTCCTCATTTTCTCTCCCTCTTTTTCTCTCTTCCCCCCTCTTTCTTCAAAAACCATCCAGGTTTTTTTAAAAGTTTTGGGACTTGAGTGTGGCTATCGGTGGGGCAATAAGGTCGTTTGTGGCTGGCTACGTTGGGGCATCGATGGCTGGCTACGTTGGGTGGGTGGCTGTGTGGGGTGTGGCATGGGGGTGGGTTGAGAAAGCTTTAATTGGTTGAGTTGAATCACAAAGTGTAAAGCTCCTTACTTGAAGCGAAAAGCTTCAGACCCGAGCATTAGAAATTTCTCTGTTATCACTTAGCAGAAATGTTACAAGGAAGGACAACAAGTCAGAGACTTTTGAGAATTTGGTGGGAATAAAATATGATTTTGACTGATGTTGCTTTTGGAGATGAAAAAGAGAAAGCTGGCTTTGGTGATAAAAAAATAAAATTTTGGTTTTTGAATTTGCAGAGAGAGGGGTAGAGAAAAGGAGTCGAGGGAGAGCGAGCCATTGATGTTGTTGTGGCTAGGGGGCAGTGCAGTGTTGGATGGTGTGGGTGGTAGTGGGGTGGTGGGCCTGAGTGCAGAGATGGGAAGAGGAGGGGGTTGACGAAGAGAGGGGGTTGTGGGGCTGGGGAAAATATTTTTGTTTTGTTTTGTAAAATATTAATTTTAAAGAATTCATCTATCCATTGAGAAAAAATATTAAAAATGAAGTGCAAGTATGAAAATTAAATATAAGGAAAAATAATAATATAAGAGTGAAGTAAGATAAGGGTAGAATAGGAAAGAGAAAGAACAAAAGAAAACAAAAGTGATTAAAAAAATATTTAAAAATAAAAAGGAGTGTAAGTGAACAAAAGGGGAGTGGGAAAATCAATTTTCTATTTTATATAAAACAATATATATATATATATATATATATATTTGAGAGTAAGTAAATGGCCTTAACTTGTAGACCAAATATTTGATGTTCGAATCCTCACGACATCATAATTGTGTTGTGTGTGTGATAAATCTCTCTCCCTTTTAGTTTAAACTATTTATTCTACTGAAAAAGAAAATAATAACATTAATTTAATTCAACACACGTTGCACATGGGCATGCAAGTTTTTCTTCTATTGCATTTTCATTTGGAAAGTCAAAAAAATTGCTAGTATTAATTAATAATACAATTTTGCATTTTTCTGTTGATGCATGAATTATTCAGAAGGTGAAGAACCACTGCGATGGGAATTAAGACTTAAGATAGCAATTGGAGCTGCACGACGTCTTGCTTTTTTGCACACCTCAGAAAAAGTCATCTACCATGACTTTAAGACCTCCGACATTTCGCTGGATTCGGTACCCTCTCTTTGTCATTCTTCTTTTTTAATTTAATTTAATTTTTGTTATTTTTGTTTTGGTTGATTTTTTATTTATTTTTTCTTTCTTTCTTGCTGGGAATTATGAAATCTAGGCCCAATAAATGGCAACTCCCATGTAACCACAAGCGTCATAGGCTCTTATAGATATGTAGCTCCGGAATATGTCGCAACTGGTAATGTCACAACTTCTTCCGTAAACTTTCTTAACCATTTGAATTATAAGTTTTTTTCAAATGAAAAGCTAGTATAAGTTTTACTTCAAAATTTTCCTAACTAGCAATAAGGCAGTCACTTTTATTACCAGACCAAGATTTACTCAATCTATTGGAGAGAGGTGGAGAGAGGTCTCAATTGACATTCATTTTGCAAACTTCACGTTATTACCAGACCTATTTCCTTGATTCAATGGGAAAAGGAAACTCTATGTTGGCTTGGTCTTGGTCAACAATAGACGATTTCCACACGAATATATTCAGACTTAAGGGATCACCTGATCTCATGGGTTAAGCAAGTCTTCTGTTCTATTGCTGCAGTTATTATGGCCAAGTAAAAGTCTTCAATTTCGTGACTTGACTTTCAAATGAGTTTTAGTTGTACGAACAGGTCATGAAACTATCATACGAAAACATCATGCATATGGTGTCCTGTCCACCATTACAACATTGAATTCACTCAAGTTCCTAACATGTTAATCCAAATTCATACCTATATCTACTCTTAAACTTATTTATTTTCAACAATTTTTTGATTCAAATCATCCAAATTCAAATTTCTTGTTAATATGTATGTATCTATATATATACCTGGTGCAAAAAATCTTGCAATGAAATAACCAAATCTCATCACGCCCTCTTGCAAATAAAGCCTAATTATCATTTTTAATTTATCAGAGGCTGATTATAATTTAACAGCATGGAATGCCTATTGCCCTTATATTGCTTAATATTATGTCTTTGGTGTAGTTATTTTCTCTAATATTTGCCCTTATTATTTTTATTAAATTTTTCACGTTGGTTTTCGGATGTTGTCATCTTCTCCGCTGTATACTCTTATGGTTTTTGTTTAATAATAAAGCATCCTTCCCTAACAACAACAAAAATTTAATTATTTTAGCTAACACTTACATAAAAATTGTCAGGTCACTTATACATAAAGAGCGACGTGTACGGTTTTGGTGTGGTATTATTGGAGATGCTAACAGGCTTAAGAGCCGTTGACACAAATCGACCCCATGGTGAGCGTAGTTTGGTGGATTGGTTAAGGCCTTCTCTTCACAAGAAGAAGGAGCTAAAGAAAATAATGGATCCAGGGCTTGGAGATCAATACCCATTAAAAGCTGCCTGCCAAGCAGCTGAGCTCATTCTAAAATGCCTAGAATCTGATCCCAAAAACAGACCCTCCATGGAGGAAGTTCTCGTAACTCTAGAAAAGATAAATGCCATTAAGGAAAAGCCAAAAACTGCAAAACCCAATGGCAGAGGACGGCAAGGTGTACGAGGAATGTAGTGCCAGTGCCACCCCCGTCGAAATTTGCATCTTGTAATACACTTTCGTTTTTATTTTTCCTTTCTGGGGACTTTGTATATGGACCTGTAGACATTGAAATTTTAGTGAAAAAAAAAATCACGAATTTTTGTCAGAGGTAAGAAATTCTAGATTTGACTAGTCAAAGTTAACCCATTCAACTCTTGGATCTCATATAAAATACACGTGGCGCATGACTCATCAAGACAAAGATGAGCGCTGGAGATAATGCATGTCAACATTTAAGCACTCCATCAACAAATCAAATTACAATTGTCCCATTTGTTAGGCCATATAGGCGGCCCGTCCGGCCCATTCAACTCTCAGGGCCAAAAATCCTGTTATTGGGTAGGATGTAGGCCGACCTCTCTTTGCTGGCCCGGTCCGGCCCATTTTACAGGCCTAGTTTCCCCGGGTGATTTCGTCGTTGGACAGTTCACTTGGACTAGAAGCTGAGGATTAGGAGGGTTATCCAAATTTAATCACTCGCACCTCGCGCCACACAGATCACCGACCCTTTCCACTTCCCACTTTCCACAGGCGGATTATCTCTCAACAGAATCCAATCCAATCTAACAGAAGCAGAGGCAGAGGCAGCAATGGCGGCCATAAGCTCTGTTGTAGGAACTGGAAGCGTGCCCCAAATCCAAAATCGTAGTGGCCTTGCCCCTTTTACCCCTTTACATACTTCCTTATTTTCTCCAACCAGGTATTTTCTTCTTTCTAATTTCAACTTATTAACTCTGTCTTCCTTAGAACAAGTATGATGCTTTTAAGAAGTTTTCTTGTTTTTAATTTTGAATTTCATTTGGGTTGGGCCAGCAATCCAAGCCAAGTTTGTTAGGTTCAGCCAACCAAATGCCTTTACATGTTAGATTGTTTGAAATGAACATTATGCTTTTGTTTGACCCTGGCTGGCTAATCGAACCCAGAACAGAAAAAAAAATTGAAGCGATGTTAGTTGGTAGCAATGATCACACACCTGCACTGCACTTTTTTTTTAAAAGCTCCTAAACGATTATGAATATGCGAAGTTTGGGTTCTCCTTTGAAAATCAAATTATGTGTGAATGGGAAAATGATTAGTCAAAGATGACGGTTCAGAGTCAGGAATAGGTTGGGGAGATAGTTTCAAATCTAAAGAGTTGAGTTTTTGTGGGAATAGAGAGAAAATCAGATTGATAGTTTTAATTTCATGTCATTAGTTTCCTTTTCTTCATAAAATTTCACACAAGGGTAACTGATTATTATTTTTAAAATATAAAAAATATTAAATATGGGGTTAACCGAGTGAAAAATAGTTTCAAATCTAAAACGAAATGAAAAAGAATCTGAAATAAGAACAGAGGTTACTGCCTTGGTAGTATTAGGTATGGATAACACAATTGTTAATACCTGTTAACAGATAGCAGAGTAGAAACTGGAGATGACTGTTTTTGACGAAATGTGATAACGTAATTCGAAACCTACACAGTGTGGGCTTGTAACTTAGTGTCTATCATAGTCATGTTCATGTCCAAATGGTGTTGAGTGTTTATCACGACTAGTAAACTGGCTGTGTTTCAGTTCAACGGACTTAACCTGAACATAACATGTGTTGATAGTACGCTGCTCACTACCTATTTAACATGTTTAATAAATGTGTGGTGTTACTGTTGTGTAGAATGTTCCTTTATTATTCATTGAATTTAAATGATAACTTTCATTGATCTTCGGGCATTTTCTTGTCGGTGAAAGGCGTCTGCTTGAAGTTGGTGCTGGTAGGACATCTACACAAAGTGCCATTGATGACAGAACTACTTTTTGTTTATCCAAGCCTAAATTTGACAATGCCGGTGTAAGTAGGACACCTCAAATTTCCTTCTGTTGATGCATATTTTTTCTCAATCTTGCGTTGTGTGTCCTGTTTTGCACAGTTAGCTGGTGTGTTTGAATTTTTTTGTACAGTTACAGTATGTCTATGAAGTTTGTGCATTTATGATATCATATGATACTAGCCTTGAAGCATGAAAAGAAAAAAGTAAATTGGCTTAATTCTTTAACCGTGTAGCACTTGTTGGATGTGGATCCAAGATGAAAAGTGCATTATCTCCTCTCCAAAACATTCTTGAAGAACTTTTGAATAGCCAACAAGAAAGAACCAAATTTCTCCTCTGAAAGCTCCTCTTCAAAATTGTTCTAATTTTGGTTGCTTTTGCTTTGGACCCTTGCTCAAAACAGAAATACGAATTCCTAAATCCAACCATCCATTGACTCATCCAATCCACATTTAAATCTGAATCCTTTTATGCAACACATATTCTTCCATCAGCCTTTACCCTTGTTGTTTATAGCCTTAACTTTGGGACCAAATAGTTTTTATTACCACAACCCTAACAAAAAGGAGGCAACAACATAACATAGTTTTCAATATGTGGTGATATTATTTAGTAAATTCCCAATCACTTGCCATAGAATGAAAGATTAGAAACTGTTTTTTCTCATGCTGTGTTTCATCTGCTTTAGCAGCACACGGTAAGTAAACTGGTCACATCTCAAAGAAATATTGTGTGCTCTGCTTTGCCAGAATCATCTACTTCTACTGGTAAGTTGTTCTATTTTCACAATTTATGGCAGGGATTCATTGCCTTCTGATTATCTGACACATTATACGGCAGCTTTGGTAAAAAGTGAACTCTTTTTGCCCCTTTTACGTACTAGTTGCTGCTGATACAAAGGAGGTAAAAACAGCTCAAAAGGCAGCTCCAGCCAAGCCTAAAGTTGCAGCGAAAGCTCCAGTCAAGCCATTGCCTCAAATGATGGAGGAGGATGTTATCCCGCAACTGAAAGCAATACTTGAAACTCAAGATGAACTCTCTGACATTGAGTTATCTTTTCAAGACGACAAGGTCAGCTATCTACTTCTCTGTCTTTACTAGCATCATGTGTAACCTAAAAGCCAGTTATTACAAGTACACTACATTGATACTCTGGTTTGATTCGAAATGAATATAGCTGGAAGGTTTCTTTTTAAAAAAGGACATTCGGTATTCATTTTGGGCCTTCTTTCCCGGTGGAGTCCTCACAGGTACGTCTTGCAAAGTTTATTAATGTTGTGTAGTGCACAATTAGAAAGAACGAAAAACCGGTAAAGTTACTTTGTTGCTTGGCAAAATGTGCAGGTCCAAAAGGGTTTTCTCTGTCTTCCTATGGCCAAGGAGCGAGTACAGTTGAGCCTTTTCTCATTGATGAGAAGAAAATAACGGCAAAACATATTGTATTTTGGGTTGAAAAGCGTCTAGCAGCTCAAGGAATCATTCCGGTGTGGAAAGACTAAAACTCCTAAACGAGTTATTGACATTCATTCCCGATGTTGTAAAGTAATTAAGCGATGCATCCCTTTTCTGTTTTTATGAAAAATGGAATGAATAATTTCATTATTGGCGTAATTTTCTCATTGGTATTTATGGGGATTGAGTATTCGTCATAGCTTGTGTAAACCATTTTTAATTCTGGCATTACTTAATTGTGACAATGTTTATATATTGCAGATTGATGTCTTCCTGGATGCAGATTGACGTGATCTTCTTGTATTGGATATAGCTAATTCACTTGTTAACTTTTCATGTAAATCATTTTCTTGTTGTAAAGAGGTAGCGACCTTGTACAACTGTAATATTATCCTTTGTATATGATCAGCAGCAAACTACTCAATTGATGCAGACAAAACAAATTGTTCCCAGTTTTTACAAGTTATGACCTTGTATGCACTGCATGTAGATGTCTTGACATTTATTAATAATGCACAATTATGAGACAATTTGTAAATAATCGGCCTGCATGAAGGCCTTGGTTGATTGTAATTGAATGACTATCAATGTATGTTCATAACACGTTGGAGTGATTAAAATGCAAATCGAGTACAAATTCATGGAAAGAAACCCTTTATAATTTGTCTTAAAGTTGGAGTGCCAGTGCCACAAGCTAAGCTGAGAATCTTAAAAATATTAAAACATTCAAAGCCCATGCTCCTCTTTACCCACGTGAAAGCTTAAGTAATGAAGTGAATCATTTAAATCCAGTAATTAAACATAATTAATTAAGAAATATGATTCCACATGCTGCACGCTCTTCTCCATGCTAGCCTGGCCGTGCTTTGCTTTGCTTTTGGAAACACTGCAATGCATATGCATGCTCCCTTTATATCATGCCTCAGTTTTCTTGTTTTTCTTTTCTTTATGAAATACGATTATAAAACTTTCCTTCCCTTGCCAATGCCATAGGCTATAGGCATAGGTGGGTGGTTTGTGTGTGATGGCTTGGCGCCGCATACACTAATCATTTCTATTATGATCAATAATTTTCAAAGTGCTGATGTGAAATGTGATGAGATTTAGCATTTGGAGAAGTATACAATAAAAATTAAATGTAAAAAATAAAAAATCTCAGGTGTTTTGACTGGGTTCAGACTTCGAGGTGGTTTCTTTCTTTTTTTCTTCCTTTTGTTTTTGTTTTTGGGGTTATGATTCACTTCATTGAAAGCCCAAAGCAGTGTATGTCAAATAGGACTTTAAGGTGGTCTAGTTTCATGAAAAGTGGATTGATCACTAGGGTTTGGTATTTTAATGGGATGGAGTCTTGGAGAAATTATAGAATAGTACTGTATTACCATGTCATAGTACTTTCATTCAAAATATGTCATGTGTCATTTAAAAAAAATTTATAATGTTTTATTTTACAGCTGAACTTTTGCCTTCTAGAATAATATTTTAAAGAGAGACTCCAATATAAGCCCATACAACTGATATCCCCTAGACACAAACTCATCTATCTATATAACTACGTTGAAAACCCAAATTCAAATTTAAATGACCAGTAGGATATAAGAGGTCGTAGTATTTCTATGTTTTTACATCGTTGCCACTAAACTTCATATTTTATTTATAATTTATTTCAAGCATTTCATTAACTGCCATAATTGTAATTAATATACTCCCTATTAATAGCATATCAATCACCCCATTTCTTTTAGTTGTCATTCCCTCTCACATCTCGCCCCCTAAAATTGCAAACAAAAAAAATCTGTAAATTACATATCCAATAATGTACCTATGAAAAATATAATATAAATATATACATATAAAATATAGGTATATTATTTACCCAAAAAAAAGTCAGTTACTTTGTAATTGCGTATATTTTTCATAATTAAAAATAGGTACACAATAATTTATATAAAATATAGGTACATTATTTGAAGAGGAAAGATAGGTACATTATTAGAGGAAAAAAATTGGTAAGTTATTTGGAGAGAGAAAATAGGTTCATTTAAAAAAATTACGTTTGATAAAACAAATAATAGGTACTTTATTCAGAGAAAAAAGGCTATATTATTTATAGTAGAAAATAGGTACATTATTTAGATAAATAATAGGTACTTTATTTCGTAGTAGGTATATTATTCAAATGGTAGGTACATTGGATGACATATAATACCTAAATCCTAATTGTAAGTACATTAAAATTAATGTAGGTATATTGGAATAGATAATTATGTACACTTTTCATACTAGGTAAATTATATTTTTCATAAAACAAATAGGTACATTATTTTTTCAACATAATTAGTATGTACAGTTTTATTCATAAACAATTATAAAGTGGATTATTAGTCATGTATAATTCATAAAAAGAAAATAACATAAACATTTTATTAAACAAACCAATTACCCAAATTTGAATTTATTGTTAATTTTTTTTTAAATGTTCCAAAATTAATTCCTACATCTATTACAACCATTTGGAGATATTTCCAAATTCAACATCTGTCATTATATACAATCCAATTAAAAATTGTTTCCATATTGATTCCTACATTAATATACAAAATGCAATAATGGCTTAGTTGGGGGTATTTTTGGAATATGAAAAGTACGATAAATCAGATTTTATGCTTAATTAGGTAACTTGCTGAGTTGGATCCTAGTCATGGGTTTTTACTTATACAAATTGGGTATTATTTATAGGAACAAAAAGTGATGGGTTTTAGGTATGACAAATTGAATTTAAAGGGTGTAAGCCAAATTTACTATATTTTAAAAACAAAAAAACCTAAGACGCCGGAAACCAACTCCCACAACAACCCAAATCTTCCTACCTTGCACTACCGACCACCCAACCCAATCGCCCCAGGGTTTTGGTTGGCCACCTAGTTAATCTAAAACAAGAACCACATAAAGAAATCACTGGAAATAACAAAAACTGATTATTTCCTTTGTTGTTTCTATACAAATGATTATCAACAAACCCAAAAAGAAATAACCAACACACTACAGAAACCTGTCGTGTCTCATGGACTATTGGGTTGGGTGGAAGAAGTGCAAGGATGGGGATTGGATTGTGATGGGAGGTGGTTTCCGGTGGCTTCTTTGGGTTCTTTCTTTTTTAAAATAAAAAAAACTCTTATTCTAAAGTTAAAAAGAAAGTATTAAATCCAGCTGTAAAAAAAATGACATATAACATATTTTGAATGGAAGTACTATCAGCTGACGTGGTAGTACAGTATCACTATATAATTTCTCGGAGTCTTGAGATCCTTTTGAGATTAATTTATAACATTTTAATGGCATTTACGTACCTTAATTTTTTTTTTTTTTTTTAAATAATCAAAGCAGAACTTCATTCGAATTAGCTCTAAAGTTACAACCTAGAAATTTGAACCTCTAGGTGCCATTTAGTGACTTTGTTAAAACTTTGTTATAAAAAAATTTGAAAACGGGAAAAATTGGATAGAGGAAAAATAGTACCACATTGAAGGTCCAACATAATCTCGCATTTTATTATCATGTGAATGAGTTATTAGAATAAGGGAAATGACCCTCACTACCACCCCTTTGTTAATATTAACTAAAAATACCACCCATTCCCAATTTTTGTAAAACTATCACCTATAAATATAACATTATTGGCCACTTATTGCAAGTTCATAACTTTTGGTCTCTCTCAGCTCTGTCTCTCTCTCGCTCTCTCTCTCTCTGTGGCACAGCTCTGTTTCTCTTTGCTATAGGTCTATCGCAGCTCTCTCTCTCTTGGCTCTCTCTCTCTGTAGCACAACTCTCTGTCTTTGTCTTTGCTCTCTTTCTCATACCGCAGCTCTTTCTCTCTCTAGCTTCGTTATGTCTCTTTCTCCCCATATTCGGTCTTGCTCTGCTTGGAATCGCGAACCCCTCCCTTTAGGTATGTCTTCTGAATAGCTGGTTGCAACCGTGAAGCAGTAGTGGATTGCCGACCTCGAAAAGGTAGGGTTGATGGTTATTTTCTTTTAATATCAGTGGGATTATGTGAAATGGGTTACATTTTGATTGTTTGGGTCTGTGTGAAATTGGTTTTGGCTTTAATTGCTTTGGGTTAGGTTTTGTTGAATATCCATGCTCATTCATCTGGGTTTGTACCAATTGCACTTAGATTGGTGTGGATATGTGAATCTTGAAAGTTGGGATTTTCCATTTGATGTAGTAGATCTGTATAGTGTGATTCTGATGTGTTACACCAGTGTTCCTCTTATTTTACTGTCGTATTGCTGTTCTATTGCTGTTATATTGCTGTTATATTGCTGTTATATTGTATGGTTATTGTAGTTATATTGCTGTTATATTGTATGGTTATTGTGGTTATATTGCTGTTATATTGTATGGTTATTGTAGTTATATTGCTGTTATATTGTATGGTTATTGTGGTTATATTGCTGTTATATTGCTGTTATATTGTGGTTATATTGTGTTAATGAACTGTTGTTTTGTCATGGTCAGACATGGAGACAATTGTTATTCTCGTGTGCTACAATGGAAAATGGGTCACCTCGAAGAAGATGTGCAAATACGAAGGGGGTGACTCAAAAGGCTTAATAGTTCCACGGACCATCAAATTTGCTGAACTGTTGGACCGTGTGCATCAGATTGGCAATACAAACAGCAGGGAAGACAAGGTTTGCTTAAAATTCTCAGTTTTGGTGGCCTCGAATGAGTGGAAGCACATAAAGATTGAGGATGATGATGATGTCAATTTTTTTATGAAGTACAATTCTGAGGTAACACCTTCAAAACTAGCTCCCTTACTCGTGAGTATAGAAGATAAAGGACTCAGAAATGATGTAGTTGATAGTATGCATATCACGACAAATAGTAGTCGGATGGGTCGTTCTTCAGTTGCCATTGTTGAAAGCAATGAAGTAAGTTGGAATAATACAAATGGCAATGATGTGGGAGGTGAAGTAGGGACAGATTTTATGGATATGATTGATTTTAGCGAGGTGGAGGACATGCATGGTGGTGATAATGGTACTGAAAGAAATGAAGTGTCAGTGTACTCTGCCCCTCCTATTTTGGGCTGCTTGAACACATCTGCCCAACTGCCAATAATGCGTTTAGGAGGAGAATCTGAACCCATTCGTGAACATTATTGGAATCAAATAGGTGAATAGAACTGTACAATGAAGCGGTGTAAATGATGGGGAAGCATATTTGGATAGCGGGTGTTCGCGAAGTGATTGGAATCCGAAAATTACAGGGGCAAATTTTCTCTAGTAAGAAAGCATTGTTGACGGAGTTACAGTTGACGGCAATAAGAGGCCATTTCGAATTTAAGGTGCAATTCTCCTGCACAAAGAGGTTGCTTGTGGTTTGTTGTCAACGTCCATGCCCATGGCGGGTCCGAGCATCGAGATTTGGAGAATACAGCTTCATGATTGTGAGGTGTACAACTGTCCATGAATGTGATTTGAGGTTCATAAGTGACAACCATCGTCAAGCAACCGCAGCACTTGTAGCCACTTCATGTAAAAGGAAGTTGAAGGATTCTCGGACAATATACACACCAAGTGACATTATGAGAGATGTGAAACACAACTTTGGTTTGAGAATCCATTATTCGAAAGCTTGGAAAGCAAGGGAGTTAGCTCTATTGTCCATTAGAGGATCAGTGGAGGAGGCATATTATATTCTTCCAGCTTATTGCTATGAATTGGAGCGTATGAATCCCGGCACAAAAACACACATCCAAACTGATGAGAACAATCACTTTGTGTATTTATTTATGGCGGTTGGCGCATGTATTAGAGGGTTTTGTTCTTCCATGCGCCCAGTGATAGCTGTGGATGCCACTCATTTAAAATCCAAGTACAAGGGTGTTATGTTTGTAGCAAATGCATTCGATGGTAATCGAAATATATATCCTCTTGCTTTTGGGATCGGGGATTTGGAGACGGATGCATCATGGCATTGGTTTTTCACTAAACTTCATGAAGCCATTGGTGAGTGTCCCAATCTTGTTATTATTTCTGATCGAAATGTTAGCATACAGAATGTGTGGAACAAAGTTTTTCCAACTGCGCAACATGGCATATGCTTTTATCATATGAAGGGGAACATGAAACGCACTTGCAAGTTGAAAAAGCGTGATCCAATACTTATGCACTTTGAGCAGGCTGCGAAATCTTATTCCATTGCTGAATTTGATTGTCATTTTCGCAAGATCAAGCGAAAGGAACATGTTGCTCAATATCTTGAAGAGGCAGGGTTACATAAGTGGTCTAGAGCTCACATGGATGGACGCCGCTACAATGTAATGACAACAAATATTGCGGAGTCAATCAACTCAGTCCTTAGGTTTGCAAGGACGCTGCCAGTGGTTCATTTGATAGGGGAAATTATGAATCTCCTTGTCAAATGGTTCACCGAACGTCGTGAGTTGGCTTTGAAGTGCACAACAACATTGTGCCCCAATTTTGGAGAGAAGAAGTTGAGGAACAGGTTGGAGGATGCTGCAAGGATGAATGTGGTTAAACTGAATAATGCACAGTTTCATGTTTTGGACGGTCATATGGATGGCCTCGTAGATTTGACGAACAACACTTGCAGTTGTAGAAAGTTTCAGCTTGAGCAGCTTCCTTGCAAGCATGTAGTTGCAGTTTGCCGCTTCTTGAAAGTAAATGTATACTCAAAGGCTTCTCGGTATTACACTCAAAAACCTGGATGGATGCTTATTCGGATAGCATCTACCCGATACAGCCTCACGGAATGTGGGATATTCCTGAAGATGTTCGAAGTCGAGTTGTGCTGCCTCCCATTGCAAGGGTCATGCCAGTGCATTTAAAGAAGATAAGAATTCCCTCGCAAGGAGAGGGCACCATTAGAAGAAAGTGCTCAAGGTGTGGTTCCGCAGGCCACAATAAAAGCACCTGTAAAAACACTATTCCAGTGCGCAATGTATCTTAGACAATATGATTTCTGTTGCTTTGGTAGGTCATGTCAACTTTACTTTTATTTGTGGTGGGTTTCGTGTTATGTTCAATGGGAATTCTTTTACATTTGCATAATGTGGGTTTTGCTACTGAGCATCGTATTGCGTCAGATTGCCATTCTATTGTACATATATTGCACTGGTATTGCTTCCATATTGCTATTAAAATTTGAGTGCGAAATTAAAGGGCCTGGAATGTAATTCCAAATGGATCCAAAACATTCAAGTTGTTTGAATTCCTTTATGACACAGTTACCGTGATACTCCGACTATACCTTCTATTGTGATTACAAATTCGGCCGATGCATAGGCCACATGTGGGCCAAATACAAGGTCAAATGTCCTATGTGTTTGACTACATATCGTTGTTGAAGGAG
This sequence comes from Prunus mume, assembly GCF_029339155.1. Lineage (NCBI taxonomy): Eukaryota > Viridiplantae > Streptophyta > Magnoliopsida > Rosales > Rosaceae > Prunus > Prunus mume. The sequence goes on from NC_142704.1 coordinate 12,253,536, forward strand.
CATTACGAATGTTAACCCCAATACATTGCTCATGACCAATGGATAATTTAGGGGTTGAAAGAGGAAGGAGCATGAGGTTTTGGGGTGTCATGTTTCTGTAATTTAGGGGGGATGTGATGGTGCTACAAGGCATGCATTATATATATAGAGTTCATTTTGAAGGTCTGTAATTGTTTGGGGGTGGTGGAAACCCACCTAATCCGGGCACGGGATATTGGATTGGCACGAGGAGAATACGGTACGGGACGAGCTCTCTAAAATCGCAATGGGTTTTGTTCGAAAGGGGCTGGAAACTCAGGTATGCAGCCAAGGTTTTTTTGGGCATGACCAAAAGTTGGAGCATACAAGATGCGGCCTCACAGCTCGAATGGCCGGCCTGAATTGGAAGACCGCAGGCTGGAAGACTGCAATGGTGTGATGAATATGCGGCGGGTGTGATGAATAGGCAGGCAGAATTGGAGGAGTTCGAGTCGGGCAGAATTGGAAGACCGCAGGGCAGAATTGGAGGAGTTCGTAGCCGGGCAGAATTGAAGACTGCACCCGGGCGAATTGGAGGAGTTCGTCGCCGGGCAGAATTTTAAGGGATGTATAATTCATCCTTTTTCCAGGTTGTAATTACTTTTATTTTTTGTATTTTTGTATTTTTTTGGACCAAATAATTTAAAAACATTCTGATGACTACGTACTGTAATATGATCATATTGTAACCCTATCACTACTCTATTGCACTCTTATTGACATAATATTGCCATTATACGCATGTTTATTGTATAGTTATTGCTGCTATATCGCCACTCAACTGGACACCGATAAACTGTATACGCACAAAAACAAAAAGAGGCATCATCATTCCATAAAATACTATTTCCAAACTTACATAATACAACAACATTCGACCAAAAAAAACATAATACAACAACAGGCCACCCCATCGTTACATAATACAAAAAGAGGCGACCTCATAGTTCCATTTCCCTGCTATTGACAAATTTGAAGTTGCATACTCTTCAACTGCGGCGACCACGACCCATGAAATTCATGACCCCGCCACATCATGTTGTCCCAGTTTCCTGCCGGATCCACTATTTTTGCAAACTTACGAAATAGTTCGAATCCGCTTTCCACGTCTTGTTGCTTCAACTTGGCCATTTCTTCTGATTCCTTGAATACCATAATTGCAGTGGCAGGGGCAATTTCAATTTTTCCTTTAATTGCCTTTATATGTAGGAGATGCATGCGGGCATGATAACGAGAGCGAATTGTGCGGTTTTTTATGACACCCCATCTAGCTTGGCCCTCCACAATTTTTGAAACTATGTCGCATGGAGATTTTTCCAAAACATTGTATTGCCTCGACATTGCTGCATGCCATGGACCAAGTCTGCAGTGAGTGAATTGGGTGACTTGCCTTCTGTTTCACTCTTCCCTCCTTCAGAATTGAAATCGTTTGGTTTGGTGTGAGGTTATGGTCCATGGTCTTGATATTTATTGTAGGTGGTGTAACTGAATTGGAAATAAAGGGTCTAAATGCGATGGGAGGGAAATCCGTGGGGAAGGTAATGGCTGCAGTTAATGTGATGGAAGTGTTCATTTCAAACAGCTAGGTTGATTAATATAGGCAGCCTTTAATGACCTGGAGTAATCTGAGAGAGTTATTGGCGGGAGGAATGAGGGGGAGTAATTGGCGGGAGGAATGAGGGGAGTAATTGGCGGGAGGGATTGGCGGGAGTCTTAGGCGGGATAGTATTGGGCGGGAGTTATTACAGTTCACTGTATGACTTTTTCTAATATATTTCTATTTTGGATGTTCCGAACTTGGTAATTTTCCCATTATGTAATTCAAATAAGGGATTTGCCTATTTGGCTAATTGACCAACTCATTCAAATTGACCAATATGGTTATTGTCTTATTTCTCATTTCAGCAATCTCAATTCGTTTCCATGTTTCCATTTTTCATATTTTCCTATTTTCCATGTGTCATCCAATTTTTCATTATTTGTGCCTATTTTTCCTATTTCCCATTTTCGTATTTTGCAATTTCCCAAGTTTCCTTTTATACTATTTCCAGTTTTCCAATCTTTTCAATGTTCCTATTTTCCCATTATGTAATTAAAATAAGTTGCCTACTTTGCCTAATTGAGAAAGTAAATACAATTGTCCAATATGGTAATTGTTTTATTTCCCATTTCCACAATTTCAATTCGTTTCCAATTTACCTATTTTCCACGTGTCCCTGTTTCCTATTTCCATTTATCCAATTTTCTGTTTTTGTCCAATGATCCAATTTGCTTTTTTCCAATTGCCCTATTTGCTAAGTTTCCTTTTTTTCCTATTTCCAATTTTCCAATTTGCTAACTTTCCTTTTGTTCGATTTCCAATTTTGCTATTTTCAAAGTTGCCTTATTTCCTAATTTCCAATTATCCAGTTATCCAATAGTCCAATAGTCCAATTATCCAATTTTAAATTTTCCAATTTGCGAATTTGCCTATTTTCCAAGTGTCCTTTTTTCCTATTTCCTATATCGATTTTTCGAATTTTCATGTTTTCAGAGTTTCCTTTTTTGCCTTTTTCCTATTTTCCAAGTTTCCTTTTGTTCAATTTCCAATTTTCCAATTTTCCAAGGGTCTTTAGTTTCCAATGACCCAATTTTTGAAGTGTCCTTTTATCCTATTTCCTAGTTTCCTGTTTAGAATTTTCCTTTTTTCCTATTTCCACTTTTACAAATTTCCAAGCTTCCATTTTTTTGTATTTTCGTATTTTCGTATTTCCAATTTTCCTTTTGTTCTATTTCCAATTTTCCAAGTTTCCTTATTTCTCATTTTCCAAGTTTGCACTTTTGGTAATTTGCTATTTTGCTATGTTCCACTTTACTGTTCTGAAATTCGCAATAAATGCTTAGTTACATGGTCCTAGTTTGGGTTCAAATCCACAATTTCCAATTTCCCATGAAGGTTAGGTTTTTTCCGTTTCTCAGCCCATTTTATTGTTGTTAATGTAATGCTCTACTGCTGTGAATTACACCCAACGAGTTAATGGTCTACTTTGCAATCCCATCAATTGAATGCACCACCTACATACCGAATGTACTTCATATCAATTCCTACATATAACTCAACCTTCCTATCAATAATTGCAACTTAGCCAACTTCTTCAACCTCAGAAAGGTAATGAGTCGTACTCAAATGCAAACATTCAGTCGCCAGGTGTGAATTGTCCCCATCAATAGTTCAAGATGTCGGATGTACGCCCTCCAAACGAGCATGGCAGTTACCCGGGGGACCAGCCATGGCATGTGCCATTCCCATCTCCACCTCCGACTCCCAATCATGATCCACTTCATCCGGAAGTGAGGTGAGAGTATGATCCGCTTGACAAAATCTCAGCCGTCAACACGACCTCCAATATTTGTCTAAGGCAACATGATTGGTGGGAGACTAAATGTGATATTCATGGCCAAGTTATGGGAAATTTGGCCAACAAGCTGAACAAAGCATATGCTCGAGAAGTGAAGCAAACTTTAAAAGCAAACAGTCGGAGCAAAGAGTTAGAGTCGTTGAAGTTGAAATTGGAAGAGATAAAGAAAAATGCCGTCGAAAAATTCACCAAATCTGAAGAATTTAACCATGAAATGGTTGAATGTTTCAACAACGGCTTCGAAATGTTTCGAGATTATGCGTCGGTCATTTCACCAGACTACAATTGGAGTGAAATTGATGTACCGTGTCCGGTCTGAATATGGGTGCCTGAGGAATGGCTCATCATAGCCTCGTGCATGCAGCGAGGAGAAAGCACAAAGACATTGATCTTTTCATGGACCTGTAGTAAGGGTAAGTGCTGCTGCAGTTCATCTCACCCGAGTACATGGATGTTTTGGTGCCTTCGTTTTTCCTTCGCGGAATAGGATTGTTAAGGTTCGGAGGCGATTTGGTTTGCATCTGTCAAATGTAGTCGTACTTTTTGATGTGTGTGTATTCTATGTAGATTGACTTCATATTGCTGTTATATTGCGTGTATATTGCTTAATATTGCCTTGGTATTGTATACATATTGTATGTATATTGCTTAATATTGCCTTCGTATTGTATACATTTTGTATGTATATTGCTTTATATTGTATTGGTATTGCATACATATTGCATGTACATTGCCACCATATGAGAAGTATATTGTGATCATATGCCACATCACACACTTGAAAGCAAATACCCCTCATGTTTTCTTATGCCAATGCAAGCTGAATACAGGTTGGTTCTGTAGCTCATAATGAATGAGCAAGCAAAACAGGAATAAACACAAATCCATACATTTTTTCAGCAACAAGACATAAGCTCCTAAATAAATAAACTAACTCATAAAAACCCTAGTGGACAAAATGCATAACAACAATTTAAAACGCATACACAAATAACACACAATTTCCATGTTTTGCGAGTTCCACTAGCAACGCAGAGTAAAAAGTAAGAAAACTGTACCGGAAGTATTACGATCAAGTCAGAGAATGAACCATTCTTAAGCATCCATACACAGGAACTAAAAAAAGCATCCAAAACCAGCAACTATAAAAGCATCCATTAACACCAACTATAACAGCATCCATAAAGAGCAACTACAAAAGCATCCATAAAGAGCAACTACAAAAGCATCCATAAACAGCAACAATATTTACATATGGAGGTGTCCAAAATAGTTAACCTTCAAAATCGAAACAGTGTGTGTGCCATGTAAGGCAATTAGCCACTGCTTCTAGATTGTACAATATTACACCTCGCAATACTAACAAAACCAACTAGCTATGGCAAAAAGGTAGGATTACAAGCGAAAGTAGGGCCAGCAAAGCTTCCACGTCTACATCTTCATACAAAGGAGTTCCTAACATAAATAATGAGCAAAGTGAATTAACCAGTCATAAGTCGTCACTGAGGTCAATTGACAAACATTAAGAAATTGACCTCATAAATATGCCTCCCCCCTTAAACCCTCTATTGCAAGCTTCAGTCGGTAATATTTGATCTTCGACGGGTCAATTTTATGCAAAGCCCAAAGACCTTTGAGATGCTCGATGAATTGAACGGTCATGATTCCAAGACGTCTGTGAGGCCAATAAGTTGGAAAATGACAACTGCATTTATATAAAAATTTGAAAAAATTAACTAAAATGAACTACATTCACAATTCTTACCCATCTCGTTGTTGTGGCACACCTCCAATGATGCAAACTGAGAATGGCGTAAAGCTCGACATCTGCAGCCCCTTTTGCTTCACCTCTTCAACCTCTGATTCTTCATAAAACTTCATATTGTAGAGCACGCGTGCAAGCGTATCGCTAACAGGTTGCAGAAGTGTAACCAGACTTCGAAGGTTTGGTATATTCAACATAGAGTCATACACGGTTGCAGTTTGTCGGACGAAATCAATTTCGATTGCAACCCAATGGGACTCTCGAAGATTATATGGAAAATAGACTTTGCGGACTTTTTCCAAGATTGGGCATAGCCGTGTTGCCACGTACCATTCACAAAGTGATGTACATTCTTCAGCTTGTTGGTTTGGAAGGTCATCGTGTTGGACGCAGCTGCCTTCTTCGATCCACGTGTCTTGCCAGTCGCTTTTAACGGCTCTAGGAATTGCTGCAGACGTTGAAATGAAACCATATTACACAATGACAACCAAAAGCAAATGAAGCAGTGAATGTAACATGGTAAAAAGTGTACCTGCAAGGCATAATCTGCCGTTGTCCAGTCGGTTCCAAATAGCAACGGATGAGAGAGTTGCCGTTTGCGGATAAGAAAGGTTGCCATTTCCAGGTGCTGAAAGTTGACATATAATATGAGCACATTTTCAGACAATTGTACACTTACAAAAGGAGAGAAAACAATTGAATTATCATAAAAAAGAAGAGATGTGTGTATTTTTACCCTTGAGCTAATCCATGCCGTTTCATCGATGAGTTTATAGAAAAAATCAGCGCCCACGGAAAATGCTTCAAGCCGCACCTGCACACTACAAAAGGCAAACTTGCAACCGTTACGCTTGACCGATCTCATCATTCGGACTTCGTAATGACAAATATTCAGATGCATATTAATACGGCTTGGATTGGATTTCAAGGTCAAGAATCCGAACCTGATATCATTTTTCCACGCAGGTAAAATTCTATTATGCGCTTCACATCTTCAATGGGCAGCGGTTTTGATGGATCAAAAGATGGCGGGTTGCAAAGCGATCCGACACGCCATTGTCCTCTTCTTCCTCAAAGGATCAAGTAAATGGACTTAACAATGTCCGGCCGGGCGCTTCGCTACACCCTTTACCTTCCACTTCTTTTTTCAACACTTAAACTACCTTCTTCATCAGCAGCCATACTAATTGTAGGTATACTTGGAGGATTCATCTGAGCGCCGATGGCACACTCGTCAGCTCTTTTCCAATCTTCTAACAAAACATAAGTCTTTGGCAGATTTTCACACACCCGCCACATCTTCCGGTCGGCAGCTTCTCGGATTGTGCATGCGCTGCTTCATGCACTTGTAAGTCAGGAACTAGAGTGACCATGGCTGCGGAAGGTTCGGCTCCATCACGGGACTTGTGTTTCCATTGCTGCCGGTTTTGTAGGCGGACTGACATTGTCATGTAATGGCGACAAGTCATTGTCGCCTCCTTCCTTCATACGAGGAGTACCCAGGTCCTCACGTCCTTCCCAAGCTTCTTTCACCCCACCATCTTGTTTTCGCAGCTGCTCTATCTCCACCTTAAAATAATGCTCCATTGCAGCAAGTGTGTTGCGGAAATCCTCGACACACTTGTTATTTCTTTCAACTTTGGATGACTCATTCCGTACAGTTTCTTCCAACTCAGCCACTGCTAATGCGAAGGGCCGATTTGAACTCGAAACTTTGCGTAAGTCATCCTTCATCCTTTGAAAGTCACGCTCAAAGTGCGAACTCTGGACGCTATTTGACCCGTGATTCAGTTGGAATGCAAGTGTTACAATATTGGAATAAAATATATCCGAACAAAACAACAGCTAATTTCCTATTGTATTATGACATATATCTTGGAAAATAGGTAATGCTTGCCTTAGAAGACGACGGAAGGCTTGCAGTTTCTTCAATGTCCTCATCTTTTTCTTCTACTGAGGCAGACGTCTTTGGTTTTGTGTTCACATCGCTAAACAATCGAACAAGTTCTTCAAATGTTGTCAACATCACCCCTAAGTCCAATACGCTGCGCTTCTCAATTACAGATGGCCGAATAAGTTGCACATCAACCTGCAATTTACGCAGACAATAGACATATCAAGAATGATTATATTAGATTTTCATATGCCTAAGATTATCATTACAAACTGAACTAACCTCACGGTTCTCGAATACTTGGCTCATTAGCTCAAAAACGCGCGCCAAGTGTTGCTCCTCCAATGTAGTATACGAGGGATGTAGGCATTATGTTCGTGCACCACCAAATGTAGTGCACCAACGCTGAAATACCTCGTAAGCCCAAATCTGGTATGAGGAAGAAAAGCCTTAGAGATCACATGCTATAACCTTAAATAGGGAATGAAAAGCCAAGAATACAATAAAGATAAATAATTAGCATGTATTAATTGCAGTCTAAACCTTGCCGTATGATTGACAAAAGTTAAAAGAAATACAGCCATCTAGAGATGCAGAGGCTAAAAGTGGTTCGGGCCACATTAGTCATTAGTCTGTTAGAATTCTCAGTTTGTATATGTATTTTCAGATTAGGAAGAGATGTATTTTCTGGAGATTTTAGCTACAGACAATGAAGAGAAATGAGGAAGGCATCTGTTGTATTGAATTCTTACAACTGCAGCTTACATAGTGTGTCCGAGAGAGAGAAATGTGATTCTCTTCTAACAGAATTACAATCACCCTATTAGGTGCTTACACGTGTCATACCAAATCTAAGCTATCTGAATCCACCTAGACTATGATCTAATGGTTCTCATTACATCATTTAAAATAGACAGAGTAAGAAAATAGAAAATGACTTCGCTCTAAGAAATCAGGTAAGATTATATTTCAAATGTAATCGAGTGCAGAACAAGATTATATTTCAACATAAATCAGGCGAACATGATTATTTCAGCAGACATGGATTATATTTCAAAGTAAATCAGGTAAGGATTATATTTCAAAGAAATCAGCAGGATTATATTTCAAAATAAATCAGGTGACAGGATTATATTTCAACACTAAGAGCATTCAACACAAATCAGGAAAAAAGATTATTTCCTAATATCCAATATCCCCCACTTACATAAAGGAGTGAAAATGTAAACTTGTTTTTCTGACAACTTATTTCTATAATGAGGTAATTAGTGTTAACTTAGGGTTGTTGATAGAAAAACACGGGGCTCATCATCAATATTAATGATAAAATATTCAGCAAAAACAGAATAATATTACTAATTAAATAAAATAAAACCTTCTGTCCATTTTCTATTCTTGAATTCCCTTCTACCCCTGACCCCCTCCCTTGAATGTTTCTCCCCTTTCCCATCAATTTTTTAACTTTGCAAATTATTTTATTTGTTTGTAGAATTCATTTTTTAAATACCATAGCCGGCCAGAACAGCCACCCAATTTGCTCTCTCTCTCTCTCTCTCGCTCTCTCTGTCTCTCTCACACAAAATATCTACCAACACACACACACAAACAGAATATCATTAGTCAAAAGAATTTGTCAAAAAACAATAACAGTGGACAGAGTTCCTTTTATTCGTCTTCATCCTTCAACAACTAAACCAATGAATCCCCCAAATAAGTAATAATTACAGAAAATAAACATGAACAAATGATGTTTTTGCTCCTCCAATGCAGCTCTCAACTCTCTCTCTCTCTCTCTCTCTCTCTCTCTCTCTCTCCCCATTACTGTTTTAGAACCCATTACTGTAAACAAATGATATTTAACTTCAACAGGAATCGAAATGTGCTCACCTGAAGTGCAAAGGCAAAACCCTTCAGGTGGTACTCTCTTGGTCTACCAGTTGCCGTTGTCTTTACTTGCTTTTTAGATTTGTTTGTTTTCGAAGCTTTTTTGGGCCCTTTCACTCACTGTAATCTGCACACAAAGGTTCTCAAGAAGGACGCATTTGTCTTCGCATAAGACACAGCACCCCATGGATATTTCCCAAAATCTTCAAGGTCTTCCGCCAACTTCAAATATCGCATGTCAATGTGGACATGTTTTTCACTGCCCAACAGCACAAACACAGCGAAGTATACAAAGCCGAAGCTTCAATGCATCATCCGCATCGCAGTCGCGGAAGGCTTTTTCTAATTCCAACAGCTCACTGCTTTATTGTTGCCAAAATACTTCCTTTTCAATGAGCAGTTGTCATTCGGAAGCGGAATAAAGGGAAGGTTTCCAAACCTTAGCCCTGTGACGGCGCAAAATTGCTGCGGTGTGAATTGGATCACCTTATTGCCAACAATGAATTTGATCCCGTTCACTTGGGAAACAGTCTTCGGATCAGCTTTCCTCAGCAACAATCCGTGTACAATTGGCGACGTCCACTTCAGGTCCTCGATGAGTAGGAGATGCCCAAAACAACTCTCTTCGAAGGTTCGTAGCTGTTGCTCACTGAATTTCTCTTTTATCGTACTTATTGCACTCTTTGTATGGGATAGCGCCAATGCTTTTCCTTGGAACTTATCTTCCTCTCCAATCATCAACTTAATTGGCGAAACCATGTTTCCCTGCACGGCATTATTATTAAAAAAAATTCAGTCCGTTGCAATCTGGACAATAACAAGCAATACACAATTCAACGGCCTATTATAGGATATTAAGTGAAAATTAAACACAAATTACAGCACATGAACCACAATAAATTCCCACACTAAATATGCATCATAAAATGAAACTGAAAACACGCATCACAAACGAACCAATCCTACATGACAAATAGCAACTTGAGGCACTTCGTCATCCATAGCATGAAAATCAATCAGACCAATAGAAGTTTCATCCAAGCATGAAGTAATTCACAGTTAAAATACAGAAATTTGCAATCTCTCTAATTACTAAACTTCACAAAATCAGTCATAGGTTAGTGAAATGATCCTTTTCAAATGAAAACCGTACAAAAAGACAAACTAGTCAATAACAAATACAAAACCTACCTTAGAATCACTCGTTTTGCAGACAGACCCGAATTGGAAATCGCATGAAACACCTAAACAAAAGCTCAATTCTGTCTGTGAGAGGATTGAGAATGAGGAGGAAGTATGTGAAAAAAGTCGGAACCGAAACCAAGAATTTGGGTTTTTTGAGGCCCTGAAAGAGCAGAGAAGAAGAGAAAGACGTCCATTGAAAACATGAAAAGAGACGGAACTGAGAGATTGTTGAAGGGAGAGAGCATTTAACGAAGCAACCCTCTCTTTCACCTTCAAGAACCCCCTCAACAAACCCTAACATTGACTGCAAAGAGAGAAAGAGAGAGTGCCATTATATTTTCCCACTTCCTTCTTTTATATTTTCTCTTCACAAGGCTTCCTAAAAAATGCCATTAAACTACTTGTCTCTCACTCTGTTTTTCATGTGTCCTTCAAATTACTGGTCACTCACTCCAATTTCTGTCTCACAAGGATTTAAGTCTTTACCTTACATGATCATTGACAATTAACTAAATATCTACAGACACATCTCCAAACACCAGATAATCATGACAGCTTAAGCTACAATAGGAATGTGCAGAGCAGAAGCCTAATTCAGAACAATTCAACAAGAAGACAGCAGGAAACAATTTATTGACTTCAACGTATAATGTCATGGAACATCCTATCAATTAGTGGCAACCACAATCATGACTCCAATATGCCCTCCTTTCAAATGTAAGGAAATTAATGACATTGGCACCATCCCTTCAGTTTTTCGTTAACAAAATCAGAGGTTTGTATGTATTGTATGTGTTATCAATATGAAAGATAAATGAATAAATAAACCATCAAAACTGTAAAAAAATGTTTCTTACACATGTACAATTAAAAAATTAAAAGTTCACCTCATAAACAGAGTTGTCTAACTATCCATAGACAAAAAAGACAAGCAAAAGCTTAAAGAGTTAGCTTATAGCAAAATCCATGGCCCCATTTCTCTAAACCACACCTGCTGGTGGCATGTTCCCATCTTCACTCATTTCCCGCTTTGTTTTAAGCATACAATGATCAAGCACAAAACAGCAAACTTTTAAAGAACTCATATTACACCACATATGGTTCCTTGCCCTTTGTTTAGACATTGAATATTCATCCCCAAACTGAAATTCCAAATAATCACAAGAGAATATGAAAAACATAGAGAACTTATCCATATCCAATATGCAAGCCCTTAAGTTAGCAAACAGAGTTAAAGCAAAACCAATTTTAGTGAAACCCCTAAACCCTATACCCATTTCAGAAAACCCACTAAACCAATTTCAGAGAAACCCCCAAACCCTAAACCAATTTCAAACAACCCCGTCAACCAATTTCAAACAAACCCATAAACCCAAAGCCGTAAAAGAATTCCGATGAACAGACTGCACATTTGCTGTGAATGATGGCGTTGTTCTTCGATGCAGATTTCATTTGGGACAGAAGACAGTTTAGAGCGGTGAGCGGACGAGAGATGAGAGAGTTAGAGCTGAGGCGAGAGAGTGAGAGCAGAGTGACAGAGAGTGAAGATGAAGAGATTGAGCGACGGAGAGCTGATGGGCGGGAGGTCAATTTCAGAAAATGTGTTAGGAGAGCAATAAGGGTACAATAATTTTCTATTTATAGTTGATAGTTATAAAAAAATTGGGAAGGGATGGCATTTTTAGTTAAAATTATTAAAGGGGTGGCACTGAGGGTCATTTCCCTTAGAATAATCACTCTGACTTTTGAAAAAATAAAAGAAAAAAAATCACTCTGACGTTATCAGTATCTCATGGCCCGAGAGAGATGAATATATAAGTACTCTAAAACACCATAATATGCACAAGCAAAAGATCCCAGTATTACTTCTTGGCACATCATCCACAAGTCCCAATCATTTTGGCCCACACAACATAATACATGTTTAACGTTTGTGTGGCTTTCATTGTGGTTAAATGTGAGCGGGTTGTTTCGTCGGTTTCTGACGGCAGCTATTGTGATGGAGGTGGTGGGGTGCGAGTGGACGGTACGGTTAAGCCATCGATGTCACTTGAATGAGATTGTGGAGGAAGTGATGACTATCGATAGTGACAAATACACACAGGGGAGCAAAGGTTATCAACTGATGCAGCACGGAAGCACGGAATCGACAAACATCTAAATCCAAAAAAATAAACTAAAATTCATCAATGACTGGAATCCATCAGAAAATAGAGAAAATCTCTAAATTTGATTAATAATATGAATAAATCGATTAATAAAATGTCATGAGTTAGCTTAAATAGAAAACTAAAAAATTCCTAAAACCGTATGAAACCCTAGATTCCATAATATTCATAAAACTTAACTAATAAGAAAAATAATTAAAATCATATCATGAAAATAATATCTTGATTGCTAACTTATTCAAAAAATATAAATATAATATAAGTCTTCTAAACCTATATATTAATTATAAAACTAATAAATAAAAAACCTTAAAATCTATATTCTAACTATAAGGAAAATAATAAGTTTCACTAAAACACCCAAAATGGGGGTTGAAATTATAAAAAAATCCAAGCACTATTTAAACATATAAACACACCCAAAACCCATCATTACACACACTCAAAACTCATTTATAAACACACCCAAAAAGTTGACTTTGGGGTTGATTTTGGGTGTGTTTCTATGTTTAAATAGTGTTTGGGTTTTTTTATAAATACATGTCTAGTATTGGGTTTATTTATAAATTTGTAAAATAATAATAATACTCCCATGCTAGACACTTCATGAGTCCGTCATGCTTTCAACATTGTGGAAGAAAAATACGACTAAAATAATGCTGGCCAATGTAGAATCTTTTTATTCTACATTTGTTAATGGAACTCTCATGTGTTGCTTACATGAGACATTATTTTTTTTGGACACTGAAGAATGACAAGTAAGGCAGCATGTCACTTGTTTAAGCTAATTGTTATAATTTGTAATTACATTGATTATCAGTAAACACGAAATAAATCTCATAGAAGTAGCCCACATTGTGTGAATCACACAAATTTTGTGTTTTGTATAACTTAATAATCGAATCAACAACTTTTTAATTGGTCAAGATAGTATACTAATTTCTTCAATCTTGGTGGAATCAGATGCTCAAGCTGTCATTACTCAATTGGAGAAAGATGAGGAGGATCTTGCATCAGATGGCAACCTCATTGAAGAAGTGAAGGGGTGTTTTAATCAATATGAGAATAGATTTCTGTCTCTTTTATTCCTAGATGTCGTAATATTGTTGCTCACAAATTGGATGTTCATGCAATGACTTGCCCAGTTGTAATTTGGGATGAAAAAGTTCCTCTCTGGTTGAAATCTTCTGTCGAGGATGAAATGATTGTACCCCTTGATTTCTTTCAATGAAGTTTTTTTTTCTGCTAAAAAAAAGATGGTATTCTAATATCTGATAAGTAACCAAAAAAAAAACTGCGAAGATCCACTTGGCATTAAGGGTTCATATTATAAGGTTAAATTGTAAGATTATAACGCTAAAAATATATGTATGTCAAGATTTGAATAAGAAGGAAATGAAGAAAACAAATGGATTCCAAATGTGGCTCTTTGCATATAATCATTTCAAATCCATCCAAGTGTTTTACATCCAGTTATTTCGAATATAATATTTTCTAGTTTTCGTTTAATTACCTCCATCCAAATGAAGCCTAATCCTATATTTTGGGAGAAATTTGAAACTGAATATATGCTTAAGTAAACTCTAAAGGCCATGTATAATTGTATTTATATGCATCTAATTACAAATTAGCGTGTGGCAATCTTTGCAATACTTTTGCATCATCAATCGAGGCATGCCGGTGCTGCGGAGGGTGATGATTATATCCAATGAGTGTCAATCATGAACCTGAATGGCTCTTGTCTTTCTTTTTCTTTTCTTTTCTTCTCAACTTAAACAGTTGAGCCTAATCTAGCTAACAATCCCAAAAGGCCCCTACCTCCGCGAGTGTGATTCTCTCCCATTCATTAGCACTGCTGCGCTGACTGAGTGAGTGAGTGAGTGAGCCAACTCATCACCATCATTAGTCCCACCAACATACCTTTTTAATTTGGCCAACTCACCGTTAAATATGCATGCCTTACTTAACTAATACATATCTCTTTCTTATTAGATTCTTCATGAACATGCAGCTTTGTATATTTTACTCAGTTGTTCATTCATCGCAATTCTACTTCTATATTATTAAGCACACAATCATCACTAGTTACTGCATTGACCCCATATATATCCATTTCTATAATAGTTAATGTGTATCGACTCTAAATGATAAATTTACATATACATCAACGATTGATAAACAAGATGTATAGCTATTTTAAAGATACATAAGCGATTGGTCTATGAAGACGAGCAAGCTAGAGAATTGGTAAGCAATAGCATTTTTTAAAAACTAAACAGGACTTCGTAATTTGTGGTTCGTGTTTTCCAACATTCTTATTCGAGTGCCCACTGCATCAAGGGAATTATATATCGTTACAAGTTACAACCAAGTGGTTCGTGTTTTCCAACATATCGTTACAACTAATTACATGCAAAAGAATATAAAAGACACGCCATTGATGTAACGCATGCCGACCCATCTTCAATTCCAACCACAACAAGTTACTTGATCTGCTCATACATTACATAAGCAATTTTGTTTCTTTTCAATCATCTCTCTGTCATGTCTAGCTACAAGTAGGCTTTGCTTTGAGTGAAAGTTTTGACCTTCACATAGGAATTAAATTGCGTGCAGAAAGTTGCTTCCACACCATCTTTATTTCATGCGTATTTTAGGAGAAAATGAGGTGCACTCGTAAATAGTGCTTAGCTTAATGGGCCATGATCATGAATTCATTAGTTATAGTTCTAGTGAAATATAATATATATACCCTCATCATCTCACTGTCCACATTTGAATTCTCATCATATACCTATATATCCCAAATCATGAAACGTTTTCTGATTTTTTCTAAAATTTAAAGGCTAGGAAATTTGTATTTACTTTGAATGATGCCATGTACGCAACAAAAACAACAAATCAATCAACGTTAACCCTAGAACAAGAGAGTTGAGAAAATTCTCAAGGTTTATTTGATAATGATATAAGTCTAATTGTAAGTCAAAAAGTTCATTAAATACTCATACCAAACCCCAGCTCAAAAACAAAAATGAAAACGGAAATACTCGAATCTAAAATATTGAAGAAGGAAATGTTTGTATGTCATGACATACATAGAGTTACAGTTTTGTTCGTCTCATCGTTCCCTCAAAACGACATATTAAAGTCTCAAATCAGACATGAATTAAAACCCCAACTTCATAAATTCAAAACTGGTTTTTTGCTTGGGCTTTTGCGTAGTGCTACATGAACTGAGCTGCTAATTACTATCGTACATCAGTGTGCCATCATCATGAAATGGATGACTTTAAACGTGCTTCATTACTACTATAGTACCCTTTTTAATTTATTTTAGGTGACATTCATTTTGGTACTAGAGATTCAATTATATATAATTAGATTAATTCAATACTACAAGTACATTCTAAATGATGAAGCGTGTAAGGAATGTAAATGAGCTGAACTGGCAATTAGAGTAGGTAACATGGATTTCGAAGCACAAAAACTGTATGACCCTTTATCAACGGAATCTGTTGTTAATAACTATATTATTTCTTGTCATTGTTACTAAATATAATTAAAAGCTTGTCAAATTTTGCACTAATAGCTTTTTTTTTTTGTCATTGTTGACAAAGTGGACTTCATGGACTTAAGTTAAAAGGACTAGACGAGCTTCTCTACATATAAGGGTAAAATTGCCTGAGTAACTGAAAATCGAGTGTGCTTTTAATGATAAGCAAAATGGACAAAATAAGTTATTAAATAATTCAAAAAATATATAAAAGTGCCCACTGAAGGCTGATCAGTGGTTGGGATCCTGCAAATCCATGCATTGGATTGTTGATGGTATGGTAGTATGAATGCCAGAAGAAATAAATGGAAGACACTCGATGGCACTTCAGGCTTTATACGTGATGAACTATAATAAGTCCAATTGTCCAGCGAGATGTCAAATACAATTTTTATGGTCAAAATATGCAGCTATCCAATTTTAGTCCCATCTCCATAATCAATCCACCTCTGCTGTGTACAATTGTAGTTGGTGCTAGGAGCCACAGTGGGGTGGTTGTGGATTTTGAATGCGGTTCTTTGTTAATGCTACTTAACCTACCAATGCTCCTGTGCTGTGACGTACTTAAATTGTAACCATGATCCTTCAATTATATTTTGAGTTGTATTTTCGCGTCTGAATTTCAATAAAAGTTGGGTTTGAAATTTAAAATTCGGGGAAAAAAGAGGCATTTAGTTATATACTCATTCTTAGTATTAATGATATAAGATAAATTCTACACCGTTTAATTTCTATAAACAAACCCAAAAAACAACAAAATAGCGAAACTAAAAAAAATATATGTTCATTCTATTTTGGGAAGATGTGAGGCTCCTTAGAGCGTCAAAATCATTATGTTCAATATTCAACTCTTCTTCAGCTCCTTTGACCAATTTGACCGAATCCAATTGAATTTATTGAGACATGTACAAATTACATTTTCAAAGCTGCGAGTAATAAAGAGATCTAATATACATTAATGGGTATTAGTTGGTTGGTTCAGCTCTTTAATATGCTCTCAAGTGGTTTTGCGTTTAAATCCTCACAATACTCTGTGTGTGCGAGTTTTCCTCTTTCTCCTTACTAATCGTGCAACGAGAAAAAAGAATCATTTCGAATTAACAAAAATAACTTTATTTATTAACTCTTCTAAATAAAATATTTTTCATGGTGGATAACAAAGAGATTCGATTTCGAAAAATACAAAAGAGATTTTAATTTTCAGTTAATCAATATTAGATAAAAATTATTTATCATGGTTCAATATCAAATTCAATAAATTTGACAGTGAATGAAAACCCAATACAATCATTTTCTTCATTTTATAATTTTATTAGCACAATGTATTTATTTATTTTTAGTTTATAACGTCGCAAGATTGTACGGTAAATAAAAATCAGTACTAGTATGAAATCTACCAGAAAAGAGAAAAAAGAATATAAAGTATTCGTCATTTAATTTATACAAATTTATAAATAAACCCAATCCTAGACATGTATTTATAAAAAAACTCAAGCACTATTTAAACATAGAAACACACCCAAAATCAACCCTAAAGTCAACTTTTTGGGTGTGTTTATAAATGGATTTTGAGTGTGTGTAATGATGGGTTTTGGGTGTGTTTATATGTTTAAATAGTCTTGAGTTTTTATAATTTCAACATTTTGGTGTTTTAGTAAACTCCTTTAATTTATGACGCTTCAAAATTAATATTTTAAAAAGATTCTACACTAATTAGGAAGTGAAAATGCATGAAGCAAAAAAAGAATGTGAATATTACTGGACTAACTTGTAAAATAATCTTTCAAAAATGAAATAAAAATAATAAAAAACCAGCAAAAAAATACCATACATTTTTGAAAAAGGAAATAAAATAAACTACATCACACATTGACAAAAAAAAACAATGAGTCACGTCTTTGTCAGTTAACAACCGCACTCAATACAAAGCCACAGACACCTTACTTGCTGCTGCGTGTGTGAAAGATTTGTGCACTTTCACACACATTATGTCAAACCCTTCTGTTTTGTTTTGTTTCTTCTCTCACTCACTTCCAAATTCCACTTCCAAAACCACCCCCCT
Source organism: Prunus mume (assembly GCF_029339155.1). Lineage (NCBI taxonomy): Eukaryota > Viridiplantae > Streptophyta > Magnoliopsida > Rosales > Rosaceae > Prunus > Prunus mume. The sequence continues at coordinate 12,271,463 of NC_142704.1, forward strand.
TTCCAAAACGGACTTCTTTCCAAATTGACCTCTAATCCCCACGTAAATAAATAATTAATTTCCTTCGCCTTGCTCTAACCTTGAAACGTCAGCGTATCATCGACTTACTAAACAGCTACATCGACACTTTCGATTTCATCTGAATTTACCAAAACAACCTCGCCGCCCCCTCTTCCCCCCTTCCCCAAAGGGGGCCAAGTCCTTCGAATCATTGATAACACGACGCTCCGACAAACCAGCCGAAAGCAAGGTCATAATCGTAAATATAGGCTTTGGGGCCTTGGTTTAGCTGCCCCTAGAACATCGTGAGAGTGAAGAAGTTTGCCAACGTCAAAGAGGACTGTTATCCGCACCCAGACAGCAGTAGCTATAAATACTCTCTCACTCTCTCTTTCCCACTCTCCTCTCTCTCTCTCTCTCTCTCTCTCTCACATACAAATACAAAATTAAACGCGCATATACGCATACACAGACGCTTTTGCGCAGATCGTCGTCTTCCACATTCGCTCTGAGCGGTACTGGACTGGACTGGACTGTACTGGATTGAGCTCGCACGCAGAGGAGAATGGCCCTCCGTCCAGGGCTTATCCTATCCATTTCTCTTTTACAGGCATGAACTTCGTTTCTGCTCTGCTTTTTATGATAATGTCCAAAAGTCTTTCGCCAATTTTCTTGCTTGTTTCTCTGCCTTTACTTTTCCTTTTTTCTTTCTGAATAAAGAGAGAGCAGGAAAAGCTTCCTTTTTTCCGGTTGTTGCTCAGGAACCAGAAAAAGAATTCAAGCTTTTTTTCTTTTTCCACCTTTTTCTGTTTGATTTCATTTTGTTTTTGTTTAATTTCGGCAACTTTATTTTTCTACAAGGAATTTCAAGTCTTTCTAACAGTTTTCTCAGTCACCAAACAGACTTTTGATTTCGAAATTGAATTTATACTGGTGTGGTCATCACGAAGAGTTCCACTATGTGTGCTGCTAATTGTGCGGCAAAAACTTCTGTGAATGTCACAGTTAGGTTTAGGCACATTCGATTTCGTTTCAAGTATAAGCACTTTTTCACTTTGATTACTTTCACTGATCTCTCTCTCTCTCTGTATTCATGCATGTGGATGCAGGTGGTCTTATGTTTTCTCTCTATAGCATATGCGCAGACGTCCGTAACGTCTAATGCTACAGCAGGGTGAGGCTTGCTTGATATTATACGTGCACAACCAAACTACAATTTGCCCACATTAGCAAATTTCTGAGGCTTAATTATTTTTTTAATCACTTTCTGCTTACTTTTTGCAATTTGTGAGCTCACTGATGCATATGGCGGTCTAGCTACCCAAATTACTTGCCCTGCTTTTGATTTGCTGCTGATGCGGTGTGCATGCGGTCTGTCTGTCTATAATGTTGCCTGATTAGCAGTTGTTGAATTGCTCATATTGCCACTGTTAGCTTAATTTTATTCGAACGACATGCCCTGGTTCTGAATTATGTCCTGTTCATATGTTCTCTGTATGATAATTCAATTAACTTTCTTTTAGTTCCTGGAACTGTAACTTTTGTTAGAAGTTTGTGAATATTTCATATTGCAGATGAATCATAATAGGCGGGCCTATCTTGCGCTTGATTTTTTGTTTTCCTCTGGCATATACTATATTTGACAAAAAACAGTTGAGCTTTCTTACGTAACTTTTTTTTTCCTTTCTATTTTTCAGGGAAAGGCATTCTGAAGAATATTGTGCCATGTATGGAATTTGTGGAAAACGTAGTGATGGAAAATACTTAAACTGTCCTTTTGGCTCCCCATCTGTGAAGGTACATGGTAGAAGAAGTTACTGCTCTTTTCTGGATAACAGTTTAGCTTGAAGTCTACCTTTGCGCTTATTCTATCAGAATCAAGGTTGTTAAGGTTTTTAATCACCCAATTATCACATATTTTATCTCTTCCAGCCAGATGATTTGCTTTCATCCAAAGTCCAAAGTTTGTGTCCAACAATTACTGGAAATGTTTGTTGTACAGAAACTCAATTTGACACACTACGGTCACAGGTCCAGCAAGTAAGTAATTTTTAGTTTTAGAGTTGGACGTGAACCCACTCTGCTAAGAAACTAGAGTTGTTCATTTTCTCTCCAAAAGCTTTTCAACTTCACCCAAACATATAGCATTTATATTCTTTTAATTTCTATTTTTGCAGGCAATTCCCTTTCTTGTCGGTTGTCCGGCATGCTTAAGAAACTTTTTGAATTTGTTTTGTGAGCTTACCTGCTCTCCAAGTCAGAGTTTATTTATCAATGTGACTTCTGTAGCCAAGGTCAGGAAATCCTGTTCTTATTTCCTGTTTACCTATTAAAAATTTTCTGTGTTCCCACACCATCCTGCACTCCAATCGTGTTATCAATAAATATTTGAATGAGAATGATACTGATATATATATTATTATATTTTGCATTTACAAAATTTCCTGCCAATCAATATATGTCTGTTCGATTCTGCAACTCTTGGATTGCCAAAGAGACCTACTGTAAGCCATTGTTATTTTATGATGTATGATGTTCTTTATAGACACTATATCTAACATGTGCTCATATTGTATCAATTGTGCCCCTATATCTTTCATTCAGGACTATACTTGATATTCAAAATTGAAGTCTTATAATTGTTGCATCAATATAACCGTTTTAATAAAATAAAAAAATTTGTTGTATCAAAGAAATACAGAAATGACAGCTCACAGTTATCTGGTTAAAAGATTTAAGTCCCTGGAAATATTCCTCTATGTTCTGTTTACTTGATTGTTTAGCACATGAAACTTTTGAGTTTCATTTGGCGGATGGAAAATGGAAAAAGAAACAGAACATTCTTGAATTATTTGAGGTTGTTTGTTACCCACTTAATTGATTGGGCAACAGTTTGAATTTTCTGTGATGAGTAAGATACTCTCTAGTCTTTTCCTTAGAAACAAGTTTTTCTTTGAGAGAGACAAATACTGTTATTTAGAAGAGTATAGAGTTATTTAAGGAAGCTTTATCCCTTTTCAGGTTAATAACAATTTGACCGTCGATGGGATTGACTTTTATATTACTGATGCTTATGGTGAAGGGTTATATGACTCCTGCAAGGATGTCAAGTTCGGTACCATGAATTCTCGAGCTATGGAATTTATTGGTGCTGGTGCTAAAAATTTTAAAGGTAACTTTATTCTTCTGAAATTGCAAATTAGGTCTCTCTCTCTCTCTCTCTCTCTCTCTTTCTCTCTCTCTCACGCACGCACATGCACAAATGTACACTAATATGGATTTCACCATTAAGCGGGGAATGATAATGGAAACACAAGCATATGAAATTGGTATTAATCAAGCCACATGGCTACTTTTTCAATAGCTGATAAAATGTAACTATGGCAATAACACTGCACCTTTTCTTTTCTTTTCTTTTCTTTTTTATTTATTAAAAGTGGGTCTCTTAGCCTCTGGGCTTTGCAAGTAGAGGGGGATGAGAACACCTAATTGGCAGAGATTAGAGAATGCCTAATTGGTGTTCCATTCCATGTTCGATAGAAATTATGCAGTGGAAATATACATTTTTTAGCTAAGGCCAAGTGCTTGTATGTCAATGTCTTGGTTTACACTGTTTAATAACTATTAGTGCTTTTACTGTGATTTATGGCAGAGTGGTTTACTTTTATCGGTAGACAAGCACCTTCTAATGTGCCAGGTTCACCATATGCCATTAGATTCTCTTCAAGTGTTACAGAATCATCTGCTATGAAACCTATGAATGTCTCTACTTATTCATGTGGTGATAATTCACTGGGCTGTTCCTGCGGTGATTGCCCTTCATCTACAGTTTGTTCCAACACAGTTTCACCAGTTTCCCAGAAAGGAGGTTCATGCTCAGTGAGAATTGGGTCCATTAAGGTGAGAGAGCATATTGTAGAATATTTGTAACTTCTGGCTCGCACATCATTTAACTTGTTCATATTGGAGGCAGATTCACATAGGTAGTGTGAAATCGGGTACTATAGATGCTTTTTTTATGATTTCCTCGTGTGAGAATTGCAGGCTAAATGTGTTGACCTTGCTGTAGCGATTCTATATATCGTATTAGTTTCTGTGTTCTTTGGATGGGGTTTGTTTCGTCGGACTAGAAAAGCCAACCCAGCTTCTACGACAAATCCTTGGTGGAATGTAATGGATGACAGTGAAGTTCATTCTATTAACAGGGAGAAGAATGAAAATCCTCCGATGCAGGTGAAAACCAATTTCGTTTCCAAGTATGTATATATCAATTATGTGTGTTCTGAGATTTATATCAGTTATGTTATGTGTATGGTTTGAAAGTTTAAATTTACTTCTGTGTTTTATGATTTGATGGTATGTGTGCTTGTAGCTGGCCGTCTGCGTTCCATCTATGTGCAAAGATTTATGGATCATTTATGTCATTTCTGAACTCACCGGCCACAGTCCGGGAATCTTGTTTTGATTTTTCCATTTTGTTGCCATTTTTGTGTCCATTGTAATTTTTTGTTTTTGGGTCAAGTGTAAGTTTTAGTTTTTATGAAGAATTTCTTATACCATATCAGATTACCAACCTACATTGATAAACTATGCACAGAATGGGGATATGCTTAGGAATTTATTTTTAATATGTTTCTTCATTTAGCAACAAAACAGGAATTATCACCAGAACTTTTGCTCAGTTCTACTAGTATTGTCTTCCTCTTTAACTGTTTTATAATTTTTTTAGCTTTGTGAGATTGTTCTCTAGCTCGCATATGCTTAAAAAAATTTCATTGCTTCTATATCTAGCTTCTGTGGTTTACTCACTTCATGAATGTCATTTCTGTATTTGTGCTCAACTATATATTACTGTTATACTCTGTAGCTGCTGTAGGCTGCTCTTATCACGTATTTCTTTAGACTAAAATTGTTGATAATAGGTGTTTGAAGATGCTCCTCACATTAGAAATAGTGTCCAACTTTCAATTGTGCAAGGATACATGTCAAAATTTTTCAGGTGACTGCTATTCCTAGTAGAATGATTGCTACCTATTAAATTTTTATGTCAGTTAAGGCAGAAATGGTTTCTAACTTAAAAGATTACATTTTGATGTACAGGAGATATGGAACATGGGTTGCTAGGAATCCAGTCATAGTGTTATGTTCATCTTTGGCTTTAGTTCTTCTGCTTTGTCTGGGTCTTATCCGTTTCAAGGTGGAAACAAGGCCTGAGAAGGTTCGATTTGCTACTTGAATAGTTTCTCTTAAGTTGTGTTATTTATGTGTTAAACAAAGAAATGTGCTCGGATGCACTGTGAATTTTTTTATTTATTATTTATTTATTTATAGTTCTCTGTGTTATTTCATAAATTTATTTCGTTTTTGGCCTTTTGGAACCATTACTGAATGTATCATTATAGAATGGAACACATCTGCATAACTTATGACCAGTTTCAAATGTTGTGAAGATATTTTACAACTCATTTGTTGTTAATTCAAAATTATGATCCCGTGCATACTCTGATGTGGGTTTCTTGTTGAGATTTAGTATTCCAGACTCTACTATGCATGCCATGGTTTTTGAAGGTCACCAGAAATATAAGTTTTTTCATTTCAATTTGTTATGGCCTTGAAAAATTTTATGTTATCATCGGACTTTTACAATTCTGTTTGACTTAAGTTGTGCAATGTTTCAGCTATGGGTAGGGCCTGGGAGTAAAGCAGCAGAAGAGAAGAATTTTTTTGATAGCCACCTAGCCCCTTTCTACAGAATTGAGCAGGTTCTACATTGTTACAATGTCTTCTTTTGGTAAATTATTTTTCATCTTACGAGCGGTTATACTTTACCGTACGGGGAAGCAAGCTGGTTAACTTTCAAAGATAGCAGAATTAGGACATAAAAAAGTATAGATCCAACAGACATTCTAGGCTAGGGAATGAGCTGCATCTTCTTTTTGTCTTGCCATTAATTTTCATCATTACTTTGTTTTTGGTATGGGAGAAACTCATATCAAACCTTGTGTTTTTTGCAGCTTATATTAGCAACAATTCCAGAAGTTAAGCATGGTAGCTCACCTAGTATTGTGACAGAGGAAAATATTAAGTTACTTTTTGAGATACAGAAGAAGGTATTTGATCCTTTACTCTAGTGATACTTTTCAGAATTAAGTGTTTATCTATTAAGATTGGTATGAGACTAGCCTTGTTCTTTGTTTTGAATTGTACTGCAGTTATTTATTTTCCCTTTTTTTCTGCATTTGATGTGTGGTAAAAACAAGTACTTCTAATACAACATTACTTGTATTTTGACAGGTTGATGGAATTAAAGCAAATTATTCTGGCTCGGTGATATCTCTTGCTGATATTTGCATGAAGCCAATGGACAAAGATTGTGCCACTCAAAGTGTCCTACAGGTACAACTCTGCTTTAGTTGATGAATTTAGTGTTCCCATATTAAAATGGTAAATGAAATGAAACTAGTATTTTATTAAATTTATTTTTATTTTAACTCTGTTTCACCCTTTGAACATCTCTTGCAATCATTCTTGTCAATATTTTAGCTACTTGTCATGCAGTGTAATTTGAGTCTCTTAAAGCCTGTATCTAAATATGTGTATTGATTAATAGCCCATCTGTAGCTGTTCCTCTTCCCCGCCAAACCCTTATTTTTTGTTCCAGGTCAATGTACATGGAAAAACAAAGAGAACCATGTGTCTAGTATATGAATTGAGGTGAACATGATAATAAACTTTTTTACAGTAGCCTTGTGGCTTGTTGAATGCCTTGGTTGCTTGATTGGCATATGTATCTTGCACTGTGATTTGAGTGTCAGTTTTCTTTTTCAAGTTGTTATACCAACAATTTATTCATTTGTAAAAATTTATTGCATTGTGACAAATGGATCCTTGAATTTCCTTGTGTTATTACTTTTTTAACATAACTGTTGAATCTAGATATCTTTAAGATTTTGATTAATATTTTCTCTCGTGATATTCATGGTACCAGTATTTCAAAATGAATCCTGCAAATTACGACGATTATGGTGGGGTTGAACACCTAAAGTATTGTTTTGAGGTATATTCTTATAATCTCCATTTACATATTATCTGAAGCGCGAATCTAGTTTATTGTCTAATGAGATTCTGTACAGTTGGATAAATTGTTACTGATATTTGTTATCTTTTGGGGCCATCCTTTCCAATATAAACTAATAGTGAAAGCACAATATCTACCAGATTGAACATTACTTACTATCAACTTACTTTGGATAGAGCATGAATGGTTAAAATTAACATTTGTCATCTCAGGGTTTGTAAGACAAATTTGGGCCTGCGGTATAGTTTATAATATCATTTAAAGCTGTTTTGGGTAGTGGGTTGCATATGTTATGGGTCCTATTGCTTGATCTATGATATGTGCATCTTATCCTTGTATGCTTATCGGCATTATAATGCCAGTAAAAATGGGGCTGCAATATAGTTGTTTATAATTTCATTTAAAGGTGATGGATAAATGAGGATACTGGTCCTATTGTTTGATCTATATTATGTGCATCTAATAACTGTAGTATGCTTAATTTGTAATATTTATTTTCTGCTGAATTTGTCAAATAATAAGAATGTAGAGCTCTGTCCATATTTGCTTTTTTCTAGATAAGCCGGAATCATCTGATCAGATGACCAACCTCATGTCTTAATACGCTTAGATTTCTCTCCAGCTTGTTCTATAGTCAGTTAGCTCGCTTGTTTTTTACCATTCCAATTTTGTCAAAGAACATGGCAATAATTTCCTGGAAAGTAGAGCCATTGACATTTGAGTTTTCTGTTTTTCAAGCACTATTCATCTGCTGACAAATGTATGAGTGCATTTAAAGGCCCTCTTGATCCTAGCACAGCCTTAGGAGGCTTCTCTGGGAAAAACTATTCTGAGGTAATGACTTTTCCATTTCTCCTGAACTAATTTACTTTTTCATCCTTTCCTGTTCAAAGTAAGATTAGATTCTTTGAGTTTTTCAGAACCATTAAGATTTTTCCAACGCAGGCAACGGCGTTTCTCGTAACTTATCCTGTAAACAATGCTATTAGTAAAGAAGAGAATGAGACTGAAAGAGCAGTGACGTGGGAGAAAGCCTTTATTAAGTTGGCAAAGGTTTACTCTATGTCTTGTGTAATTCTAGTGATTGTTTATTTTTTGCCGCATTGTTTGTGTTATCCTGCATGTTCTGCTGGAAAGCGAACAGATTTATCTCTACTTATTTTTCTTTTCTGAGGAAGATAGATTTATCCCTCTTAAACTCTAAGATTAGTATCTTGTTTGTGATAGGATGAGTTGTTGCAAATGGTGCAATCTAGAAATTTAACACTTTCTTTTTCATCCGAAAGTTCTGTTGAAGAAGAACTAAAAAGAGAAAGTTCTGCAGATGCCATTACTATATTGGTGAGTGTTTCTTTATTTCGTTTTAGTTGCATGTTTCCTTTCATAATCAAAGCTCAGAATATACTGTAATCCTGAAGTTCTGTACTTTATGCAGTTATGTCGATTTGATATTTCTTATTTGTTGTGTGTAACTGTGACAACTGACAAGTTCCATCATGCGAATCTTTTTAAATGCTTTTGTCCATTTATGGTTTTTTAATTAATTGCAGATAAGCTATCTAGTGATGTTTGCCTATATATCTCTTACTTTGGGTGACTCACCTCGTTTATCATCATTTTACATTTCGTCTAAGGTATGGTCTCGATTATTTTCATTTTGTTTCAACGGACTGGAAAATTGTGTTTATTTAAAAAAAAAAAATTAATGTTAGTTTCTCTAGGTTTAAAATTGAGACATTATTTATATCATTATAATTGTGTGTGGTTGAATGCCAGGTATTGCTTGGTCTCTCTGGAGTTGTGCTTGTCATGCTGTCGGTTCTTGGATCAGTGGGTTTTTTCAGTGTAATTGGTGTAAAATCTACGCTAATCATTATGGAAGTTATCCCATTTCTTGTTTTAGCTGTAAGTTCCCCAACACTATATATTATTATTTTTTTCTCCTAGGTATATGTTGAATTATATATGTGGCTGTCATGTTCTGACTGAAGCATGCATTCTCGCTTCAGTCTAACTTTTAAAACCTTCGAAATTTTAGTTTTCCAGAATTGTTTCTTAATGCATATTGGTTACTGATTGTTTTGGTGTAGCTTATAATATTCTGGAGTTTCTCATCTTATCAGGTTGGGGTAGATAATATGTGTATACTAGTGAATGCTGTTAAACGGCAACCCTTGGAGTTGTCTCTGGAAGGGCGAATAAGCAATGCACTTGTGGAAGTTGGACCATCCATAACACTAGCTAGTCTATCAGAGGTTTTAGCATTTGCAGTTGGAAGTTTTATTCCTATGCCAGCATGCCGTGTGTTCTCTATGTTTGCAGGTTGGAAATTTTGTTCCTTCTAACTTTTGTATCTGTGAAATAGTTTTAATACTTGGTTGTTGTCTTTCTGTCTTACCTCAGGCCTATACTATAAACTTACTTTTGTGCATTCTTCTGCAGCACTAGCTGTTCTGTTGGACTTCCTGCTTCAAGTAACTGCTTTTGTAGCTTTGATTGTTTTTGATTTTCGGCGAACTGAAGATAAGAGGGTTGATTGTTTCCCATGCATGAAAATTTCATCATACACCAACTCTGACAAAGGTATCAGAATATTTTTAGAACTTACGTCTGGTTGGTGCATTATCCTTATGGCTCACACTAATTTTCAGTATATGATATTCTTATCCATTACTTATTTATTTATCAAAATTTATATAATCTCGATTTGAATGCTGTCTTATTTAGGCATTGATCAGAGAAAACCTGGTTTGCTGACCCGCTATATGAAGGTGACTACGTCTTTTCTTTTTCCTTTTTTTTTTTTTTTTGGATTTTTGTGCTGTTGTAGTAAATAGTCTGGATAGGGATGATACAGACAGTCTGAATTACCAGGGTTTTCATAATTTTCTTTATTTTTAAGGCTGCAATGTCAAGAACATAAGTTACTTCAAATTCTATTGTAATGCATATGATCAACTGAACCTCTAAGAATTAGTATGTTGTATGCTATTTTTGTACGTAGAAAATTCTGTGTGGTAACTTTAGTATGACTCATGTATGCTTTGCTGTGATAAGTCTTTTGCTTTCTGCTTTAACTTTTAACTACGTTTGCTTTTGTTTTCCATTTTCAGGAGATCCATGCTCCAATTCTCAGTCTTTGGGGAGTTAAGATAGCTGTCATTTGTGTCTTTGTTGCATTTGCATTGGCTAGCATTGTGAGTTCTGAATTTTCCCCCCAATGTATCTTATATATGTGAACATCAATTTTTCCGTTTGTGCTCATCCCTCTCCTCAGTTAATCTCTGATTCTTTCAAACTTCATAGGCATTGTGCACCAGAATTCAGCCTGGGTTGGAACAAAAAATTGTTCTTCCCCGAGATTCCTATCTTCAGGTCTATAAGCTGCTTACCTAATTATCAAATTCATAAAGGTTATCGATTATTCTGCTTTTTCTGTGAGGTAACACTGCCTTCTAAATATTGCAGGGGTATTTCAATAATGTTTCAGAGTACCTCCGAATTGGACCCCCATTATACTTTGTTGTGAAGAACTACAATTATAGGTATCATACTGTTATTCATGTTCACTGTTTCCTGATTTATCATGAATATTTTCAAACTACCTATGAACGTCTAGTTCTTGAGTCAATATGTATATCGTAGAACAGGATCAGGTGTCCTTGAGGTTGCTGCTGATACTCTAGCCAGAATCACATATAACCATTCTGATGAAAACGTTACCATATATGATGTCCTTCAGCATTTCATTTGCTTTTCCATGTACAAGCCCGAAAGTGGCTCTCTGGAACGAGAACTACTCTTTTGTTTAGAAATTGCATCACATGTAACCTTTTCAAATCAGACAGTTCTTTTTGGAGTAATGTGAAGTTCTCTTGTTATTTTGGATGGTTAATTTTTTTATGTAAACACTTATCTTAATGCTTCCATCATTGAAAAGCTTCTTCATGCTTATGTTGCTCTGCTCCTCAGTTCAGAATCAAGGCATACGAACCAATTATGCTCAATTAGCCAATGTGATTCAGATTCTCTTTTGAATGAGGTAAAACCTTCTTCCATTTTTCTTTGCTAATGGGCAAATTCCTAGCTTTTAGGTACAGTTTTAGAAAATTACGCGCCTCCTGCATTTTTTCTGATTCACATGCCAGAGTTTCCCTGATAATCGTACAATGATTGCTTTCATTTTGATGTCTCTTGCTTGTTTCAGCTGGTTGTTTCCAATATTACTGCTAAACCCATTGATCAATGTGTTAAACTGAATTCATATATAGGGAGGAAAGTATTCATGTTTTCCCAATCTCTAATTATATACAGGGATTAGTATATTTAATATAATATGTAATGCTAGAAAGTTATAGCTTTAATATCTGAGTTCTCTGTTCATTTGTTATATGAACATGATTGGAACTTATCTCTGTTGAGCTTTTATTTTACAACTTGCTATTAAATTTCAGTACGAAGGGTTGAGATGGTTGTACAGTTTGGTTTAGCAGTTCAACCTTTTTTATTCATGACCTTCATTCTTCTGTCTTTCTATGTTTCCTTTTGTATTCAATCAATATGCATGTGGCTTTTTCCATCCCTTATGTCTGCTTACCCCATTTGTTTAATCCTCTTTTTAGATGTGTGTGTGTGTGTGTGTAGAATGCTTAGATCATCGTTAATTCCAGAATGTATGTGTTTGAATTGTCTTCTTGTATATTAATTCTGCAGTGTATATGTCTGTATTGTCCTTCTGTATGCATATGAATTGTCCTTTTGTATGCATGTATTAATTGTCCTTTTGTTTCTGCAGATTGCAAGAGCATCCTTAACTCCAGAATCAAGTTACATTGCAAAGCCTGCTGCTTCATGGCTTGATGATTTTCTTGTGTGGATATCCCCAGAAGCATTTGGGTGCTGTCGGAAATTTACAAATGGGGCCTACTGCCCTCCTGATGATCAGGTGATGATACATTTTTTCTTAGCATGAATGTTTGTAAGGTTATGGAATCATGTTAGTATGATCTGATGTTTGGAATTTCTTTTAGATCCAAAATTGCAGAGTTGTCTTCAGTTTTGGAATCATGGAATTACTTTTATTTCAGTTGAGCATGTTGAGTAACTCCACCATTTGGGAATTCAAAACTTGCTGGATGTTTTCAGTCCGATACCATTCTGAACTATGGATCATTAAAGTTACTTGCAAGAATTTAAAATAGAAAATTTGAAAGAAAATACTTCTTTTGCTGTCCTCTTATGCATCTTTTATACCACAATTCATCCTGTTTTGTTTTTGTCTCTGCAATCCCCTTGATACTAAAATTAAGTTGTCTTCCAGCCTCCCTGCTGTTCTTCCAGTGATGGTTCCTGTAGCCTGGGTGGAGTGTGCAAAGATTGTACTACGGTAAAATAACTAATTATGGAGAAACGTTTTAACCAAATTTCTGTGTCTAGTTACGCATGCATCAATTCTCGTTTTCAATTTTTCCGTGTCAGTGCTTTCGTCACTCGGATCTGCGCAATGGGCGTCCATCTACCACACAATTTAAAGAAAAACTTCCCTGGTTCCTCAGTGCTCTACCGTCTTCTGATTGTGCTAAAGGTGGCCATGGAGCTTACACTAGCAGTGTGGAATTCAAAGGTTTGTGGATTGGATTTTGTGCCTTTATGATAACTTCCAAACTGATTATGTGCTTTCAGGTTAAACTGTCATTAGATGTGGCTTGTTATTTAAATTTGCTTTTTTAATAGTTAATCATATTTTTGGCTATCAGGCAATGGAAGTGACATTATTCCAGCATCATCATTTCGTACATATCATACACCTCTCAACAAGCAGGTATCTCGTCTGTGATCAATACAAACAAAATTTTCATTTTTTTTAAAATCAATTATCTCTTTTATTAATTAATACTAAAGTGAGCCCCATAACTTAAATATCTACAATTTATTTTAGGTTGACTATGTAAATTCAATGAGGGCTGCTCGGGAGCTCAGTTCTAGACTTTCTGATTCTTTGAAGGTAAGATTTGAAGGCTACTTGCGAAGATGGTTGATATATTTACAGTACATCTTTAATATTATAAAGCCACATCAAAATATGTATTTCCATAAATTCCCTTTAGATATATATATATAGTATTAATTAGCTCATATATTTTTTTATACAGGATTGCCATTGTAAATAATAAACTATAAGTATGTGTCCAAAAAAAATGGCTATTATCGTAACTAAGTTGAAAAAGCGTCAAAACTAGAGAGGAGAGAATCTACCAAGTCAGTAAGCATGTAAACTGCTAGTTTCTTATAATTTTAAACCGTGAAACCCAACAGGAAAACTACGCAAAATTACTCCTTTTCTTAGGAGTTGAAAGCCCTTTCCTTTTTGCATGGGTCGAGATGTGGGTAGAATAGTCTTTCTCTATGCAGAAAAGGGTTCATGGTCCACTTTTCAAAATGGGTTATTTTTGGGTCCTTGGACCAAATACCCAATTTTTCCCAGTTAGATTGAGTACAGCAGTCCTGTCTTGCCCATTTCCCTTAGCCACTGGTTTATCATTCCATTATGTTATGAAAATAAATTAACTTATTGATTCACTTATGTCTTAGTCGTGGTATGTCTATTGAACTGATATTTCTTTTCTGATGCAGATTGAGATATTCCCATATTCAGTATTCTATATGTTCTTTGAGCAATACCTTGATATTTGGAGAACAGCACTGATCAACCTTTCTATAGCCATTGGTTAGTTATTTTTTCACAGCACTGAACAAGAAGATAGCAGATAGCTTAACACAAAAAACGAAAAAAAAACAAAAAAAACGAATCTGTAAAATGTTACGTCTCTGGAACTCGGATTTTACTGTGAACTTGTATCTATTTACTTAGATGTGCATAATGGTAAATGTGGTTTCATTTATTAAAAAGAATAACCTGGATATATATTATGTTGTACCAGGTGCTGTATTTATTGTTTGTCTAGCTATCACTTGCAGGTCAGTATTGATATACTTAGCCCTTAATTCAATTTCAGACAAGACTACTTGTGCTGTTCAGCTTCTTTAATTTAGAAAATAAATTTTGCAGGAAGGTGTTTTTTTTGAATGAATGATGTATTGATATTTCCTTCAAATTTGTTTTGTAGTTTATGGAGTTCATCAATTATTCTATTGGTGTTGGCAATGATTGTAGTGGATCTCATGGTGATCTTTCTTCCTTAAAAATTCTCTTTAAAAAAAAAAAAACACTTCCATTAGCTCTCATCTTTGCTCACAAGATACTATTCTACAGGGTGTGATGGCAATTCTTAACATCCAATTGAATGCAGTCTCTGTTGTTAATCTTGTAATGGCAGTGGGCATTTCTGTTGAGTTTTGCGTGCATATGACACATGCTTTTTCGGTCAGTATCACTCTATTAAACATTTATCTCAATATTTACTTTTGTCTTCAGGTTAGAAAGATTTGATCCATCAATTGTTCCATTTCAATTTTTTTCAAAGAAAAGATAAAAAGATACTTAGTAGTCAAATTTTCGGAAAAAAAAAATGCTTTCAATGAAATGCTTTAATGACTTTAAATGGTTTTAAAATTCTTTATAAGGTATTTGTAGTTTCTCCGCTCATGGTCACTTCAAATCTTGGTTTGGTTATGACTTAAAGTAACCTTTGGTGTCAATGTGTCACGCTACCCTTTTCTTTTTCTGCAAGTGTGTGTATCTAAGATTTTCTGTACAGGTTAGCACAGGAGATAAAGATCAGCGCACCAAGGAGGCTTTGGCTACAATGGGAGCCTCTGTCTTCAGGTACTTATCCCAATGGCCGATCCACTTTCCTAAAAACAAGGACACTAACTCCTGTTTATTTCGCTATGTTTGGTACATCTCAGAGCATCATATGCAATAGATCATGCTTCATTAAAGAGCTGAAATGTTTAAGTCCAATGCCAATGGGCTCGTGTGTGATACAGATGTAGAACTTTTCTCCGTGCTAACTTGCATCCCCAATTTTGTATAATATCTTCTTTGTTGACATGCTTTTGCAGTGGAATCACATTGACGAAGTTAGTTGGGGTCATCGTGCTTTGTTTCTCGAGGACGGAAGTCTTTGTGGTACTAAATCGTTTACTTCATTGCCCGATTACACTGGCCAGTACTGTCAGCAGCCTCTAATATATTTCCATCCTTTGTTCTTATAGGTATATTACTTTCAAATGTACCTAGCATTGGTTCTTCTTGGTTTCTTGCACGGGCTCGTGTTCTTGCCGGTAAGTTAGTACACTTTTCGTAGCACGTGTCCTTACCATCCTCGATGCAAATCACAGAACTCATGAACACAATAATTAACAGCTGAAAAAAGCAAATATGTTTGAATAAAGACGGAAACCATGGATCGGGTTGCTCTGTTTGGATTGACAGTACTCAACATTGTGTTGTTTGCAGGTTGTCTTGAGCATGTTTGGTCCGCCTTCGAGACGCGTGCTCATTGAGCAGCGACAAGATCGGGCACCTGTTCCACCACAACTATAAAGAAGCTGATTACCAGAACAGTTCTTTTTCTAGGGTTCGCCTTTTTCTTTTCTAGCTGAAATTTTATGTATGACAAGAATAACAGAAATATCTAAAATAGCTCAACATGTAAATTATATAGCAGCTACTGACAAGAAAAAAAAAGGTTTTAAGAATTTGTTCTTTTGGCTCACATCAAGTTCCTTGGCATCAAGTTCATAATCCAACATGGATCATACCTTAATGTGGATGGTTCTACGAAGAAATTTTGACAAGCAAGAGTAAGAAGTCGGAATTTTAAAGCAATGAATGTTTCGAATTTAGGATACATCCAATTGCAGAATTATTAAAAACATTAATTATCGGTTTTTTATTATTTATTTAGCAATTTCTTGATGGTTGTTGGAGTTGTCTTGTGATGTCTCTTCCAAGACACAACATGGTTGCAATTGCAGAGAGGGTTGTGAACCACTATCGCCGACTAACTCTTAGTTTACTAGTACTTTCACTTTTCCAATATTGTAAGAGGTTTTAAGTTTGAAATCCGTATTAAGAACCACTACACCAACTAGCTCATAGTTTATTGATATTTCTCTTTTCAATATTAAAAGAGGTTCAAGTTCCCCCTCTCTACCTGATTTATTTTTTTTTAAAAAAAATTGAGAACAACTACCAGTTTGATTCACAAGAGCAAACTCCTCGGAATGGATAGAGAGTTGTTCTTTTCATTTTTCTAGTTGACTGCAGTTGTAGAGTGGTCCTTGCAGTAGGAGATAGTGGACTGTATCTCTATATCAAACCTATCCATTAATCTATTTCATTTCCCACCACGTTCTCACTGCATCACATATCATAGAAACAAACAATCTATTATCCAAAGATATGCGGCTGAGATCTCAAAAATTCAAACTCAAATTCCTCATTTGAAGTCCTTCCATCCAAAATTCAAAGTACACTAATTATTTAAGGAATGGGCTTTCTTGAAGCTCAAGGAATATCAATAAAAGTCACCAAAACTTTTTTACCAAGCAAATATCTTATAATAAAAAAAGGCTAAAGCCGCCTCAATATACTTCAAGTCCTTGAGGTAAAATGTAATTTCAGAATAGTAATTTCATGTTAATTTCAACCGAAAAACTCTACATCAATTTATTTGACGTAGTTCACGATTTAGACTTGATTGAAAACTAAACTCATTTACAGGATTAAAATTGTTAAACTTGAAAGACATGAATCAAAATGAAAAATGAGTCAAACTAGGAGAACAAAGATGATTGTATGACAAACTTCAGGTATTGGTTAGTTAAACTTCGAAAATAGGCCTACTTTATTATTGAAAAAGAATTATGTTCATTCACTAAAATATACAGACAACTATCAACAACCAGCTTGTAATTAAAATAACTGAAAGCAAACACTATCAACTAGCTAATAGACCAACATAGTACACTTTAACCAATGGCTTAAGCTCGACATCCCCAAATAACTGCAGTTTAACATGGAGCACCCAAATAGTTCTTTTCCAGTATCCTTGCTTTCAGTTCTGTGAGACACAAAACTTGCATTTTTCTTTTACATTACTCTTTGTTGACATTGTGAAGATTTCATACTCCAACAACGGAGGCTTCCCTCCCTACTAAAATTAATTAAGGAAGGTGCGCCTCCATTTTTGAAGAAGGAAATACTCTGCTACCTCAGTTTTGCAACTCAGGGAGCATCATGACGGGCCACCTGTACCTATAAACCTTTCCAAATGATGACGAGAAAGATGGAGAGAGAGCTTAATTGTGTTGCTCTGTGACGATCTGCATACATCAATACACTCCTCTAAATCAGCATCACATGTTAATAAGACCCACTCTGAGTCATCATCCAAGTATTTGATATAAAATTTACTCATGTCTTCTATACTAAATCGCTTTGCGATTTCTTGCACCAAATCTTCATATCTCCAATCATTTTGCATGCGAAACCGGGTTTTCTCATCTCCGTATGCGACTTTTACTCTTCGAACCTCCCTTTCTTGAGCTACCCCATTATTCTTCAGTGAAGGTGGAATAGGCTGCAATTTTTGCAGCTCATTGAGAATTTTATGGCTCTGGGATCTTGGTAGTAGCTGTGTTCGATCTTGACCAAAGGCATGCAACTCTGCTTCACTTCTGACCCTCTTTAGCACACCATCGCCAGAGTTATCTCCAACAATTGGATCATCATCACCAGTGACATTACATGTGGGGCGATGTTGCTGTGTCCTGCTGGAACAGCATTGGCTTGAACTGGAACTCTGACTGCATGAAGATGAGGGTGATTTTGATGCAGTAGCCTGGGGGCTGACAACACCACCTTCAGGTGACAAGTTTGTTGGCTTTGGCTGATCACTCAGCTTTGAGGTTGAAAATGGGCTTGTCCCCGATAAATTCGGAGATGTTAACTCTGGGAAGTTTGTATAGAAAGAGTTGATTTGGAAAGCCCCAGATGCACCTTCAACTGAGTCAATTACAAGTTGGAGTTTCTGTAAAGAGTGACCAACCTTCTTAATTTTTCGAGATGGCCAACGTTTAATCCCGTGTTGTCTGCATATCCTTTTCAAGGTTGTGGAGCAAACTAAATACGATAAATTGACAAAGGAAAAAAAACCAATGACAAAAGAAATATATTAAAATGTTGACAGTAGAAAGTTTAACATAATCCGCATAAATATTGAAAACAGCAGATACTATAGTGTGCTAGTATTGTGGAACTTGTGTAATTCACTTCAAATTTAGGAGGTGTAACAGAAAAAACGAACATGAGAAACCTTATTTTGGAAGACTACAACGCACATATGTAGATTATACAATCCGCACATATAAAACAACCATTAAATTGCAGAAAGTATACAAACAGTCCCATTAGTCTGAAGGCTAGCAAAATGCCATACAAGCATTCACAAGAACTAAAATGTGAAATAGGAACCAGGTCTATTGCAAGAAATGCTTACCTCCAATACTATTTGCAGCATCCTTTAGGCTGCCTGAAAAATATTTTCTAAGAACTTCCAAGGTGATGGCTTTTTCTGCCCTAGTACGCCTTTTCTCTCTTGTCTTGCTCACACCAACACTTGAGAAGCTACCCTCGCCCAAAGCAGAACACTCTCTCCCACACTTGACACCAACCTTTAGGTTTGAATCTGGTTGATGTTGCCTTAACTTTGAGGATTTCACACCCAGCACCTCCCTTGGATTTTCCATTGGGAATATTGAGACATCATTACCACTCAGTTGGACCTCTGTGAAACTGGCAATACCGCTAGGTCTGGGATCCGAAGAGACTATCATCTCACTGACAGGAAAATCAGATTCCTCCTCTAGTTCCTTGTCTGTGACAACCCGTAAGCTCCGGCAAATCTGTTGTATAATTATGGACAGTGAATTTAGCATCTTTTTCTGTTCTTCTGGATCCCTGCACTCCACTGGCAAGAAGAACTCCAGAACAAAATCAGTTGAACCAGTTTTCATGCTCCTTAGACGTATTGCAACAGCTGCATGCAATCCGAACATCCTGGCATGGTGAGATAGAGGATACTCTGTCTTGACACAGGACGTTATGTCATCTGAGAAGCATGGTTGATTGGTCATAAAAGCTTTCCCAACAATGCCTTGGCCTTTTAACAAGTGATGCTCAGAGCAAGCTTCATGAAATCCCTCGATATAAGGATCAGTCACATGGAAAGCATGATCCACAGTTGAAACACAGTGAACGTAGTTGTCATCAGAATGTCTGCACCCATCTTTGCCTTGTTGGATGCATGACACCCAAGTTTGTGCCAAAGGCAATTTGTGTGTCTCGCATGCAGATCTCAAGACCTCTCGGATCTCAGGTAATGCAGCTTGATAGGGCTTGACACACCCCTGCTAAAATAATCCCACCAAATGACCTTAAAAGAAAATTGGAATAACGTGAATATCTAATAAATCAATGTTTCTTCAGGGAAATTATCCGTTTACCTTTACGTTTTGAGTACTCCAATTTCTAGAACTTTGAAGGTCAACAGCCTGCAAATGATAAAACTTGTCCAGATCAGAAAAAAATATTCATGTGAATAGCCTGCAAAGAATTACAACAAGTCATTATATGCTTGTGATATGAATCTCAAAAGTCCTTATTAAAGGAATATGGATCTAAGAAAGTTTCATATCACAAGCTTACAATAATTGGTAACTTATACTGTATTTGGAATTTTGACCCCAAAAAAAACATTTTATTTGGAATTCAATTACTTGTATCTTTAAAGCTATAATCACAGACATCAAAGGAAAAAATACTCGCTGATGAGGAAAAACAAGCATTTTTCTTTTTTTAATGGAAGACAGGAAGAGACATACAGGACCAAACTATTATGAATAAAACATAAAGGGACATTTATCTGCTAAGATATAAGATAAAGTTGTCACTCTTATTCTCAGTAACTTGAATGAAAGCAAACATGGGGACAAAAGATAGGTAATTTCTAATCATATGTCCATCATTAAGTTGGACTTTATATGCACCGATTCAGAAAGCTCATACTGATAAGCATCAGAATTAAGTTCCAAATTTTAGACCGAAAAAAAAAAAAGTTTCCCATTCATCAGGTGTGAATATATCTGTTAAAAGATCATGGGTTGCTTTCCTTCTCGTAATTTAAGTTTGAATTCATTACTTATCCTCTCAATTTGGGAAACAAGATTAGAGGATTAACAAAAGAACCTTAGTTATTAATATGAAAGCATAAGAAAATGAAGCAAGAAGTTTTACAATGTTAAGATCAGATGGCCATACTTTAATTTAACATGGGGATTCTCCAAAAAGAACTAAAAATTACCTAAAAATGAAAAGACATAATATGTTTCGACAACATGATTATCAGCTATTACATCTCTAAGGACTGATGGGACTTTAATTGATGTCAACTTTTGTAAAATTATCTGTTAATATTCATAACAATACTAATAAGCTCCAACTGCCTCTTGCACCACTTTACACTGCATTCACCGACCTGATTGAAAGGAAAAAACCGAAATGAAGAACGAAATTCTGATTCAAGGAAAGAGTACAGACCTCAAGTGCCTTGCAAACACTTTCAAGCTCAAGTTGATACTTTATCTTTTGGGTGGTTGTAACAACCTCAATCACACCCAAGCAAGTACTACTACCTTGTTCAAAGATAGGAAGAGCTAGAGTTCCACGTACATCATAACGTTGAGCATAGTCAACCCGTGGGTACTCATCACTTCTGAAGAATCGAACATCAGGAGTCCACTCAGGAACCTGACCTGAGAAAACCCGGCCGGGCAACCCCTTAACCAACTCCGTAGAATCCTCTCCAGTTGAGAATTGATAATTAACAGAGATGTCTCGATATTTGGAAAGCCTGGGACAGCTAGAATCAAGCGAGAAAAGGTCATCGTTAGTAGTTAAAACATTTCTACCCCCTTTATTTACAGGCACCCATACTTGTACAAGAACATTTTTGTCTCTCATGACATCTCGAATGCACACAAGAGCCCTCGTTAGTCTCTCCATCACAGATGATGCAGGACCTTGATTTCCCAAGGGACCAATCCACCACCTTCTGTTCAATTCATTACTTTTAATTGTAGGATCTGCTGAGTGACCAGAGTACCCATCAACATCTATCATATTCTGGCTCGGAAACTGAGGATTCACAGGACCTTCATGGAGTTGTTTGAAGAATGGTGTTTGTATCACTTCTTGATTACTGTTTTCAGATGGGTTCATGGTCAAATTGCCATTCGCCTCCAACGTATGCCAAAAAACTGAGGAGTTTAAATGGGCACCAGAATTGGCGTGGCTTTGATTAGGAAATTCAGGTCCATCTGTGGTTTCCAACCAGCATCCCTCTAAGAACAGTTCATCCATGAAGTCTAAATCCGTAGTGGAATCAGGTTGGGCTCCCATCATGGTAGCTGGTGATAAAACATCATCGTCCATGATGACCCTTGTGCAGAAGCCCCACTTTCTATATTATGCTCAGCTGTATTCTAGAACCTTTAGGTCCCAAAAACCAATCCGTCTTTGAGCTATAAAAAATGAAGATATCTTAGGAACAATTTACGTCTTTAGCGTCCTGCCTTCAAGTCCTAGTTTGTCCAAATTCCCCAATATCATAAACAAGAATCTTTTGAGTACAAAAAATAACAGAAGAAATTGCAAAAAAAAATTCATAGAGAATTAAGGAAAGTAAAGTTAACAAATCAAAACTAAAACACAAACATACGTCATTGCAGGAAGATTATATTCTCTTTTTTCTTTTCTTTTCTGGTACAGGATTATATTCTCAAAGTAGCAAAAACTAATCAAATCACCACCAGTATCTAACACAGTAATAGTATAATAGAATAGAATTTCAACGGAGAACCTTGGCCTCCCATATCCATCAAAATAGCAAATATCAATGATTCAAGTTCAAAAGGGGAAGACAGAACAAAATATAATAAATATAAATAAAAACCCACTTTCTACATCTTCTTCGAAAATACTCTACAAGTCTTCTACCAACTTGCGTTCAAGATTCCAATTTTAGCAGAAGAAAGTGAAAGATATTGTTCCATCAAGGAAGAGAGACTGAAATCAAGCATTTCATAATAGCGGAACTAATCTAGTTTCTGACCCAGGACAAATAAAACCAGAACAGAACCAAAAAAGAAGATAAAAAGGAATAAGAATAACTCACTGTGTGAGGATTCTTGTGGATACCCAAGTGGGTAGTTTCCTTGTATCATTCATATACTTTTTTCTGCAATACCCATGAAAACTGTCTGCAAGACAAGGAACAGAAGCAACGGAAAACCTTATAAAGAGCTTTCAAGAGGCTATTTCCTAGTCCTAGTTCCTTGTGATATCTCCCCACAATTCCAAAGTTTCAATCTGGGCCTCTTCTCCTTAGAAAACATGACTTATTCTGATTCCAGGCTATTGTTGTGTGAGAAAGATTCTCACTTCTGCACATGGACCCCACATACACGTACGCAAGAAACCAATCGAGGACATTGTACTTCTCGCTTTAAAGTCAACCAATGGCTTAGCAAAGAGTACACAGAGAGAGATAGAGAGTGAGCTTGAAAGAGATTGAGAGTATCGTAATATAAGAAATTTAAAAGAAAACAAAAAAAGAAAAAGAGATTGAGAGAATCAGACAGCTGATTCTTAAATGGTGATGACGCCATAATTTGAAGCAGTGGAATCGGTGGGAATCAAAATTCCTTCAACACTGAATAAAATATGGAGGGATCGTGCCTCGGCACTCGCTATCTCCAGTTTAGATGCTCTCCTACGCCTCTTTGACTCACTCTACCTGTTTATTTTATTCACTTCAAGATTTTCTTTCTTCCTCATTCACCAATAAAAAACACAGTATTTTAGGTCCAATGGCAGGGGAAAGAGAGTGGAGATAGGATTCAGAGGGAAGACAAGAGAGTAGATGATGGGAGGGAGGAGTAACAAAAATGAAAATAAAAACTAAAAAATTAAAATTATTTTAAATTATTTTAACTTTTATTACTCATGCCTCTCATCCTCTCAATCTCATCCAATTCTCACTCTCATCTCATTTTCCTCTTACTACATAAAACACCTCAAATTATGACCCATTACGACCAAAATAAAAAATAAAAATATCACTCATCTTTTAACTTCATATACAATTTGTTGGACATTTGTAAAGGCATACACAAATCCCGTAAAATTTACATTCAACCCTTCTCGTTAGTTAGATCGTTAGTCCATGCGTTATATGTCTATGTGCACTGAAAACGGACCTTATGCACTCTTACGTGGACAACTTTTAGAGGGTATTTTTGGCATGAACCCACATGGTCCCCCACTATCCCCAAACAAAGACCCAAATCAACAATTTGATCCATGTTTAGGGATGACAATTCGATCCTTATGTCTAGACGATGATGGATTTCAATCCCCTTTCCAAACTCGAAAACCATTGTAAGGTTGATATAAATTTTATTTCAACAATCCGAATTGTCCATTTTTTAAGTTAGACTATCCTTACAAAAAAATTAGCAAAATTGGAAACCATTAAGTCTTTGATCAACAAAATCGACGAGGGAAAACACTAAAATACAACTATCAATTGAGTTGTTCAGATTCAAGTGATTTTTTGGAA
Source organism: Prunus mume (assembly GCF_029339155.1). Classification (NCBI taxonomy): domain Eukaryota; kingdom Viridiplantae; phylum Streptophyta; class Magnoliopsida; order Rosales; family Rosaceae; genus Prunus; species Prunus mume. The sequence goes on from NC_142704.1 coordinate 12,295,190, forward strand.
GGATGATCTTTGAATGAACTAAGAAATAGACGCTTCAGATTATGAAAAATAATGTGGAATCCTTTCCGAAACAAAACCCATATCATATTTTCATTTTCTCAAATCTAAAGGAACATGGAAGATACATATCATTGGATGCATATTTGAAATCGATCTATAAAGTTCGAGGGGAGATGATTCATCTGCATCTGATAGTGGTTTGGGGAGGGACGATGATGGTATTTCAATCCCCTTTCCAAACCCGAAAACCCATTGTAAGGTCTGATATAAATTTTACTTTCAGACAATCCGAATTGTCCATTTTCTTCAAGTCCTTCATTCAAAGGCATATCCTTACAAAAAATTTGAGCAAAATCGGTAAACCATTAAGATCAATTACAATTGTGATCAACAGTCAAATGAATGTAACGATCCAAGTAACTTTCTAATGACAAACACTAAAATGTACAACCTAGTACATATTGAGTTGTTAAAAGTAGATTTGGGGCAGGGGGATGGGAAATCATTCTAGTGATGGGGAGAAAATGCTTAATGAGAATGGGAATGACATACCCACCTCTGATTCGCCCCATTACCATCCTTACCTAAGTCCCAACATACACAACCTAACACGATGTCTGCAAGTCAGAGAATGGAATTGGATGCACCCAAATGTTGATGCGGCAATGACTCTTGTTTGAGGATGTTGTGGACCAACATAACCCTAAGAGAAGATTTTGAGGCCGCACCTATTATGGGGTAAGTGTCATGAGATATTTGTACCAAAATTTGGGAATATGGAAATGAAGGTTAGAGTTGCTTTGAAAGATTAAGGATGGAAGAAGATGGAAAAAAATGAAAATAGAGGTTAGAGTTTCTTTGAAAACTAAGAGGAGTCTGCGAGCTTCTCTACTTGGTTCCTAGAGTATTATCATTATGCTACTGGGGAATTGCATTTTATGATTGGTTTATGTACTCTGAAAACTAGTCAATAATGAAAATGGAGAGAATTTTGTTATTTGCATTTGGAGCTGAAATAAATATGCAAAGTGTGCCAAAAGTCATAAACTAAGATTGTCTTAAAAGGCAACATAATTCCATTTCCAAAATAAACATAGTAAAGTCATGATTTCGTTGTTTAACAATAAGCACCAAAAGACATGATGAACAAATACTATCATTACGTAATACACATTCCAAATAATGTCCCAAAAGGCAACAAAAAAAACTACCAAATTTGCAATGGATTTCAAAATAGTGTGCAAAAAGGTATAAAATAAAACTTAAGCTCTACGTTCTCTTTGTCATTGCTGCTCTCACTTCATTTGCTAATACTTATTTCACTTACGGAGTAGAAATTGTTGAAGCTTTGCTTGGCTGGGAAGCCTTTCTCTTTGTACCAACAACTTTTCTTTTGGAACATTGTGTAGATGATGAAGCTCGTTTGACCTACATTCAACAAACCAATTGGTAATAAGTAACATTTAAAATTAGCAAACTAATAATAGAGAACTGAGAGAAAATTAAAATTCACACTAGCATCACCCTATTGATTTGCAATATTTCTTGGACTTTATATACATCTTGATGGTGGGTTTTCCTTTTCAGACAGATGCATATGGTGAGTGGTTTTGCTATGACCTTATGAGCAACAATTAGTACACCTAATATGGATTCCTTGTTTTCTAATCCATTTTTTGGCTATTCTTATTAGTTTTCTCTTCATGTCCTTTCATTCTTATCTTTCTAAGCTTGTCAAGTTGTCTAGTGTATGTTCTGACTTCACTATCAACTAGTTTGTTTTATCCTAGAGTTGTGGTCCATTAATAGACATGATGAGGTTGTTATAGTAGCTCGTGTAAATGGCCTTGATGTATAAGGTTCATTAGATACGTGTGTCACATAAATATCTATTTTCATCACTGTTGGCACACATTTTTATCACATCATCGTTCGCTAGCATAGTGATGTAATATTATGCCATCATATCCTAACTCTTTAACTATGCTCCCAACTAAAAACATAGACATCATATCCTTATTACAATAGTCAATGAAGTCTACAATCTCATTTACATACATGTTGTCACACATAGTACCCCCATCGTTCATTCTAATTGTACCTACAAAGCCACATGCACAAACATCTTGGACCACAAACATAGGGACGAGTGTGGCTTTCTAATCACTTCATGTATTCATTGGTTAAGAGAGAAATAAAGGTTGGGAGAGTGAGGTTCTTGTACTTGATGAGTGCTTGTACTGCATGAGTGTTTAAGAGGCAAAACACACTATTGTGCAATGGTAGTTAAGGCCGTTTTTGATCCGGTGACAACAACGAAATAATGGAACAGACAACAATCGAGAGGCTGCGGTATGGCGAAAATGGGAGCCACCACCACACCGCCGATAATTGGTTATCGGCTATTTTGATTGCGGCCGTTCTATTTGGTGACGGTCGGTTGCGGTTAAGCACAAACAAAGGAGAGAGAATTAGTGAGAGAAATATATATACATATATATATATATATATATAGAGAGAGAGAGAGAGAGAGAGAGAGAGAGAGAGGAGGAAGAGAAGGAGTTTGTGGCCATCTCTCATCTCTTCTAGCAACGGCGCCTAAGCGAGGAAGAAGAAACTGAGATATTTTTTTGTTTTTTTTTAAAGACCGGACCAAAAAGCGTTGTTTTGCCAAGTCATTTAAAAACTTTCCCTTAGGCAAAACGACGTCGTTTTGCCTTGGGTGTTTAAAAAAAGAAGAGAAGCCCAACTTCTTCTTCTTCTTCCTCGCATAAGCACCCATACAAGCTTTTCTGTCTCCTCATCTCTCTTGTCTCTTCCTCGGTCTCTCATCTCTTCTCTCTCGCTCTCCTCCTCTGTCTCTCATCTCTTTGTCACTCTCTCATCATCTCTTTGTCTTCTATCTCGGTTAATTGTTGTTGCCGACGATTTGGTATCCTACAACCACATCCTCACAATCACAGCATTTGGGTTCGATTGTCCAACGCAATTGATGGTTGACCGAAAAAGTCAACGGTTTGCTAATCGAAAATATCGGTCGGAAACTGGCGATTTCTAGTATTTGTAGTCCAACCATAGCTCTAATAGTAGTGCATAGAGTTTGTATGAGTGTGCTTCAATACAAAGACAGTAACTAATTGGAGGTATGATGTAGTGAAGAAGTATCTTGTTGCGAATCATAAAGTAGGCTCAGTAACAACGAGTGAAGTGGAGGTCTTAATTAGAGAAGCCAAGGGCCCAGTTTGACATTTATGTGTTTGAGTAAAGATGATCCTAGTGTTATGGAGGAGGTCAATGACGATTGACAATCGGATCCTAGTGTTATGGAGGAGGTCAATGACGATTGACAATCGGACAAGGACCTAAAAGGATGGGATGATGTCACACTTTGCAATTGGAGAATTCCAAGTTTGGTGATTGCATTAGACAATACCAACAAAAATTGTACATCTCAACTTTTGTATTTATGGCCATTATTTTCTTTGTTTGGGAAAATTTTGAAATTGACCACAAATTTTTTAAACATTTTGATTTTTAAATATGAAAATTGAACACTTTGTCTTTCTTGTAAACACAATCATATGAACGCCATGTACAGTTGATAATGTGCATTGTGCGCATGTCTTAATACTTATTAGGGGTGGGCATCGATATCAAAACTATGAACCGAATGGGGAAATCGTTAAAAACTGAATTGACTAAAAAGTTAACAAATTGCAACCAAACCGAACCAACAATTTCAATCGATCTTGGTCCCGATTTCACAACTCATAACACTAAAGCAAACTGGACCGTTACTATTTAATATATATTTTTATATTATATATATTATATAATTATTATATATATTATTTCGGCCACAATAAAACTGGCCACATGTAACTTCCCCTAAGCTCGGCGGCTAAGCCTAAGTCGACTTAGGTTTTTTTGTTTTGTTTTTTTTTCATTTCTCTCTGCCTCTTATGTTCATCTTCCTCTTTGATATAAAACGCAACACAGTGAACACATAGACAGAGACAGGACATCGATGCTGACGACACAGCTCTTCACTCCATCGTTGCTCCTTTGCCATCGATAACGACACAGTTGAGTAAGAACTTCTTTATCTCATTTTCTCCATTTTTTGAACTGGAATATTTCTTTAATCCCAATTTCTACTATTTCTGCCGTTGAATAAGCACGATTTCGTTGGTCTGGATGAGAAAATATTATTAGATTTTTAGTTTGTTTTAATTATTTTAGATTATGGGTTTTAATTAGGGTTTACAATCGTGGGTTTGAATTGAATGACAGGTTTCAATTTGGGCTTTTAGTTATGGGTTTTGGGTTACGGTATCAATTTAGGGATTTGTTTTTTATGATTTTAATTCGGGCATGTTGATTCTAATATTTGTTCCATTTGTGACAAGGCTTCGAATTGTTGTTGACGTTGCTTGGAATTAGGCTTGCAGTTGTTCGTGTTGTTGTTCCCAAAGGTATATATATTCTTATCCCTTTAATTTCATTTGATTTCATTTTTTTTATATATCTTTTTTGCAATTGATTAGCATGTTTGTGTTGCTGATGTTGAAATCTTCATATGATGATGGTTTGATGGATTGATATCATAATGTGATGATTTGAATTAAGAATTCATGAATTCATTCATGATGATTTGGATTGAGTCTATAATCAAATTTGTTTTATCATGATGAAATAAGATGGCAAGAAATGATGATGATGATGATGAATTGATAAATTGAGAATTGATTATTTGAATGGATGAGAATTGATGAATGAATTGATGATGAATTGATGAGAACCTTGATGATTTGAATTTATTTGATAATGAATTTTGTTTTAATAGATTTCTTTATATAATGATGTTGATTAATTGGTGATAATTTGAATGTGTTTGATACTGAAATTATGGTTTTTGTTCTTATGAATATATATATATATATATTATATTTTTAAAAAGTAGGTTGTGTAAATTAGTATATTTTTGTGTTCTACATCTAATTTTTGGTTTTTTGGATTGTTAAATTAGGTTATGATTTTTATTTAATTGCTTTTTAGGTTCTACAAGTCTTGTATAATTATTAGTCAGGGTATCTTGCTGCTATGTTGGTTTTTGTTTTGATATTAGGTTTTTATTAAAGAAGGGATGAACCAGTTTGAACAATTGCCCAATAATAGTAACGAAGTATGCTCTTCTTCCGCATTAGCATCATCACCATCACCTAGCCTACCAGTAACCCAATCTCAAGCCCAAATACCTCCTCAACTGAGTGGTCTTTCACCATTACTTGATTCCGAGACTAGAAAATCATCAAGAGAAAAATCGAAGGTATTGGATCACTTTGAAAAATATGATGATGTGGTTGAGAGTGTGAAAAAGGATGGGAGCAAATCTTCAATATGTAAAAAGAGAGATAGGTACAGGTATTGCTTTATTACTTATGTCGTGGACCCTAATTTGAATATGACGTCAAGTTTGAGGAAACATATTGAGTCTCTACGTAAGAAATACTCCAGGAGGGTTGGCAATGATAAAAGACAAAAGACCTTGTCTTTTGACCAAGCACTTGGTGGTCTTTCAACAACCGGGCATAACTAAAGAAGATTGGTTAAGGTCTTGTGTAGAAATGGTAGTGATAGATGAGTTGCTTTTTAGCGTGGTTGAAGGTAAAGGGTTTAGGAGATTTTGTGAATCATTGAACCCTCATTTCCAAGTGTCATCTCATAGGACACTTGTAAGGCATTTTATGGTTATGTATGATGAGATGAAACAAAAGTTGAAAGGAGAATTAGCATCACATAGAGTATGCCTCACAACACACACTTGGACAAGTGTTCAAAACATAATTTACATGGTGATCATGGAACACTTTATAAATGATGAATGGAATTTGCACAAAAGAGTTTTGAACTTTTGTGTTATTGCTAACCACAAAGGGAACTCCTTGAGACTTGTTTGCTTCATTGGGATTCAAAGAAGATACCCGCAATCAAAGCCTGATAATGCTTCTTCAAACACGAAGGAAAATAGATTACTTGAAGTCGAAAATGGGTCATTGGAAGAATGGTAGTCTTGTGTTGGAAGGAAAGTCCATGCATGTGAGGTGTTGTGCTCATATTGTCAATTTGATTATTCGAGATGGCTTGAAAAAACTAGAGAAAAGCATATTGTCAATGAGGAATGCGGTTAGGTATGTAAAATCCTCTCCACAAAAATTAGAAGAATTTAAAACTTGTGTTTTGTAGGAGCGAATTGAATGCAAAGGATTTGTGGTGTTGGATGTTCCAACTAGGTAAAATTCAACATATATGATGTTGGATGCTGCTTTGAGGTTTGAAAAAGCCTTTGTGAGAATGTGAGAAGATGATGATGCCCCATTTGCATCTTGGTTTGGTGAAGATGAACCGGTTAGGGAAGATGAAGGGGTGGTTGCATCTAGGCCTAAAAAGAAGATAGGGCCACCAACTAAGGTATGATGTGACGTTGAAGATAAATGTTTCTTTGCATCCCGCTCCCACACCACCTTTCATAATTTGATTGCAATGAGGGATAAAATTGGTGATTTATTTTTTGGAGAGCAATTACCAAGTCAAACTCACACCTCCACGGTTTTGAATGATATGACATGTAGCATGAAGATGAAATTTGAGAAATATTTGAGTGACCTTGATAAAGTGAACCAACTTTTGATGGTAGCATTTGTTCTTGATCCTCGGTACAAGTTAGGGAACTTGGGGTTTGTATTAAAGAGGAGGTTTGAAAATTCGCAAGATGCTACTAAGAAGAAAAATGAAGTGAAAAAATCTTTTAATGAAGCTTTATGAGGAGTATGTTATCCCATCACCTTCTACTACTCAAGGTACTAGTGCTAATAGTGATACTAGTTCTACTATTAGTACCATATGACAAGTTCTAACTAAAAAAGAGGAGAGTAGCACCTTTGGAAAATGGAGAAAAGTTGGATAAAAGAATCTTAAGCAAGTAACATTGTGGTACTGGAGCATGAAATTGATAGGTACTGAACCAACCCAATTGAAAAAGTGATTCCCAACTTCGATATTTTGAAGTGGTGGGAATTAAATGGAGTTAAATATCCGGGTTTATCATATATTGCAAAGGATATGCTTGCTATTCCCGTATCAACTGTGGCTTCATAATCATGTTTTAGCATGGGTGGTCGGGTGTTAATTCATTCTCTGCTTCTTTAACTCCTAAGATTGTGAAGGCCTTAATTTGTTCTCAAAATTGTTTAAGGTTCGATGACATCTCCTCTATACAATATGAGCCCACCATTCAAGAGATGGAGTTTTATCAATCCATTGAGTCAGGTATTTGTTTCTAGTTTTATGTGATTTAATGATGTATACTATATATATATATATATTGCATGTTTGCCTAATGTTTTAATGTGTTTATGTTTCTATTTGTAGATCTTACGAGTTTATCCGCACCTATCAACTCAAGTCCTGCTACTTTCCAGTGATAACTTAATATGTGAAGCTTCCATTGGTGGTGTTATGTTTTAATTTTTGGTCTTATGTTTAGAATTTCTAACTTGATTTGTAATTTAATTATCAATTTTTACATTAGGTTGTAATTCTTAAGATTGTATGATTAGATTGGATGACACATGGCAGCATGCGTGTTTTGTGTTTGGAAGTTAAAATGCATATGCATGTATCATGTATATGTTGTTTGCTCTGTTGGATTGTATTGAATGTGAAAGATAGGCTTTAATTAAAGTTTAGGCCTGATTGAAATGTAAAATTAGATTGAATTAGATTGCATGACATGTTGAAATTATTAAAGTTTAGGGCCAATTGTTATACAAATGTGAAACAGGGCCTTATATGCTACTAAAGTCCAACAAAAACAAAGAGAACTTAAAAAGAAAAAGAAAAAAAAAAAAAAAAAAGGGAACCAGTCTAAACCGGAAAACCTCACCGGGAATAGGTAGTTCGGCTTGGTGCGGTAAGTTTCCTCCTATTTTTCTCAAAAATTAGATCAGACCGAATCGATTGAATAGTACCAATAAGGTACCCATGATAACAAAAAAGGTATCTCTAAAAATAGAGAGAATGCATTGACATTTTCTATATGGTTATTCAAAGGCTTAAGTAACTAACAACCATGGATTAACACGTGAATAGCACGTGGGTATTCTAACAATACTAAACTAACTTGAGCTGATGTGTTCATCTATCAGACTTCGCCCACCCCTAATTCTTATCCTTTTAAGTTGAACTTTTTTTATGCTTTTTAATTTCTAGTTCATAAGAAAATTTGGGCGTTACCACAAAAGATATTGTAGAATAACTACATCGAGAATCGATGGTTATTAGTTCAAGTTTATGCGAGATAACGACCCAAGGTAATGGGCGATATTAAAACTGATGTCATATATCTTTCATTTTTTTTAATAATAAAAGTTTTAAAGAACGATGCACTTTACCCAGGTCAACTCTCCCAAAAAAAATTCACAATTTCTCTTAAAAAAATTTCTTCAAGTGTAAACCTCGTGCGCTATCTCTCGTAAGTATCGAAACACATAATATCGCTCTTGCATATAATATAAAATAAAAGTATCATTGCTCCAAGATTTGGCGATCTGAGCGAGTTGAACAGTTCTGTCAAGAAAAACTTCTTCACTCCCAGAGACCGATTTATGAGTGAGTGACGAATCCAACAAGAATTTGGCGGCTTCTTCCTTCTCTGAGGTCGATTCAGTAGTGAGTGACAAAGAGGTCGATTCAATAGTGCGTGACGAATCCAACAAGGATTTGGCACTCATAGCCACTCAACGATTTCATGATAGTCAATTTCACAATTACTTTGATTTATGGATGGTAGATTGAGTGCTATAAATTAAGAGTATATTTATAGAATAGGGATTTCCAAGGTTTGGTATATCATAATCAAACTATTCTTTATTTATGGTTGCTTAGTGGGTGGTGAAAGGTTTCTATTGTAAAAAATAGTATTTGAACAATATCCTTTGTAGGAAATTAGTTTTGGGTTAGTTGGTTCTGCTTCCATCTTGTTTGAATTGTTTATTATTCATTTCTATGGCATTGGGAACATTTTGAAATTGACCACAATTTTTTTTTAACATTTTAGTTTTTTAAATACGAATTTTTGAACAATTCTTTGTCTTTCTTAAAAACACAAGCATATGAATGCCATAAAACACAAATATCAAGCAGACTAAAGCAAAGTGCGCAACAAGCAAACCCACCCCAACCTCGAAGCCTTAGCTAGCCCTTCTCACCACCCCTTTACCTAGAAAAAAAAAGATTTTCCTTCCAAATCGCCCTCTCAAATTACAGAGAGGCAAAAATTGAACAACTGATTGTTAAGGAGAACCTCAATGAGGCCACACATGCATAGCTATCATGCAAGAAGTTCTTCATTTCCTTTGAAGATGATCTCACCTTGCATCTTCCAACTTGCTCAAAAAGGCAAGTGGGAGGAAGGTTTTGTTACGCACACCATTTCTTTTGACTAAGAGAACAAGATGGTGATGGGTTATTGAGAACAAAGAGATCCAAGCAAGAAGTAAAAGAAAGTGAAGCTCAAGATAGAGCAAGTTGATGCTAGTAAGTACACAAATGGGGAGGATGAAGAAAAAAGAGAAGGAAAAGAGGAAAACACGAGAGAGAGGGTAGTTCGTAGGTTGTGTAGGCGTAGGGTATTCATTATGGGCTCTCAAATCCAAATGTAAAGAATGATATTTTGATATATATATATATATATATAAGGCATGTAGAAGGAGGATATTCTAATGAAATACAAAATTTATTTTGACTAATAAAAACACACATATCCATATTAGGTGATAATGTGCATTGTTGCCCATGTCTTTATTCTTATCCATTTTAACGTTAACTTATTTTTATGTTCTTTTTAATTTCTATTTCATAAAGAGAATGTGGACAGTTACCACAAGAGATAATGGAGAATAATTACCTTGAGAGTGGATGGTTATTACTCAAGGTTGTGAGAGATAACTACCCGAGGTAGTGGGCGATTACCAGAATATATAAGGACACATAACTTTCAAGTTAATGGGTGAGTTGGTGGTTACTTGTAATTAGGAAGTAGTGGGATAAAATAAGAAGTGCAGTTACAACAAGGTGGCACTTCCAAAATGTGTCAAGTAAGCCTAGCAGTTGGGGGTTGTCAAATGAATGTGAGAAAAAAAGTGTCTAACATATAGGGATGTTATCCACAATACCTCTATAAATAGAGTAGGAGGGTTGAGAAATAAATAAAAGTTGGGAGAGTGAGTTTCCCATACTTTTTGAGTGCGTATAGATTAGTTGCACCATGATAGTCACATGAGGGAATGAGAGGAAGGCAAGGAGATTGATTAAGTAAGTTAAAAGTGGACATGTACATGTGCTAATATTGGTGTTATTTCAAATGGGAGAAATAAGTTGGAAGCTAACCAACTACTTCTTGAATAAGGGCTCGACTAGTGTAATAAACTTGAAATTTAGGTTAATAAACTTGAATAAGGGCTCCATTATTAGGTTTGGAAGGTAGAGGTGGTTTCCCCATATAGGCTTTTAGGTTCACAAATAGTTCTTCACACTCATTCGTCTACACGATATTTGTCTTCCTTCCTTTCTAATCCTTAAGGAAAAGGAGGCACTTGTTTATTGCTCATGCAATGAACCTATTCAATGCATGTACTCGTCCTGTTAATCTCTACATTTTCTTCATAATTTGTCGTGGTTTCAATTCTAGCAAAGATTGAATTTTTTCAGGATTTGTTTCGATCTCTCGCTCAAGGTTTATGACATTATTGACATATTTGTGTGATTTATACGTATCCAGCCTCCTTAGTGCAACCAAGAACTTTGCACTCATGGTTGGTGCAGAAGTTGGGCAAAAGATGGTACCTAGGGCAACAACTTCAAGAAACATGAATTTATTGTCTATTGTTTTGGACCTCTTTCTGTGTGTGTGTGTGTGTGTTTATATTATATATTTTTTTTAATACAAGCAATAATTTATTTTAAATTAATCTAAACTATACGGGGAAGAGATTCGAACTTGGGTGCAGAGTGGGGAGCACATCCTGCTCTAACCAACATGGCTAAGTCCATGTCTAAGTTTTGGACCTTTTTTTTTTTTTTTTTTTTTGGTGACAAACATTAGGATATTTCGAAACTATATTTACAACACGCCAACAAACTCACAATTAGTTACACCACCAAAACAACGCTAAACACAAATAGACTCATCACACACACACACACACACACACACACATATTATCATCGTCATCCATGTGAGTTAAATCTAAGACTTCTTCTAACCAAGTGGAAACAAATACTACTAGACCAAATGCTAGTTGATTAGTTTAGGACTATTCGAGGTTCTCAATAACTCCATTGATCAAATTTTTTTCCATTCCACAATGCCTTCATTTGATTTTCTTTTCTTTGACCAATGAGTTCAACATGTTGTCCTTGGTTTGGAACTCCCATTATGCACTCAACGTCATAGGAACTTAATTCCAGCACATAGTCATTCTTCCATTGAAGAATTTTTAGGATCAAGGTTATCAATAAGAAAGCAATGTGATTTTTCGAAGATTAATACCTAAGTCATTTTATGTGATTTTTCTCTTTTAGGAATGTTGATGCCCAAAAATGGGTGACCACTTATGGACCCAACTTATAGATGCAATGCCTTTGATCTTGTGGGTCCTTCGGCAGATGTGGATGATTTGCAAAACAAAGTAAGGCTAAGTACGAAGTGAATAGTAGTTTGGACAAAGTAAGGGCTAAGTAACCGAATATTACTGTTACCTCACTTTTGGGGACTTTTGCCCCTATTTATAGACCCTTAGGGGTGACCACTTCGAAGATGTGTTTTGATGTGAGACTGTGGACATTGCTTCGATAGGCTACCACATGTATATTTAAAGAGGTTGCATGTGAGGCGCATTCTTTAGCCAAATCAGCATGATAGGTTGCCGAAGGCTCACCTACTGACGATGGTTATTTATAGGCTTCATTGTTTTTACTAGGCTCTGTGGGTTCCCTTCGTGTATCCTATGTTGCATGTGTTGTAGAATGATTGGCTAGTCAGATATGGTATAAATCAAGAGTCTCCCAAGTTCTCAATTAAGAAGAGACTTCTTGGTTGGGGACTTGCATTTGTCTTCGGCATTCTGACCAGGCATGTTATTTCACAAAGATGATGAGCATGTCCTTTGCTTTCTTGTCAATGGCAATTCCCTAGTCCCCCCAAGTCTCTGATCAAGGAATTTCTTAGATAAAGGGTGCTTGGAGCACAATGTGCCGAATGGTAGGGTGTCTATTAATGTATCAAGGAACAATGGGTAGAACCTTGCCGAATAGTAAAGCGGGCGTACCATTCGATGATCACATGAGTATGCATTATGTTGGCTCATGAAATGCCCATTGTCGTTTGATATAGTTGTATACATGTCAATCGTGACGCACTTGTCTTTTTTGGGGAGAGTTGCTCTGAGGAGAATGGCATAACATAAGGCTTCGTCTTCTGTGCGTGCATGGGTGAACCTTTAAATGCGAATGGTGGGCCATATATCAGAGCCTAGGCACACTTGGGTGCAATAATGATGGCGCATATTGGTTAACCTAGGCGGTCCTCATAAGCTTTCCATATAAAAGGGAATGGTTCGTGTTTAGGAAATCACTTAGCATTAAGAAAGCAAAATTTGAGATTTGTGTTAGGCGATTTCCAGCGAGCGATTCCTTTTTGTGAAAGCGATTTACGGTGGAGTATAGGGCAATGCAATGTCCAGTGACTCTCTGAGCCATGTGAAACATGGTATGCATATTTTTTCCTTGCCTTCCGGATTAAATGCCTTGTATTGTTCGAATTTTAAGTATAAACATGTATGAACCTTAGGAAAACGAGGTGGGATAAGAGGATATGCGTCAGAAGCCGTAGGAAACCTTAGTTTGATTCAAGCATGGAATTTAGTTTCCCTTTATTTTTGTTTGCAGATGTCAGAGAGAGAATCAGAATATGAGAAGTCCTCCAACGTTCGATGGGGAATCATCGGACGATGAGCAGACTACCGAGAATGAGGATATCGATTATGATAAAAACGATAATGAAGGTGCCGATCTTAAGATTATGGATTGAGGATCATCCTAGAAACCTGCTGAATAGGGTAGGACAAACTCTTTATATATCGAAGGATTTGGGCTCTTGGAAATTAACCCTTTCTCTGGTGGTGTCACCAACACCCGCCTAGTATTGTGAGTTTATACATGCGAGTTACCAATTAGAGGCTTCTACTTTCGGTCATGATGACGTGGCTTACAAATCATCATTGGTGCCGATTGAAGAGCTGATTGAGGTAGCAAGTTGTAACCGGAGAATACCTCAAAGGCCTTTGTTTGGTATGGACTATCTGGATCTGAGCAAGATAACGACATGGGAGTTGACAAAAATTCGTGCAGACTATCGGGTTCCAGATTTGGTGATTATGCGGATTCCTAGGGAGACAGGAATCACTGAGCAATCCATCAAACAATGAGGTTGTATTTTTTACAATGTCTTCAAGCATGGACTTCAATTGTCGTTGAAGCCATTATATTCAAAGGATTTTGGAGCAGTTTAATCTAAATTTTTGGATTGCTCTTTTGGGAACCATAATTGCCTTGGCCCATGTTGAAAAAGGGGAGCCCACCTATGAGGAGTTTTTGCACCTTTACAATGTGATAAGGGCGAAGAGAAAAGGCCATGAGGCTGGGTGCAGGCCAATTGTCTATAGCGAAGGCCCGAGGACATTTTGTGATGGGAGTACCGACCTCCCAAAAGTCATGGAGGAATCGGCTTGCTCCATGCATTGGGAGTCTGAACCTAATAGGCTGGTTCATTTTCACATCCCCACAACCTTCCAAACAGTCAGTAGGTGCTAGGTGTCGTTCGATAGTGTGGGAGTTATGTTGGTGTGTGTGTGTGTGTGTGTGTGTGTGTGTGTGTGTGTGTGTGTGTGTGTGTGTGTGTTTGTTGTGTGCATATTTCTGTTTCCCGCATATGGCGCCAAACTATTGATGGCCAAAACTAGATGACCACTTATGGACCCAACTTATAGATGTGATGCCTTTGGCCTTGTGGGCCCTTCCGCAGACATGGATGATATGCAAGGCAAATAGCAACGGTAAAACCTTGCGTGCTAGTGTAGTACAGGCCAAAGGCTCTACGATGCTTAGCTTAAGGATAGAGTGAATAGTAATTTAGACATAGTAAGGGCTAAGTAGTGGAATGCTATTGTTACCTCCATTTTGGGGTCTTGTGCCCTTATTTATAGACCTTTGAGGGTGAGCACTTCGAGTTGTGTTTCGATGTGGGATTGTGGACATTGTCTGAGAGGCTACCACGTGTTCTATGTAAGAGAGAGCATGTGAGGCGCCTTCTATAACCAGATTGACAAGGATAGGTTATGCCGAAGGCTCACCTACTTCCGATGGTTGTTTATGGGCCTCAATGTTTTTACTAGGCTCTGTGGGCTCTTTTCATAGGTCCCTTATGTTTCACGTGTTGCGAAATGATTGGCTAGTCAGATATAGTATAAACAAGGAAAACTTTTAGGAAAATCGTGAAATAGGTCTAGAGTGCATGAGTCATTATTCCATGTGGATTTGTCACTTCTTCAGCCACTTACGACTCTTTGGATTTCAATAGAGGACGCAATGCCAACTTCTCATTGGGATCAAGTTTCTTTCTTTTTAAAAAAAATTTGCGAGCAATCTCCCTTTTCCTTTTGAAAAATGGTGAAATTATTCACAATATATGATTATGTTATTGTATTCAATGAAATACAGTATAGAACTTAACCTCCTTATTTGAATTTGAACCTAAAATCAGTAGCCTCCTTGTTTGAGTCCGAGCCTAAAACCACTAGTCTGCAAATCAAGTACTTTTTCTATTGGACTAAGACCTATTGGCAACCTTTATTTTGATTTAATACCCTTATTGAACCCCCCTCACAACTTCAAAACATGTACTGGGCTAAGACCCTGTTGGCAACCTCTTATTTTGATTTAATACCCTCATTGAACCCCTCAAAACTTGAAAATATGCAAAACTTATCTCCGTAGCTCCATGGATGTGTAGATGCCAATAGAGCTGACTGATATAGGCGTTTAAAGGAGATTGCATGAACGCAATAGAAAACGTTGAGACGTCAAGCTTTTGCCACATGACTCACCTGAGTTGGATAAGAATCTAATATTAATACTTATATTAATACTTAAACCAAACCAAATGACAATCGAGTCAGGAATTACGACAGGACATTAATATGCAAGTGAAGTACAAGTACAATTGCATAATATCTTGTATAGAAACAAAAGAAAATCGGCACGTACAACCGGCACTTATTACATTGGAGCTACAGGTCACATTACATGTGAAATTTAGTATAACACTTTCAAAGGATAAACAATTTAACATGTGATTCATCCTCCCATATTGTCCTTTTACCATGTCTTCTTGCCCACTGCTGGGAACTCAAACATCTGACTTGGCATAACCCTCAAATGCTTGGCCTCACATTGAGACGGGATGCGAGCTTTTGACCCAGAGATTTATCTGCCTGCATTGCCAATACAAAGCATAAGACATCAGAACATGGCTGCTTTATTCTAATACTAACCCTTCATATTCCAGTATAACATTATAAAGTTACTTAACTGTACAAATTCACAAATGCAATAAATTATAAATAGACTCACCTGAGACCAGTATGAGATCCAAATGCTGCGAATCTCATGGGTGACACGTGGGTCTGATAGGCATCCACCCATCGGCGGATGAATCGCTCTTGCCTGCATGAAGATACACGATTAAGAACAAGTATGATGTTTTTTTTTTTGGGGCAGACAACTATGATGTTTAAATACAATTATTTTCATATAGAGACATCATAGGGTTGCCAGGTACCTGTCTGGCGCCCAAGATCTGTATCTCTCTCCAGGTTGCTTAAAGTTGTTCTCCTTCTCAATGATGCACTGAATAACCAAAAAAACCAACACACTCAAATATACAAAAAGTTGCCATAGGAATTATTATGTGCAGCAACCTAGGAAAATCCAGAAATGCAATCGGTGCATATGTATATACCTACACTAGTGTATGTGCCCGGGTGACTAAAAAAAGGGAGAGCTGTAAGAAAAGATAATGTACAGAAGAGATGGGGAAACTAAGGTATATTCAAAGCAATATTCCTCAATTGATAGAGACTGACCTTCTCACGCTTTCCAGAAAGGATATTAGGAGGAATGGGGAAGCGCTCAGCATTACGAACAGGATCATACCTTGAAGGGAAGTAATTAACCTGAAGATAACAGTATAGCAACTCATCAGAGAGAACTCAAATGAATAAACAAGCATACAATTGGAGTTGTCCTCCCAGAATATTGAGCAATCCAAGTATACAAGGGCCAAAGGGATTCCATATGAGACATAACAATTGAGTAAAATAATAATACCTCCTCATCCCTGTGCATGAAATTCATGAATCCCTCATGATGATTGTTATGATGAGAACACTTGGGAGCATTCACTGGGAGCTGCAGATAGTTCGGGCCAAGACGGTGCCTCTGAGTATCAGAATAGGAGAAGATTCGAGTTTGGAGCAACTTATCATCTGAATAGTAGACACCAGGGACAACAATGGCAGGGCAAAATGCAAGTTGTTCATTCTCTGCAAAGAAGTTATCAATGTTTTTATTCAGAACCAGACGGCCAACTGGCTGCAGAGGAAGAATATCTTCAGGCCAGGTCTTAGTTACATCAAGTGGGTCAAAGTCAAATCTGTCCTCATGATCAGGATCAATTGTCTGAATATAAAGTTTCCACTCAGGGTAGTTGCCAGCTGCAATGGAATCATAGAGATCCTTGGTAGCATGGCTGTGATTAGCTCCTCCAACCTTAATAGCTTCATCCTCCAACAAACACTTGACTCCACAAGTAGGTTTCCAATGAAATTTCACATACTGTGCTTTCCCTGCCTTATTGATAAGGGTATAGGTGTTAACACCAGAGCCTTCCATGTGCCTGTAATCTTGTGGAACTCCCAGATCATCAAATAGGAAGGTGAACATGTGCAGGCTTTCTGGGTGGTGGGAGAAGAAGTCAAGGATCCTCCAAGGCTCTTGAATGTGCGACTTGGGGTTCGGTTTGAGAGCATGGACCATGTCTGGGAATTTCATTCCATCACGAACAAAAAAGACAGGGAAATTGTTTCCAACCAGGTCAAAATTACCCTGTGTTTAAGAAGAACAAAGTCACCACATGAGTATTCACTACACAGCAAAATAAACCTGAATAAAGTCGTATATAGTGAATAATAATGTTACCAAGAAATGAACCATCTGTATAAGCATCTAGATTACAGATGGTATGCTACATGAGCAATCTTTTACAGCCAGGTGACTACCCCCATTATTAAAGGAAAATGAAAAGGCAAAGAAAAGAAAGGAATGAACGCAATCTTTCATCAAAGTCACAAGATTGCATAATTTCCAACAACTATAATTAGTCAAATATGAATTGAGTACTTCATATTTTGTCACCACAGCCACCTCAGCTGCCACTACAGACACCAATACATATCCACTAAATATGCCTATGCTATTGAAAAAATAAATAAATAACACATTGATAATATAAAGGTAAAAACCTCACCTCTCTGGTGTAAAACTTCACTGCAAAACCACGAGGATCCCTCAGGGTTTCAGGGCTGCCACGCTCATGGATAACAGTGGAGAAACGCACAATGACAGGTGTCTGAACACCAGGGGCTCGAAGGAAGTCGGCACATGTAAGCTGAGAAATATCATGAGTGACCTCAAAGAATCCCTTCGCACTGGCTCCCCTAGCATGGACAACACGCTCTGGGATTCGTTCTCTATCAAAGTTGGCAATTTTCTCCACCAGATGATAGTCCTCAAGGAGAATTGGGCCTGACAAATAGACACAGAAATTTAATTAGGAACTGCACCGACTCAACTCACCATATTTAAGCATCTAGATTACATGCAAAAATAGGATAAAAATGAAATTAGTTGTTATACATTCCAGAAAATCAAATAAAGATGATTGCTGCTTGGTTGCAAATATTCGTAATTTTTATTTACATTTAAAAGGGAGGTTTTCAGACAACCAGATGATCAAAAAATCCATCTTGACAACCTAAAAGGAGGCTGGAGGAATTAAAAGAGAACCAACAGTGCGGGAGAATCATTTTTCAACTAAAGTAAGCATAAAATTTTAAAATAAATGTCAATAGGAAAAGGATCAGCTTCAAATACAAGATATATAAGTATATATATACATATCTTAAATCCCACAAGCGTTTCCAAAGATTAATCATCCTCAACATGGTAGTGGGTGGGAATAACATCCAAAAAGCAGTTTACAGCTCATAATCACATGAATATCAAAATCTTGTTCAGAAAAGTTGAGAAAACCATCACAAAAATTCAAAACCCAGGTAAGCGAAGAACCAATGATAACAAAGATGAATATATACACACAAATAGTGAATAGCATCATAAGATAGATTGGTGTGGAAGCGCAACTAAAAAAACAATAAAAAAAATAAAAAATAAACTGTGTTGCAATTGAAAACCCAGCATCAATCAACGAAGAGTTGTGATGAATTACCTCTAGATCCAACAGTCAAAGAAGAGTTGTTGTTCCAAACTGGAGCACCGGAGTTTGTGGTCCAGAAAGGGGAATCAAAAGCACTTGAAGGGCGGTACTGCAACATACACAACGAAAACGAAACAAGACCATGATGAGCTAAAAGAACAACAAACACAAAATTTCGAGCTACGCTTAAATGACCAATCTGATTGATCAAGAAGATTAATTCATCAAGAAATCAAACTTAAACAAATCAACAAATATTGAGATTAGGACAGGGAAATGAGTACCTTGTAAGGATCCATGGAGAGAGAGGGGGGAGAAGGAGTTTGATAAGAAGGTGAGAAAGCAGAGCAAAGCCACCCAAATGGAAGGTCGTGTGGCAAATGAGAATCCAAGAGCGAAATGTCAAATTGGGGAATTTATAAACACTTGTGGGTCGTGGGCGTGGCTCGCGCTTCTGCGCAAATTACCAACCTCAGCAGGTTATCTTTATCCACACAGAGTGGAAGGTCAAGAGAAGAGAAGACATATCTTTGCCAATTTAGCGTCGCGAGTCAGAACGATTCTCGCCAATCCTGTCAACGAAACATTCTTGTTTGTATGCACAATTGTGGCAAAACGTGCTTCACTCACTTCAAATCTTTTACAACCAATTTTATGAGGAGGGTTTTTTTTAAACCAAATATATATATATTTATTTATTTTTATATATACAATTTTATGAGATTATTGTCCTCATACTAATTTTATACTAATTTATTGCTATTTATCATTTTCAAAAGATTATCACTGTCACGCTGAATTCATCATCCATATATGATTAAGAAATAACAAGTTTCACGATGAACTAGAAAAATCCCTCAAGCACATTAACTTTAACATTAGCATCAGTTTTTGGAAAGAAAAGAAAAAAGACCTTAACTTAAAGATTAATAATTTGTCATATAAGTGAGTTGTTATATTATTTGGTTTAGATTTCATAAAATGGGGGGTAAATGTACAGATTCCAAATGTAGAAACTCAATATTCGTCTGCCATCAATATCACTTTATGAATGAAAATCTAGAATACTAAACTAAAATTATATTTCTTCGCAAAAATTGCATCAAAACATGAGGATAAATTGATGTTCATCCGTACATTGAACAAGCACAATATATCGTGAAGATATTCGATATATTGAAAACCTCGCCGATATTCATGTAGGAAGGCTAAACGATGGGAGCAACAAAGATTATTTTTATGGCAAAAAATTCAACAACAACAACGAACAAACAAACAAACAAAAAGAGAAAAAAAAGAGGAGGCAAAATTGAAAATAATTGAGAACGTCATGCATTCATCGTTCCTTATCCAGGTCTTGGAGCTTTGCTAACACTTTGGCGCAACCACTCATGACAGTGGCGGGTATGGGTGACGTGGTCCACTCACAAGACGCCACGACTACCAAAGTGTACCTTGAAATGTGTGCTCTTAGAAAATAGCACAGAGATTCTCTCACAGGGGATATGCTTGAAATTTATGAACCAAGAAAAAAGACTGGAAGAGGCTGTTTTCTGGTGTTGTTTTGTTTGTGTGAAAGCTGCCAAAACAGCAAATATGCTGATAAGGTTAGATGGGCCGTGAGCTCAGATTAGCCACAAAGACTGTTCCTCTCTGGGCCCAATGTCTTTTTCTACGGGATTTTCTTTTTTAATTATCAATATTTTAACAATTTTTTTTATGGAGCTCCACAATGAACAAATTTTGAAGGTACTTGATGTTAGTTAGAGAACCTCTATGTCTAGTCTAGGGGAACTATGAGTTGAAGGAAGCTTTGAGGTATGCTCATGTGACCCTACTTCTTGTTCTTTATGCATAAACATATTCAAGTTCCATGTTCAAGACTTGGCATCTAATCATTATACTGATCATCTATAATAAATAATAAAACCAAAAACAAAAAACCAAAAAAAAACTATGTAACTAGGCGTTGATGCAATAAGAACTTAAGCATTAGCTTCATGTATGTAGGAAAAGTAGCAAATAATTTCAATTGTAAAATTAATGTGGAAGTGTAGGGATGAGTACAAGCATTTCGAAGTAAACACATGTTAGTGTAATAATGTTGGTGTAACAAAAATTAGAAGGGTTGCTTTGGTTTCTTTTTCTTGTTAATGCCGTTTGACTGGTTGTGTAGTCTCATAGGTTCTTTGACCTCTCTTTGGTCTTTTTAATGAAAGTTCATCTTTACCCAAAAGAAAAAAAACAACAACAACAACAATTTAGAAGGGTTGCAATTAGATAGGCTTGCTAGCCTCCAAGAGGTGCAAGACTATCTTTTGATTAAAGTTCAAGCTCCCAAGTCCAAATTTGGGGCACCAACTAGCCTATCTCATTGCGGGCGCTTAACATTTTCGCTTCCTGCACTTGAAGGGATTGGCGCAGTGGTTCACTAGTAAAATTTGTAATAGCTTAAGACTTCCCTAGTATCATTTAGTAGTTACAAATCACTTTACTTCGCCAGTAGTGAGTCCCAATATCGGCTGAATTTCTCTTTCACCATTATTAGTCTGTCAGTAAAAGCTAAAATTGTAGTATTGTAAGCTAATTCTTGATTTACTGTAATTATTCCCTTATTGGTTAAAACTTAAAATCATCGAAGAAAATCAGAGCACCCTCTAAGAACTTCACCCGTTAAGAGTGCATTGAGGCAAACCTAAAAAAATTCATCATCATCATCATCTTGTCGCGCTTCTTGAATCCACCATAGGAGATTTTAGTTTGGCCCTCTGGATGTCCTCTTTTGTGGTCTTTATGCACCGCTTCTTGGGGCTCATCACTTGAGCTCCCAAAGATCACTCTCTTAGCTTCAGCAAAACTTTCGTTGTGATCTCGCTTGCGTTTCCTTGGGATCTCCAAAGCCTCCAGCTGTTTTTGCATCTCTTTAGAATAAGAAGTTACCATCTTTGATAACTTTTCATTTTCTGCCTACAATATTTGAAGCTGGAATTGATTCTCCTATGTTGTCTTTGCCCTATTCTTTTTCAATCTTTTGATGTCATGTTGATATTCATCAACCAAATTCTGCTATGCCACCAACTGAGCTCTCAGTACTTGCACCTCATAAGATTTTGCAATGAGGCGATGTCTCACACCTGCGATAGTTGTCACATTTTGCACGCTCAATGCCACGACATCGCTCACTAACCAGTTGTCATCCTTCGTTCCCAGTATGCGTACATCCCTGAGAGTCACCAAACTCCTCGCAACTCCAATGGTAGCCTCGTTGTCAAGGAGTAACGAGTTGCTTTCTGTCACTGGTCCTTATGAAGAAGCAAAGTAGGGCATCCAGATCGATGCAACTCCTTGTCCCCATGTCTGTATTGGCGGAGCTAGTTTAAGATCCAAAGAAGATGGGAAGGGATACAACATTTTCTTTCTGCTTTCTTTTTCTCTCTTTTCTCTTTCTTCTTTCCTTTCACTTTTCTTTCTTTCTTTTCTCTCTTCTGCGTGGTTGTAATTCTTCTTTTTCCTTCATTTCCTTTAATAGATGAACCCTAGCACCATTGCACCGTCTAATTTTTCCGCATTCCTCGAGCTCCACAGCCTTCTCGCTTTCCACCGTCTACAACTTTGTCGCGACTTGCGCAAAGTCGTACCTACTTTCCATGGCGCCCGTAATTTCCGCTTGTGGATTTGTCATACCTCTGCGCGTCGACACGTGTCTCCTCTCTCTAGGGGTGGGCATTGGATTTGTGGTTCAAATTGATTTAGGGTTAATTAAAATAAAATGACAGCCCTAGAAACAGTGACCAAGTATCTATCCCATATGACATAAAACATTTAAAAACATCCATGGGACTATATTTAAAAAATCAACATGATAATGTTTAATTGGATTATATAATGTGTTTTGTTTTGTTTAGTTAGATTATAAAATGTTTAAGTTTCTGTTTATTTATTTATTTATAAATACATCCATGGGACTTCTTTCGGTTCAAGGTTCCATTTTTTAAGAAAACCGGTCCAAACCGGACTGTGCCCGCCCCTACCCCTCTTTCTCTCTCTCTGTCTCTGTCTCTCTCTCTCTCTCTCTCCCTCTCTCCCTCTTTTCTTTCTTTTCCTTATATTTTCTCTCCTCTCTGTTTTTTTATTTAAATTTTTTCAATTGTAAGTTTTGTAACATGCATGTTATTTTATTTATGACTCCATTACACGACTCGAAATCCGCATGGAAAAAAGATGACTCAAACCCGACAAGACTCGTTTATTAAATGGGTTGGATTCGGGTTGAGCATTCTTGACACGTTTGTTAAATGGGTTGGGTTAAATAAATCAATGACAGCATAAAATGAACACAGGGTTTGTGAAAAAGGTGATATTTTCAATGACTATATTAATAAATCTTTATTCTTTGAGTAGTTAGATTTTTGCATAAAGCTTACCTTCCTCAACTGATAGCTGCATTGATCTTTTCTCTAGCTCAACGGCATGTCTACTAAGCTCAGATGGCGATAATTGACCAAGCGCTGATAACATGATGAACAAAGAGCATTTTCAGTGCTGGCAAAACTAAAGGCAGAAAAATTGGTATGAAATTTTTTAAATTGAAACAGCAGTGCCATAATACAATGACCTACTCTGGATGTATTCTCTCTGATCAGAATCATCAAATTGCTTCAAGCGGTTCTACATATGTAGAAACCCTTCTGTCCTTTGCTCATCATGGTTCTTCTCAGAACCAACCAAGTGAGGAACCAGAGATTCAGGAGTGAATCTAAGTTGCCTGGAATGAGCAGTTGGCAATCCATTACTGGCCTTTCCAAGAAACATTGGAACAGGTGGTTTACCAGGTGAAAAATCTACCGGAGAAGCCAAGGGCATTGGTGCGAACGCAGATGTCTCATGTTCCTGCTTCTTGGTTCTGTCTCTAGGTAGGTCTTGCTGCTTTTGCAAACAAATCGTTTGAAATTGAGAGAGTAAGTATTTTGTTCTGTCACATCTTGAACTCTTCGCTTGCCTAGTGCTGAATCTAACTTCCTCGCACCACCACCATGCATGAGCTGATCACTTGCACCTCTGATGCTCGTGAATTGGTGACAAGGGGAGCTCCGTGGCAACTCAGGGTTGAGTATCTTAGTTCCCAAAACCTTAGTGGGATCCGCGACTGGTCGTCCTAGAAAAACATTCTTGTTAGGGTTAGAGGTCCGTCAGAGTAGTCATTAGCTGCTAATCAACCCGGGAGAGAGAGAGAGAGAGAGAGAGAGGATAGCAAAGAAGAAATGTAGAGTGTGTTTTTTTTCCTAATCTTATAATTAAGCGTGTGTTATCTAAATCGGGATATATAAGTTGTATTAGTTAGTCGGGTAATGAGAGTATTAAAAACTTAATCTGTTTATTATATTCCAGTAATTAAATAATACAAGTTGACATCAAACAATTGACATTGACTATTTACTCATATCCAGAGTCTAATACCAGGTACCAAACATACTGTACGAGCTTTTGCCACATGACTCATCTAACATGACAATCCAAGTCCACAAACACAAGCATACACACTAAGACAGGACACTAGTATGCATGTGAACTACAAGAACGACTGCATAATATCTTGTATAGAAACAAGAGAAAATCGGCACATACAACCGGCGCTTATTACATTGGAACTACAGTTCACATTACATACCAAATTTAGTATAACACTGCTAGGAATTCAAACATTTGACTTGGCATAACCCTCAAATGCTTGGCCTCACATTGAGACGGGATGCGAGCTTTTGACCCAGAGACTTATCTGCCTGCATTGCCAATACAAGCACATAACATCAGAACAACATGGCTTATTCTAAAACTAACCCTTCATATTCCAGTATCACATCATCAAGTTGCTTAACTGTACAAATTCACAAATGCAATAATTTATAAATAGACTCACCTGAGACCAGTATGAGATCCAAATGCTGCGAATCTCATGGGTGACACGCGGGTCTGATAGGGCATCCACCCATCGGCGGATGAATCGCTCTTGCCTGCATGAAGATGCAAGATTAAGAACAATGTTTAAATACAATTATTTTCATACAGAGACATCATAGGGTTGCCGCCAGGTACCTGTCTGGCGCCCAAGATCTGTATCTCTCTCCAGGTTGCTTAAAGTTGTTCTCCTTCTCAATGACACACTGAATAACCAAAACAAAGTTCCCATATGAATTATTATGTGCAGAAAACAAGGGAAATCCAGAAATGCAATCGGTACATATGTATACACACCTACACTAGTGTATGTGCCCAGGTGACAGAAAAAGGGACACAGCTGGAAGAAAAGATGATGTACAGACGAGACGGGGAAACTAAGGTATATTATTTAAAGCAATATTCCTCAATTGATAGAAACTGACCTTCTCACGCTTTCCATAAAGGATATTAGAAGGAATGGGGTAGCGCTCAGCATGACGAACAGGATCATACCTTGAAGGGAAGTAATTAACCTGAAGATATCAGTATAGCAACTCATCAGAGAAAACTCAAATCAATAAACAAGCATACAATTGGAGTTGTCCTCCCAGAATATTGAGCAATCTAAGTATACAAGGGCCAAAGGGATTCCATATGAGACATAACAATTGAGTAAAATAATAATACCTCCTCATCCCTGTGCATGAAATTCATGAATCCCTCATGGTGATTGTTATGATGAGGACACTTGGGAGCATTCACTGGGAGCTGCAGATAGTTCGGGCCAAGACGGTGCCTCTGAGTATCAGAATATGCGAAGATTCGAGTTTGGAGCATCTTATCATCTGAATAGTAGACACCAGGGACAACATGGGCAGGGTTAAACGCAAGTTGTTCATTCTCTGCAAAGAAGTTATCGATGTTTTTATTCAGAACCAAACGGCCAACTGGCTGCAGGGGAAGAATATCTTCAGGCCAGGTCTTAGTTAAGTCAAGAGGGTCAAAGTCAAATCTGTCCTCGTGATCAGGATCCATTGTCTGAATATAAAGTTTCCACTCAGGGTAGTTGCCAGCTGCAATGGAATCATAGAGGTCCTTGGTAGCATGGCTGTGATTAGCTCCTCCAACCTTAATAGCTTCATCCTCCAACAAACACTTGACTCCACAAGTAGGTTTCCAATGAAATTTCACATAGTGTACTTTCCCTGCCTTACTGATGAGGGTATAGGCGTGAACACTAGAGCCTTCCATGTGCCTGTAATCTTGTGGAACTCCCAGATCATCATAAAAGAAGGCGAACGTGTGCAGGCTTTCTGGAAGGTGGGAGAAGAAGTCAAGGATCCTCCAAGTCTCTTGGATGTGCGACTTGGGGTTCGGTTTGAAAGCACGGATGGCGTCCGGGAATTTCATTGCATCACGGACAAAAAAGACGGGGAAATTGTTTCCAACCAGGTCAAAATTACCCTGCGTTTAAGAAGAACAAAGTCACCACATGAGTAATTACTACACAGCAAAATAAACCCGAATAAATTCGTATATGGTGAATAATGCTACATGAGCAATCTATTACAGCCAGACGACTACCCCCCATAGCTTAAAGGAAAATGAAAAGGCAAAGCTAGGAAAGGAACGAATGCAATCTTTCATTAAAGTCACGAGACTGCAAGATTTCCAATAACTATAATTAGTCAAATATGACTGGAGTACTTCAGATTTTGTCACCACAGCAACCTCAGCTGCCACTACAGACACACCAATACAAATCCATTAAATATGCCTATGCTATTGAGAAAATAAATAAAACATTGATAATATATAGGTAAAAACCTCACCTCTCTGGTGTAAAACTTCACTGCAAAACCACGAGGATCCCTCAGGGTTTCAGGGCTGCCACGCTCATGGATAACAGTGGAGAAACGCACAATGACAGGTGTCTGAACACCAGGGGCTCGAAGGAAGTCAGCACAAGTAAGCTGAGAAATATCATGAGTGACCTCAAAGAATCCCTTTGCACTGGCTCCCCTAGCATGGACAACACGCTCTGGGATTCGTTCTCTATCAAAGGTGGCAAGTTTCTCCACCAGATGATAGTCCTCAAGGAGAACTGGACCTGAAAAATAGAAACAGAAATTTAATTCGGAACTGCACCGACTCAACTCATCATATTTAATCATCTAGATTACATGCAAAAATAGCATAAAAATGAAATTAATTGTTATGCATTCCAGAACATAAAATAAAGATGACCGTTGTTCGGTTGCAAATATTTGTAATTTTTATTTAAATTTAGAAGGTAGGGTTTCAGACAACCAGATTATCTTGACAACCCAAAAGGAGGCTGGAGGAATTAAACGAGAACCAACAGAGCGGGACAATCACTTTTCAACTAAAGTAAGCAGAAAATTTTAAAATAAAGGGTTTACTACCGAAATACTCCTTGAACTTGTAGCTCACTTTCAATTAGCCTCCTATCCTCTTTTTTTAGAAAATTAAGGATAATAACTTTTTTTTCCGCCAATTTCCCCCCTACCGTCTAAATTCTCAACATTTCATCCAATTTGATGTTAAATATAAGGGCATATTGGTCATTTCAAATATTAAAAATTAAAAAAATTAAAAAAATTAAACATTGAAATAATAATGATATATTTGACAGCCACCAACATCACACCCTCTCTTCGATCTCTTTCCCCCTCCTTCTCTTCAACATCCACCAACGTCACCATCCTCCACCCTCTGTCTCTTCTCCCCCCATATGCCCACCCCTCCTCCTTTTCCCTCCCACTCTCTCTTTTTGCGTCTCTCTCTCCCCTGCCATGGTTACAGAGAGGAAAACAAAATTTAATAATAAACATCTTGATATGTTTTGGGTGGCTGTTTAGGATTTTGATCTTGAATTTTTTTTTCTTTGGTAGCTGTTTGGGTTTCCTGGGGGGTAAGGTGAGGTTAATAATAAAGATCTTGAAATTTTTTGGGTGGCTATTTAGGGTTTTGATCTTGAATATATATATTTTTTTGGGTGGCTGTTTGAGTTTTCTGGGAGGTGGGTTGTGGATGTCGAAGAAAGAGGGAGACAGAAGGAGGAGGGGGAGGGTGAAGGGTGGGCGGTGATGATGTCTGTGAAGAGAGAGAATGGGGAAGAGAGAGGAGAGAGAGACACACACACTTTGTAGAGAACAAAAGGAAGAAAAACAAAAAAGAAGATCAAAACCCTAAAGCCTAAGGGAATAGGGCGATGCGAGAGAGAGAGAGAGAGAGAGAGAGGGAGGCAGGAGGAGGTGAGTTGGGGGGGGAGGGGCGCTGGTTGACCTCGGGAGAAGCATCAGGCAGAGGAGGAGGGGGAGAAAAAAACCAGAGGGGAGGGGGAAGAAAAAAAACTGAGGAGATAAGGTTTTATTTTGTGTTATCTTTTTCTTCTTGTTTTCCAAATATTTTTTTAATGATTTAATAGAAAATTAGATGAAATGTTGAGATGTAGACGGCAAGGGGAAATTAGCCAAAAAAGAAGAAGTTTATATCCTTAGTTTTCTATAATAAAAAAAAGATAAGGGGTTAATCGAAAATTAAGTACAAGTTCATGAGACAAATCACCAATATACCTTAAAATAAATGTCAATAGAAAAAGGATCAGCTTCCAATACAAGATATATAAGTACGTATATATATACATATCTTAAATCCCAAAGGCGTTTCCAAAGATTAATCATCCTCAACCTGGTAGTGGGCGGGAATAACATCCAAAAAGCAGTTTACATCTCATAATCACATGAATTTCAAAATCTTGTTCAGAAAAGTTGAGAAAACCATCACAAAAATTCAAAACCCAGGTAATCCAAGAACCTATGATAACAAAGATAAATATATGCACACAAATAGTGAACAGCATCATAAGATAGATAAGATGATGAAGCGCAACTTAAAAAAAAAAAAACAACCGGGTTGCAACTGAAAGCCCAGGATCAATCAACGAAGAGTTGTGATGAATTACCTCTAGGTCCAACAGTCAAAGAAGAGTCGTTGTTCCAAACTGGAGCACCGGCGTTTGTGGTCCAGTATGGGGAATCAAAAGCACTTGAAGGGCGGTGCTGCAACATACACAACGAAAACGAAACAAGACCATGATGAGCTAAAAGAACAACAAACACAAAATTTCGAGCTACGCTTAATGACCAATCTGATTGATCAAGAAGATTAATTCACCAAGAAATCAAACTTAAACAAATCAAGAAATATTGAGATTAGGACAGGGAAATGAGTACCTTGTAAGGATCCATGGAGAGAGAGATGGGGAGAAGAAGAAGGGAGTTTGATAAGAAGGTGAGATAGCAGAGATAAGCCACTCAAAGGGAGGGTCCTGTGGCAAATGAGAATTGAAGAGTGACATGTGAAATAGGGGAATTTATAAACACTTTTGGGTCGTGGAAGGTCCCTCGAGCTTCTGTGCAGATTACCAATCTCAGCAGGTTATGTTTATCCAAACACACAGTGGAAGGTCAAGAGAAGAGAAAACATATCTTTGCCAATTTAGCGTCGCGAGTCAGAACGATTCCCGCCAAACTTTTCAATTGAAAAGTAAAAGAGATTAAAATGAGTAAAAAGGAGTAGAAACACCATAATTGACTGTGTAATTATAAAATTTATGGAATCGTCTTTTTATTTTTCAAAATTTGTGAACATATTATCGCTAAATAATGAACACAAAAATTGATTTAAATATAATGTTGGTGTTGATTGCAATTAATAGCTAAGAACATTCACAATGGACTCTCTAAACCACCTACTTAAACAAATTTTAGGGAAGAATTCGAAAAGTACAACTTCAAACATGCCCTCCATATCAACCTCCTAAAATAGGGAGACCTCTAGGAACTTCTAAATCTGAGGAGAAAGAAAAGACTTCTGACTCCCTATAATTTAATGATGTTTTATTTAATGAGTATTTCAAACTTGTAATTAATGCTAACTATTTTTTATATTATTTTTAAATATAAATGGACCAATTAAAAAAAAAAAAAAGCTAAAACATTTATGACTCTCTAAATTAGGGAGTATGGTTGGAGTTGAAATTTTTTAAAGAGCTCATAAAATAGTTTTTTTGTATTTTTACCTAAATTTTAGCTAAAAAATAGATAGTATCATTGTGGATGCTCTATCTATAGAGATTTGATTGAAACAATTAAAAACATTTCACGGCGAACAACAATGGCAAGACAAAATGCAAATTGTTAATCTGATTATTGTTCTTAATTGAATTATTAATTTTTGTTAATATTTTATTTTACTTAAGAAAAATAAAGTCATTCGTATATCTCACATTATCATTGAACTGGTTTCAAGACAACAAATTTAACAACAAATGCCAAACCTCTATATTTAGGATCTGTGCATTTAACCGCATTTTGTGAAATTTAAGTCACTCAAATAATCTAACCATTTAATATATGACACATCATCAATCTTTAATCTAAGATTTTTTTTTTTCAACATTGAAGCTAACTTTAAAGGTGTTTAACTAAAACACCCAAAATGGGGGTTGAAATTATAAAAAAACCCAAGCACTATTTAAACATATAAACACACCAAAAACCCATCATTACACACACTCAAAACCTATTTATAAACACACCCAAAAAGTTGACTTTGGGGTTGATTTTGGGTGTGTTTCTATGTTTAAATAGTGTTTGAGTTTTTTTATAAATACATGTCTAGGATTGAGTTTATTTATAAATTTGTAATATTTTTTTCATCATGCTTCCTCCTTGAAAAAACTGTAAATAAAATTAATTTATTGCTATTTACCTCCGGTTTATAGATCGAACCCTAAAGCACAAAGTGAGCTTCAGCACTTTGATTTTCTAGTCACAAAAATCGAGCAAATCATGTAATTAAGAAATTAAGAAATAACAGATATTAAGATGAACTAAAAATCTCAAGCACGTTTACTTTAATGTTAGCATCAATTTTTGGAAAGAAAAAAAAACAGGACTTTAACTTAAAGATTGATGATGTGTCATACAAGTGGTTAGATATTTAGTTTAAATTTCGCGGATAAATGCATTCTAAATGTAGAAATTCGATATTCATATGGCATAAATATCACTTCATGATTGAAAATCCAAAATACTAAACTAAAATTATATTTCTTCACAAAAATTGCATCTAAACATGAGGATAAAATGATGTTCATCCGTACATTGAACAAGCACAATATATCGTGAACAATATATTCGATATATTGAAAACCTCCATATTCATGTAGGAAGACTAATCAATGAGACCAATAAAGAATTATTTTTAGGGAGTTTCACTAAAACACTCAAAATGGGGGTTGAAATTATAAAAAAACCCAAACACTATTTAAATATATAAACACACCCAAAATCCATCATTATACACACTTAAAACCTATTTATAAACACACCCAAAAAGTTGACTTTGGGGTTGATTTTAGGTGTGTTTATATTTAAATAGTCTTGAGTTTTTATAAATACATAGACGCGTTTATTTATAAATTTGTATTATATTTATTTATGTTAGAGATTAACTTTAGATGACAGATCTCTAATAGAGCACCAATACAATCTATTAAAAAGATGGTATACAAGTTAGTATCTAAAGTTGATCTTCATAATATTTTTCTTATTTTTAATGGCAAAAACTTCAACCACCAAAAAAATAATAATAATAAACAAAAAAGGAGGCCTGGAAAATTATTATTATCATAATCGTGGTGGGACCAAAATTGAAAATAATTGAGAACGTCATGCATTCATCATTCCTTATCCAGATCTTGGAGCTTTGCTAACACTTGGGCGCAATCACTTATGGCAGGGGATATGCTTGAAGTTTATAAAAACACAGACAAAATAAATAAATATAAATAAAAAACTGGAAGAGGCTATTTTTAGGTGTCGTTTGTGCGAAAGCTGCCAAAACAGGAAATATGCTGATAAGGTTAGAATGGGCCCGACCTCAGATTAGGCCACAATGAGTGCGATTCTCTGGGCCCACTTCAAAATTGGATACTTAAAAAACGATAAATGAAAATGACTGAACTCTGGGCTCGCTCAGTGTCTTTTTTCTACAGGACTTCTTCTTTGTTACTTGTCAATGCTGATGTTGTAAAGTCAAGAATGTGGAGCCAAAAATAATAGAACCTAATTGATTGAAGATGAATAATGGTAAAGCTTGTCTGCTAACACTCACGTGAAGCCAAAGAAATATGAGTAAGCAGCCACCGAATTCTGCCTACACATAAGGCTTCCCCCTACATACCATCTGAGAAGAAATGAGAGCCCATGTATAGAATAAAGAAAGGAAGGAAAGAAAGAGGGTGAATGAGTGGAGAGAAAATGAGATCTGAGAGATATTCTCCAAGAGAGAAGATACATATATTATAAACACTAAAATTGTAGCTTTTTTTTTTTTTACATAGTGGAAAAGTTACTGCTGCTGCTCACCGAGGATGTAGGCAAGACCGAACCTCGTTAAATATTGTGTCTCATTTACTTTACACGCAGCTTAATATTCCAGCATATCCCGTTCATTTTGCAACAACTAACAATCTTTTTTTATTTTATTTTTTATTTTTAACGGAGCTCCACAAAGAACAAATTTTGAAGGTGATTGTCATGATAATTACTTGATGTTAGAGAACATCCATGTCCAGGGGAACTATGAGTTCAAGGAAGCTTCGAGTTATACTCATATGACCCTACTTGTTCTTTATGCATAAACATATTCAAGTTCCATGTTCAAGACTTGACATCTAATCATTCTAGTGATCATCTATAAAAAAAAAATTAAAACAAAAACTACGTAACTGGGCCTTGATGCAATAAGAACTTTAACATTAGCTTCATGTATGTAGGAAAAGTAGCAAATAATTTCAATTGTAAATTTTAATGTGGAAGCGTAGGAACGAGTACAAACATTTGGAAGTAAACACGTTAGCATAATAATGTTGGTGTAATAACAATTAGAAGGGTTGCAATTATATAGGCTTGCTAGAAAATTCTAACAT
The DNA here is from genome assembly GCF_029339155.1 of Prunus mume. Classification (NCBI taxonomy): domain Eukaryota; kingdom Viridiplantae; phylum Streptophyta; class Magnoliopsida; order Rosales; family Rosaceae; genus Prunus; species Prunus mume. The sequence goes on from NC_142704.1 coordinate 12,327,823, forward strand.
CCGTTATAATGGATAAAAATGGTTGCTCTTGTTGGAGCAATTACATTACAACATCTTCTGCCGTGGAAAAAACACATAAAACATAAAAGAAGAATAAAAAAAGAGAGAGATAACAAATTATACTGGTAAGAGTAGACTACCTCCTGTTGCTCTTGTTGGAGGGGAAAAAGCAATGAGGGGCATATTACAGTAGAAGAGTCAGCATCAACTTCACAGCTACAAGTCCCGAGCTGCAAAGTAAGCTCAAGGTATTTGGGAGAGTTCATTCTGCTGGCCATCACCAAAACCAGCATATCAATGTATTTTGAATCTCTAATCGCTTTCCACTTGTTGGACTGAACACGCTCAAATTGCCTATAAAAAATTGCTTGTCATTGAAGACTTCCCCAATATATTTAGAGCCATCATCCTTTGGATCTCTTTTGCTGCATGATGCATTGATCACTAGAGTTAAATAAATCAATGACAGCCATAAAATGAACACAGGGTTTGTGAAAAAGGTGATATTTTCAATGACTATATTAATAAATATTTATTCTTTGAGTAGTTAGATTTTTGCATAAAGCTTACCTTCCTCAACTGATAGCTGCATTGATCTTTTCTCTAGCTCAACGGCATGTCTGCTGAGCTCAGATGGCGATAAATAACGAAGCGCTGATAACATTATGAACAAAGAGCATTTTCAGTGCTGGCAAAATTAAAGGCAGAAAAGTTGGTATGAAACTTTTTAAATTGAAACAGCAATGCCATAATACAATGACCTACTCTGGATGTAATCTCTCTGATCAGAATCATCAAATTGCTTCAAGAGGTTCTGCAAATGTAGAAACCCTTCTGTCCTTTTCTCATCATGGTTCTTCTCAGAACCAACCAAGTGAGGAACCAGAGATTCAGGAGTGAATCTAAGGTGCCTGGAATGAGCAGCTGGCAAACCATTACTGGGCTTTCCAAGAAAAATTGGAACTGGTGGTTTACCAGGTGAAAATTTAACCGGAGAAGCCGAAGGCATTGGTGCAAACGCAGATGTCTCATGTTCCTGCTTCTTGGTTCTGTCTCTAGGTAGATCTTGCTGCTTTTGCGAACAATATCGTTTGAAATTGAGAGAGTAAGTATTTTGTTCTGTCGCACCTTGAACTCTTCGCTTGCCTAGTGCTGACTCTAACTTCCTCCCACCACCGCCATGCATGAGCTGATCACTTGCACTGCTGATGCTCGTGAATTGGTGACAAGGTGGGCTCCGTGGCAACTCAGGGTTGAGTATCTTAGTTCCCAAAACCTTAATGGGATCCGCGACTGGTCGTCCTAGAAAAAAATTCTCAGGATAATTTGGCATAAAGTTCCTATTATCATTCTGTACATCTCTCAATGCTATCTTTTTCATCGGTAATGTTGATTGCTTATGGCACACAGATGAACCAACCACACTGGTTCCCAGTGCATTGTTGTTGAGGTTAGAGCTCACCATTTGAGGGATCAGAACAACTAATTTGGCTAAGAGGATCCTAAGGTCCTGGCTGCAGAGGCATTAGCAGAAAAAGAAAGATATAATCAATAAAGATATCCTTGAGTGAAAACAACAGCCCCAATTTAACCATCATGCTAAAACACATTTAGCTTAAACAAATAGCGGATACAACAAACATTTTCTTCCTGCTGCCCTACTTGAATGAAAAGAATCACACAAAAAAACAAAAATTTAACTCCTCCTGCTACACAACTTGAGGGATTTAACTTTTTATAGGAGGGAAGCCACAATCTATGTCGAAAATGTAGTCATTATAACATGGAGTCACCATAAATGGCATGTTATCATAGGGAGATAAAGTTCAATTACTCAAGAAAATAGGAGCACTTTGCCAGTTTCTGAAAATGCCCTCCATCCTGAAAGCAATCTCAAATTTAAAAGACCCACCTAGAGAGTGTTTAAAGCTGGTCACTTTATCAAATCACATAGTGGGGAAATATTTCAACCATCCAATCTCAACAATTGGTAACAAGAAAAACAAATTTGATGAGCCCATGAGTCCAATTTTAACAACATATAGACATCACCTGCCTTTTTCAAAACCCATTTGCAAAACATAATAAGAAAAAGAAGAAACTAATCAACTCTGCTCTAAACTGAGAGTATCAGTACAAATCTATGGTGGGTATTCATCAACTGTTTTGCATACAAAAGTTGCAGTCTAAATGGAGCTGCCACTATTCATAAACCCTATGAAGAAGAAGTTCAAGAGCCAAAGGAAATTAAATTGAACAAGATTCAATTATATAATAAATATTTGTGCGTGCGTGCGTGTAAGAGAGAGAGAGATAGAGAGGGTACGATGCTCAAATTTGTGATAGATAAACAGCAGAGATTCATAGAGTGGAGAAAGAATTACCGTTTGGAGTTTGGAGTTGGAGTTGGAGTTGGGGGGATCTGCAAGTGTTTGGAATGGATCTGAGGGTGAGGGAGGGAGACTGTTCAAAAAAGGAAATTTGGCTCCAAAGGAGGCGGAGAGGTTTAAACTGGGTTTAAAATATAGGCGGGCCCCACGCTACGTAGATTGGGCCCATCGGCGGCCTATGCAGGAAGGTGCTTTTTGGATCCAACAACTTCCATTCCATGTTGTGCGTTTACTGAATTTTTTGTATTTTCACAAAAACTCGTGAAGTTTTTAAAATTGCATTAAATTAACCACCTCTTTGTTTTCAATTTATTTACATTGATACTCATAGAAAATTTTTTTCTTCATATTTTCACAAAACTTATGAGGTTTTTAATCGAATGAATTTTGTAAAAACAATTTGAAATTTCGAAGGATATTAGTGTAATTTTTGAAATCTCGGGAGTTTAGTAAAAATACTAACAATCTTTATAAGGTGTCAATGTAAAAAATTCTATCTACTACCCGCCAGTAAGTTACCTGAGCGAGTAGTTCATTGTAAACAGGTATAAAAATGTCGACTATATTTTACCTTTCAACGATTTACTTACATTGTACAGGTAAATTAATAGACTAATTGGCCAACCAAGTTACGTATATATTTTACACCAACAAAACCACTCATTAATCAGAGAACATAAGCAGCCAGCCGAGTCCTTAACTCGGCATTTATCTGCAAATCTTTAGTTTCATATTCGAAATCCAACGTCACCTCTCCTCCCCTTCCCTCCCCTCCCTAACTTTGACAAAAATAAAATAAAATCAAGGACCATAACCATAAGCATAAGTCCCCAACAAAAAGACAGAGAGAACCAAACCAACGAACCCATCCACATGCTCAATTTCTCATGAACCATTATGTACTATGAATCATAATACCGACCCCCATCTATCCCCACCCTTTGGATCCCAAAATGCAAGTGAACGTTACAATCATCTAGAATGGAAGTAACATGCCCAACATAGTGTGTAGAAAGACACTACTGTAGTAGATCATGTTATGGGGTGATCCTACTTTTTTTTTTTCCAGCAAAATAAATATACTGTTGTCACATGGAAAAAGAAAAAAAATTAATTCTAATTAGTTTATTGATAACAGAAAACCCTATATTTCCAAAAAAAAAAATAAAGGATTCCATTTCAAAATCTTACAAAATAAATAAGAAACGTGTAAATAAAAAGTTTCCGTTTTTCTTTTATTTTGAGCTATGGAGATACTGATACACGTCAAAAAATAATTCTTTACTGATACACAAGATGACGGCATTTCAGCATCAAATTACATTCTTAAGATGGGCACAGCCTCTCCATGTACAAATGTGGATGCAGTCCTCTCCGTTGGATATAATTATAAGTTAGGAACTAATTTGTGTGATATATTTCTTTCCGTATTTCTCCCATGCTCTGCTTGTGTGTTGACAAACATACACACGTGTAGCTAGAGTTTTATGTTGGCGGGTGATCATCCTCTGGTGTTTGAGGTGGGATAGGTTTCCAACCTGGTTTCTCATCCCAGTACATGTCATAGTATATGTGACCAGGAGTGTGTTCCGCCACACAACACCATATACCAATGTACCGCTTCACGCGGTTCCTGAATTTCTCTTCCCTTGCCTGAACATAAATTCATATATCATCAGAACATGATAAATAAGCATGTACTAACGGTTCAACCATTAATATGAGACCAAAGAAAAAAATATATCGAAAAGACTTGCCTTGTCAGTGAAACCTGGGAAGGCATCTTGCATAGAAGAAAACTGAATTACTTTTACATCCTTGAATGAGGAGAATATTGTCTTGAACTGCATATAGAAGTGAAATACAATATGGTAAGAACATTAGAGTTAATAGAAACATTGCTAGACAGAGTTGGAGGAAAAAAAAACATTCTAGAATATTATGTCTCAAAAGTCAGTCTGAGTCCTGACCACCTATATCTTGTCACAGTACTTATCCCCTTTAAAGGCCACTTAAACTCTGACCATTTCATGAGCCAATGATGAATATAGTTTGATTAACTGATAATGTTTGAACAAACTGGCCCAGTTTCAGCTTCATAATAAATTAGAGATGATTATAGACGCCGGCCCTATAAGGGTGTCCCTCAAATAAGTTATTTGAGGGATCCCTCAACTGAAGCTCTGCATATAGAGTGCCAAAAATGACAGATAGCCTTTCACTAAACCGTATATGTATATATTAATAGATGTATAGAGTCTTTTCAAGAAAATAAGTGCGTACACACACGCACACATTCAGAATACCGTTTCTTCATTGCTTCTCTTTGGAAATCTCAGCACTCCTGATGAGCTGGTAGTATTTGAAGCAACGCAGTCTCGGGTTCCTTCTTGACAAAGCTGGACCTCAAGCCATGATTCTTTCACCTGAAAAAAAGATTCATAAATGTATAAGTTGTACTCTAAGAGAGGGGGGTGGGGTGGGGGTAGAGAAGAAAAGTGCTACTTTTGAGTTAAGTGTTAAGTTTCACTGATACTCATTTACCTGTTTTGGCATCAATGGATTGTCAAAAAATGAGTATTCTCTTATATTGATCTGGGGCCCAAATATCTCCTCTGGCAATTCCTTGAGCATGACATTTACCTGCGTTCACAGTAATCTTTCATTAGCTTCCAGAAGGGACTCAGAATAGGAAAACCAGAGTAAAATGTGACTTTGAGATCCCTTAATATTCCTATGATTTATTTGTTCAACTCATAGGAAGCTTCACTCAGTACAAACAGACCCATTATTATGAACAACAGATTTCAATTCGGTTTAAACGAAATGTAAGCTTTGACAAATGATGGAAAATAGCTATAAAGTAAACAACAATTTTTAGAAATAAATATTAAGAACTACTCCAGATAAACAAAAGTTGGGCAGGAAGAAGCTGGTCCAGACTAATTTCAGAGAGAGCTTGGTATGGATTAAAGAAAGAGGTAAAACAAAAGCAAAAAAGAGAAAATCGATTGTTCTGAGGTAGCTGTAGGAAAACAATATAACTGACATCCGCTTCTTACTGCCTCTTTTTCTCTCGGCGAACCTTTTTCCAGTATATTTTGTATTTCATCTTTATCTACAATGAAAACCTTTTAAATGATTATAACAAAGGGTCCACAGATAGGATAGAGAAAGAAAAGAAAAATAAAATTATGCACACAATCCTTGTGGTTAGATTGTAAAATTCGTATTGTCCTTGGGGTTTGCTTCATGACACTTATTGTTTCTTTTATGTGGTTTCCTCAGTAACAAAAACTCATTAATTTTTAGAGAAAATGAAGCATTTGCATGCAGCACGATGATTTTTTAGGTTTCCATGAAAAATAATTTGTGAAAAATACCATACATATTGTGGTTTCCTCCATAAAAAGTGGAGATTAAGAATGAAAGAAACAAGGGTCACATCATCTATTCAGCACACATTTTCAGGGAATCATACCAAAAATCAAGTGACCATGCTTAGTTTCCTATCGGAGTCAAATTTTGTGTAATTGAGGAAAATCCAAGGGAAGCATAACCCCTAAACCATCATGACGGTGCCAAACTACATCCAACAAGACACAAATGACAAGGAAAAGGCACTTCCAGAATCCATACCCTCTAGGAAAACCCCCTTTGCAACTAATCATGCTCAAGAATGGCGAATAGAAGATCATAATCAATTTCAATCAGAAAATTTAACTGACATTTCTAGTAATCCTTATAGGTTTTCAACCAGGGTAGTGACATCTAAATAATCAGCACAAACACTGGTCAACAGACTGAATCAGAAATTTAAATAGGGGAGGAAGGCTAAATTTCTAATTTAGACCATAGCAAGGATGACCAAGTTAATATTATGATCATTATTTTTCTCCAATGACATTATAATTCACTCACTACTTCAAAAACTAAACTCTAGTGGCAAAAGCCATGAATTTGTCTGTCAGCTGTCTTGACGTCGAGAATGTAACTGATATCCTGCTGTTTAAGTACAACGGCTGCTTTAATAGGAACTTGTCCCAATGGATGTCAACCTCTAACAACGAAAATTTTCTGAGCAATCTTGTCTATTGAGGAAGCAAAGAAAACAAAAGTATATAAAATTAACTCCGACAAACAGGACATACCTCAAATACATGGTCAAGAGGGCAAATAAAAGGTTGTCGAGTGATAGATCCCTCAAGGACACCAGGGTGGGGAAACCACAGCCTATCCAACCTGCACCACAGTGGAGGAACGACCTGAAAATCACAAATACAAAATATGAAGAATATGAACTCCATATGCATTAGTTCAGCAACAATTATGGATTTCAAACCAGGTACGTAATATTGGCACAATGTTGATTGATTATTTAGCGGACAGATTCTAGAGCCTTATCCTTATAACCAAACCAATAAGCAAAACAGCACGGTATATAGGCTAAGACCAATTTGATGTAAGTGACCAATTTGATTGCACTCTGTTAAAGTTGATGCATCCATCCTAAGACACTACTAGTGGAGAGGCCTAAGAGTTTGTATAACACCCTGCTCATGTGTGGATGGACTAAGCCAAACTGATAGATTAATTATGTAGGATGACATGGAGCATGTGAGGCCAATTGGGCCTAAAACATGGATAAATTGCCCACTCTGATACCATGTTGAAGTTGGAGCATCCAACCAAAGTGGGCTATAGTGGAGAAGCACATTATTTTGTGTATCGAGATGCAAGGCATAGAGTGCCTCATGTGCCATTTCTATATTCTCATAGAAGAAACAACTATTTACTTATGATTATGATAGTTAGGATCTTGCTACATGTCAAACTTGCAGGACCCTACAAAATTTACACTAAACCTTGTATGTGATAGTAAATGAGACATGCACGATAGAACCTGTTGAATAAGTCCACAATTTCCATCCCTTTATAATTCTATTAACAGCTATCAGTGTCATGCGAAGCATTTTCAGGTGAAGAGAAGCTAAATACACAAAAATAGTAACAATTGATTGTGACAACGGTGAATCAAAATTTGCAATATCACCCAGATATGTATAAATAAAACAAACACAAATTCCTTCATTTATCCCACACTAAAATTCATTCACTCATTTATCACTGAAACATTCCAGTCCAACAAAAATGTGCAGTGAAATAAAACAAAATGATAGATATTTTCTCACCAAGGTGCGATTCAACAAGGAAGCAATAGCAAGTGCCATCCTTATCTGCTTTATCTGAACAAAGCCATTTCGGATATAAATTATATGATGCAACACTGTAATATCCAGATCATTGCTAAAAGTAAACGGAAGCAGGTTAGTACATACATACTTGGTAATTAATAAGAGAAAAATGTGATTTAACATTATGCTCCCCATCTAGTAACAAGCTCTTCGGAATAGATGGCTTAAATGACAAAAACCCTCCTGCATAAATTTCCAAAGATGTCAAGCGGCATTAGCATGAGAACAGTCATCAGAACAATATGAACAAATGCCAGAGTAGCGAATCCAGATATTCAAGTGGTCAAATTTTCAGTTCTATGCAAACTTTTTTTTATTGCTGATGAGGTGGCAAGGTTTGAAGAAAATTCAGACTTAGGCAGTGGTTTGGTTATTGGAATGAACAGAGAAACGGACTGGCATTCCTATAAAATGTCCATTTCCCCAAAATGATACCAATTTTCAATTCTTCCTACTTTACTCTCCAGCTCTCAGCATTCTATTCTAATTCTAATTCCATTATGTTCTATTGGTTAAATCTACCAATCAAAGAGTACCTTAGTTTCTTCAGTACAAGAGCAAATTTCAGAAATGTAAATGAGCATGAAAGATCAAGCTCCATGAGATGGGAGGAAACTTAACTGAGAAGATGCAAAGAAAATGATACACATTCACTTTCACAGAAGCAAGAAGTTGCAAGAAAAATGCATCCTAAGAAGATCGAGAAGATGTGCAATGCATGACACAAATATTGGTGATATTTTATGTTAGTACCTGGTGCATCATAGTATTCTGGTGGGTCATAGAAAACCATGCCTTCACGTAGTCGGTGGCGCTTTCCTTCAGTACCCGCATACTGGAATGTGGTATGCACTGCGTATGGCTCCAACCTCAATTGCTGATACATGGCCTGCCATTAAACCATTAAAAAGCTTAGGACTTGTGTGATACACAACCTTTTATAGCTTATATGGACTACGTTCATGCAAGAAACCTAAGTTTGAGGGTGCAATTGAGGAAAAGATGGAAGAAAACTATAAATCCATGCCAAGATTAACTATGAAGATACAATGTCCAAACTACCAAAGAAAAACAATACAACCCTACCTGGACAAAATATGTATGCCCGCTACAAAATATGCTTGCAGGCAAAACTCCCAGCTTCAGATTTCCATCAAAAGCATACACAAGTCCACTCTCTCCATCAACAGGTGGTCCTAACTGCTTCCTTACAAGATCATTAAACCCATTCTGATCCCATATCTTTTCATCAGCTAGAAGCATATCTTTCCATTCCTTAGCCAATCTTTTAGCAGCATCTGTTGGCCGCCAGTGGAAAATTCCAATATTGTAGGCAGCACCAACTGCTAGAGGGAAGAAATCAGCAAAATAACCAAAGCAATAACTTTAACATAAACAATCAACAAGGGTAACAACAGAGACTACGCTGGAGTCAAAATTGAAGAACAGTAATGAAGGTATCCACAGAAACAGGGAAAGTTACGGATCCTATACTAGTATCCCCAAGGGGTAGACCCCTCCCAAAGTATTAGCATAGTTATAATTTGCGGCTGGACACAAATTCATGTCACCAGATACAGAGATCCAGCACATGGAATAGCTGCAAACATTTTATGCACGTATAGGATAGTGGAGATGAAAAAAGAAGTATTTTTACACAAAATCTTCACCTTGTTGCCAAATGTCCAACCTGTCATCAGTGACTGTTGGTACAACTTGATCACTGGAAGTCAAGACATCTGCTTCAGGATAGCGAGCAAGATATGGAAGTGGGTCCTGTTCCACGAAAAAAGATATATGATAACTCATAATCGTCAGACGAAACAAACTAAACAAGTAAGCATTCTTGACAAAAAAATATTAAGAATTAAAGTACTAGCTGAAAAACTACCTTTAACCAAACCATGTCAGTATCGCACATCAAGAGCTCATAGCCATAAGGGAGGATTGAGTCTATCAGTATAACTTTTTCTCTCCCCATCTTGTGGAATGTTGGTGATCCCCATCCAACATCTATTGTGCTCATATGGCTGCCCATATCAAATACTGGAACACCTTTCCAGTACAAAGCCTCCAACAGTTTGGTGTCCATTGCACCTAAGCCATCAATTTCAAACTCATAAGTGCGGCATAAATAGAAATACAAAAACATATGTTTCCTTACAAGGAAATGGAATAGATATGTAAAGAAATTGGAAAGGCCAAAAAGACATAAAAGTGCACAACCCAGAATGAGGGGTAGCTTACCAATGAGAAGGTTAGAAAGCCCCAGATCAGTCAAGTGTTTAACCCAAGTCAGGATAAAATCCATGAATGCATAGTTCCCAAAGGTCACAATAATGACGTTATCCTTAACTCTTTCCTGAACCAGTTCTTTGCTCAGTCTAAATTTCTTCAAGGCTGGCATTTTCTTTGCGTGTAGAGGAGCTTCCCAAATGGGTCTTGTTGACATGCTTCGAGGCTCTAGGGAAGGTGTGGGAACTGCTTGAACTAGTGTTGGTTGAGATACATTGGGTGCTTGCTCTACAGGAGGAGAACCTACATCTGTAGCAATTTGTGAATTCACAAAAATTAAAGACATGCAGGGAGAGGGAGACGACTGAAATCATAGACAGAAAGCTTACTGAATGAACACCAAATATTGCAAGAAAGGGTGCATTGACAAGAAGCAAATGGCTTGAGTTCTACAATATTACTGATGGCACCATGGAAAATTAAATTTACTACTTTACTATGTAGGAACCGCATGCAGTGTAATCATTAATAAAGCGAAAATATTTTTTATATATACATATATACAAAATTTGGGGCAGATACCCAAATCCCATTTCACATTGGGGTCTGCCAATAGCTCAATCAACTCTTATGCAAACTCCAGAATGCTAATATGAGGAAATTAAAATATGAAGAAATGATATACAAAAGTGCCACAATGTTTAAAGCTTGAAACTTTTGGTGTGTAACAACAAACAAGAACCACAAAGTTGATCCACTCTTTTCAACCCAAGAAAAAACACAAAAAAACTAAACTAAAGCACCAAAAGTCAGACGTTTGATCACAGGACAAGAGCAAAGTTTGGTTTAGTTTCTAAATGAGCTTATGCTGTCACAGTCGAATCAGTTAAATCACTTAGCGATATACGTTAGTAGTTGTCATTAGTTAGAGATGGGGCGGGAAGAGTGAAATGGATCCTGTATAAACAAGAGCACCATTGCGACTCCACAAGAATAAAAGACAATGAAAATACAATTTCCAGTGCTGAGCACATAAGCGTTGAATTATTCAACGGGCAACTAAAATCTCAAAAACCCATTTCCAATATGTGATGAAAGTGATAGAAATTGAAGGATAAGCGTAAGAAACAATAACAAAATCAATGGGCCAGGAAACCCAGAAGAAAAAGCAGAGAGAGAGAGAGAGAGAGAGAGAAACTGACGGGAAAGCCAGGAGGTGGTGGAATCTGCAGCAGACTTGCCAGAGTAAATGGCCGATATCACATACAAAGACGAGAAGATGATCCCAATTATTACAGTGGCGTATATAGTCACGAACACTGGCTTCGCATTGTCAAAAGCATTCCTCCACCCCATTGTTTCGGTTTTGGGATTTGTTTGCTTGTTTGATTATCCTTCCCACGCCATTAACATCATCTTCTTTCTTCTTTCTTCTGGGGAAGAAGAAGAAAGAAAACCCTAAATCCGAATGGAATCAATCTGAATCTGAGAGGTTTATTTCACTTGTTTCTCTCTGAGCTCTCAGGTTCCCAACTGCTAAAGGTCAACTCCAGGCTGAGCCTCCATGTTTGTCTCCTTTATTTGTCTCATTCTTTACTCTCTTTGCCTAATTTTTTACCAGTAAAGTTATTTCAATATGAGAAGGGAAGATTCTGATATAATTGAATAGTTTATTATGAAATAATTGACTAATTAAAATGTTGATTATTCTATCTTGTATTTCGTAGGTGAACAGACTTCCTTCAAATTTTATTTCATTATTTTGTGTACCATTTTGCCCTCGTATATTAAAGAATCATCTGTTTTAGTACATTTATTTCTCAAGGGCATTAAGGAACTTTCAAAAATTTAACCCTTCTTTTGCTTGATCGGTAAGAAGATAATAAATTTTAACCCTTTTGCAAATATTAAATTTGTTACGTTCCACGTCAATTTCATCCACATGTCCACCTCTGTCAATCCTTCTTTGGCTTCGACTTCGACTCCGACTCCGTGGCGGCAAAGATCGGCTTCCGCCGACTTCGACTCGACTTCCGCCGACCGACTTCGACCGACCGACCGACTCGACCGACTCGGCTCCGGCCGTGCGGCGCATCGGCCGACTCGACCGACTCCTGCTCCGGCGGGCGGATCGGCCGCAAAGATTGGCTTTGACTCCGACTTCTTCGACCGACCGGCTTCAACTCCGACCGGCTTTGACATTGGCGGAGGTGGCTGCGGCCGACCGACCGACTCGACTCGACCCGGCTGCGGCAGATCGACTTCGACCGACTTCTTCGACCGACTCGACCGGCGGCCGCGGCATCGGCCGCAAAGATCGACTCGACCGACTGACTGCACGCAGATCGGCTCGACCGACTCGACGGCTTTGACATTGGCGGAGGTGGTGCGACCGACTCTAACTCCGGCGGCCGGTGCGGCATCGATCGGCAAAGATCGCCGACTCGACTTCTTCGACTCGACGGCCGACTTCACTTCTTCGCAACATCTGCTCCCCAACCTAAAAAGATAAGAAATTTAGTGTGCATGAAGAGCCTCAAACCTTGACCCTCAAAGGAGGAAAGCCTCGTTCACAAACCACTTCACCAATCTTGTCTTTGTGCTATTTTGTCAGTTACACAATATTTATATTAACAATCAATGGTTTTTTTTAATTTTATTTAAAGAAAATTATTTCACATATGGGCCTCCTCTTTGGCCTAATTCAAAACAAAATTTCATTCCTATATATTAAAATCCAAAAAGAAAATACACTGTCTCAAATCCTAATTAGTTGTTATGTCTAATACCTAATTTTTCTTCATTGTATTCAATCCCAATGTGGCCATCCCAAAGTGAGCTCCAAATTGACATTCCGTGATACATATGGGACTTCATCATCACGTAGGCCTTCATATGGGACTTCATAACTTAAGCCTTTTGGATACATCATGTCCTCTCGAAACAAAAGATATGTACACACACACACACACACACACATATATATATATATATATGATATGCATACAAATACGATGAATAAATAGAAGGATAAATTTCACTTTACTATCCAGAGAAAGATGGAAGCATAATTTCCTTTATTTTGTTCAGTTATGCCCATGATATATATACAAATGACAACTTTTAAATTAATATTTCAAGATTATATATGTGCGTGTCTATATATATGTATGAATGTTTTGGAAATAATTTACTTTAAATCGTAATTAAATTGGTACCTCTACCTTCGGATCATCTTCATGTGCATTGCACTTCGGGCTTGGAGGCAACAAAGTTTTGTCCGTGCTACAAACCAACAGATTGAGAGAATATTTTCTATCAGTGGAATGGAAGTCATGCATACAGATGAAAAAGCAAACAAAGATCAAAAAGCAATCTTTTACGACTATCTTGTTTATTAGAGATAAAGAGCTAGCGTAATTAGCTACTCTCTCTCCATCCGCTCGCACTTTAGTGTTTACATATTGGGCTGATTGAAATAAAGTAGAATTTCCATGTAATATGATATCCATTAAAATACCCCTTAATTATTTCTTAAAATTTCCATCTCGTCTCCTTCCAAAACTAAATAAATAAATAAAGAAAGAAGAAGAAGCCTTCCTTTTGTATTATCTAAGACTACAGAGCTGCAAAAAGATTTAATATACAAATTAATTAAGCAGCAGATGAGCAGTTTAATTCGTGTTTACCTTGAAGAATTTCCCTTGGAGTCCTTGTGAACATGACTAGTCTGACCTGCTGAATAAACCCACAACATTATTAATTTAACAGAAAAAGAAAAAGATTTAACAGGAGAAAAAATCATAATAGGTAGAGGAATTACTATCCAAAAGCCTTGTCGACATTTTATCAGGGGTATTGGCGTTCATTCGCTTATTACATAGTCTTGAACCACCTAAACACATAAGGAATATGGCAGGCAAAAGGGATGCTTTCAAAGGATTATCTGCATTCCGAAGGCAGTAAACATACTGAATCACAGAGCAAATGCACTGTGAGATGCCAGCAACGAGTCCATAAATGTCAGGAAGAGTACCAAAAGGCGTATATGGAGGAATTGGTGGATGATAAAACCACATGAGCATTCCCCATCTCCTCAACTCAACTCTTTCCTTTTTACCTCTGTAAATTAGCTCCCCAATGGAAATGAGCAGAGCTGCAATAGCCAACAGCATCCCAAGTAGTGCATAGTGGGGTCTTCTTGGGGAGGAAGCCTGATCACAAGCAGCTGAAAACATCTCTAGGCCAAGGTTAGTGGCTAAAAATCTCCACTCGGCTGGTTCTGAAGTATCCGACATCCCTGAATCTCAAGAAGGGTCTGTACAGATTACTACTAGGTGTTAAAGATGGCTCAAAAGAAGACTGATCTCCACGACGAGTATTTGCAAACTAGGAAACCAGTTGTTGCTCTCTCAATTTCCACAGCTAATAAGCAAGTGCTTTCTTTGAGACATAAATACCTCTGTTTGGTTACTGAGAAAACGGAGGAATTTACATAGAAAAAGAAGATGTTATAGTGTTAGTAAAGGCAATAATGCTGCCACAAGGGCAAGTTTTCTAGGTAAGGGAGAAAAAAGCCTTGACCCATGAAGGAAAGCTTGAGAGCACATTGCAAACAATGCTGCTACAAATTGGTAAATTAAATAAAATCACAATGCTAAATTAAATTTACACAAGAATAAATTTATTACTAGAACAAGATTGACATACCTGAAAAAGAATCAAAGAATGTATGGCCAAGGTAAAGGTGGAGACTTGAAGGAAAACCGCAAGGGTTAAAATTATAATAGTATTAAAGAATCTATTAAAAATTAAAAATTATGGAAATTTTCTTATACTGTTAAAATTATAATAGTATCGAATTTTAGTGCAGTCAAAATAGTTTTCTACACATTATTTATTTTATGATTAAAATAATTTTTAGGGTGTGATGGTCAAAAAATAGATTTAACACAAGAATTACATAAGTGAAAGTAAAATTGCTTTAAAAAAAAAAAATTACCTAAACCCTAAACATAGGAGGGTTTGTTTTTCTTGGTTTCTGTCCCACTGACTTGTCTGTCTTGGACGGAAATCACAAGACTGGGTGGGCTATAGCCTATAGGCTAACTTCTTTAAAAACAAAATCTAGGTGTTTATTTACTCTCAGCCTAAACAAAATCAATGTATTATTATTATTTTGTTGTCCATCAGCACCTCAAGCTTTTCATTGCGGTTTATTGGTTTTGGGAATGATTAGATTTGGTTCCTCTATTTTCTCAAATTCACATCTGATTTGGATGTGGATTATGAAGGGGTTTGTTGGTTTTCTTATGGAATTTATGCTCACGGACATACAATTAAGATTTTAGCTTATGGGATAATTAGAGCTGCTTTACAAACACGATTTGGTGGTCAGTGAGAAAAAATTGATGTTCTAAAGCAGCTGTATCTCACCTAAAAATAACTGAATAAAAACACTAATTGGGTAGAAACAAGTATTAGAAGATTGTGATTCACTGTTACATGTACCATGGAAACCTAATTTGAAAGCGAGAAGTGCATAGAAATAGACGACAGATTAGCAAATTTTCAACAATTAAAATGATAAACGAAATGATACAGAAATGCGCAAGAGAGTCTTGAACTTGAATTTAAATTGAGATGATGTTCCTTTGGTATGTTTATTACTGAGTAGCTCAATTAGAGACTGAGATTTGCTTTACTTCTTTCCCCCTTTTTTTTTTATTTTTTAAATTTCATTTTGTGTCTTGCAAGTTACCCATCACAACAAACCTACAAACCTACAATCAAAACATGAAGAAGATGAATTCATATCCCTATCCAAAACTTGCAAACCTACAATCAAAACATGAATGCACATGTATCTGGGCTAGCTCCTAATTGGATGTATATATTGAGAATGAGAAATGAGGGATAGAAAAAAAATCTCCAAATTGGATGTTTATATTGATTTGAGGCCTTTGTTTTTTAGAAAGAAAGATAGAAAGCTTTAAGCTATATCAGAATTTAGTTTAGCAATTGTACTAGCTGATGCACACAGCTAGAAAATGACAAAGGAAAATACTCAGAGATGGAAAAAGAGAAGTGAACTAATTAGCCAAGCACTGTTGATGGACAAAACTTCAAGCATTCACACACGCTGAAGAAAGAAAAGGGCACATAGGAGTGGCAGCACAAACTTTAGCTTTTGAGTTGGAATTTGTCTTGAGTTCAATTATAACTATAAAGAAACAATGCCGCCCAAGCACCCGGCGCCGCACAAGCACTGTCGGTGGACAAAAGAAAGAAAAGGACACTTTGGCTTAGGGGTGGCATTTTAAACCGAAAAACTGAAAAACCGCAAAAATCAATGACAATTTACAGTAATGAAACCGCAATCGCAGTAAACCGAACCGCATTTGCAGTTGCGGTTGCGGTATTTGATTTTCAAAACTTGCAGTTACCGCAAACCGCAAAGTATAGCCACACGGATAATGAAGTTGAATTCTACAAGGAAATGGAACATATGACAACTTGTAAGTAATTAGTTTATTTATGCTAATGTTATTTATGCTTCTTCTTATAATAAAATGTACTAAACTATGTTGTTTTATTTGTAGATAACATTGGTGCTCAAACAACACAACGGGGTTCTTCAAATCCACTCACCACCAACACTTGAGTTTGTAACTTTAGTTTGTAACATTGGTGCATTGCATTTTCCTTTTAGTTTGTAACTTTAATTAACTTTGAATTGAATTTTTCTTTTTGATTGTAACTTTAATTCATTTTGCTTTGTGTTTTCCTTTTGGTTTATAACTTTAAAGGATTTAGAATTGGAATGCTTGAGAAGTTTAACTTTAATTGGAATGCTTGAGAAGTTTAACTTTAATTGGAATGCTTGGAATTGTAACTTTAATTTTCTTAGGTTGTGAATGCTTGAGAAGTTGAGTAGATTGTGAATTTATGTATGTTTGAAAAATTGAGGTTGTGTATTTATTTATTTAGGTTGTGAATTTATGTATGTTTGAGAAATTGAGTTTGTGTATTTATTTATTTAGGTTGTTAATTTATATTTTTGTGAATGCTTGAGAACTTGTGGTTTTAAACCGCTAATTGAATCAATCGCATTTTGCGGTTTCAAAATCACCAAACCGTAAATAATCGGTCGGTTTGCGGTTTGAGTAAAAATTTGCAGTTACTGAACCGCAACCACCCCTACTTTGGCTTTTGAGTTGGAATTTGTCTTAAGTTCAATTATAACCATAAAGAAACAATGCCGCCGCTAGAAAATGACGAAGGAAAATACTCAGAGATGGAAAAAGAGAAGTGAACCAATTAGCCAAGCACTGTTAATGAACAAAACTTCAAGCATTCACACACACTAAAGAAAGAGAAGGGCACATAGGAGTGGCAGCACAAACTTTGGCTTTTGAGTTGGAATTTGTCTTGAGTTCAATTATAACTATAAAGAAACAACGCCGCCCCCCCCCCCTCCAAAAAGCACTGTCGGTGGACAAAAGAAAGAAAAGGACACTTTGGCTTTTGAGTTGGAATTTATCTTGAGTTCAATTATAACTATAAAGAAACAATAGGGCCCCCCCGCCCCGTTTTATGCGTTTCACTTTTAGGTTATTACTTTGGTACATGGGCAAGCCGAAGGCAACAAGAGAGTCCCAAACAAATGAGGGGATTTTAAGCGGGGTTTAAGTGTGGAGGCGCCTTTGTGAACGGGGATTGGTTTAGTTGGTAAGGTTTTTGTACTGTGTGTAGCCCCATTAGTGTTCGGGTCACGTTGCAAGCAATCCTCATTGGTGTGCGATAGGTAATTTCTACATAAATTCGTGTTGGTGGCAAGTTGGGTGCCACGCATAAGTCCTTCCTCAAGTCACAGGTCACCTAGCGTTAGTGATGAGAGTAGCCAATCTCCTCCTAAACTTTTTTTTTCTTTTTTTAAATGTGGGGGCTCCTTTAATAGCTAATCGAATGGTTTATATCAACTTTCAATTTATACTAAAACCGGGTTGCAATTACCCATTTTAAAAATTTGTCCGTGAAGTTTTCCCAAGTAAAACGCATTCCAAGGTATGAGTCAAGTTCTCACTCCACCCTCTGACTCTGAGAGCACCATTTATCTGAGAAGTTCACTTTGAAAACCATGAGAAGTTCACCTTGAAAACCATGTGAAACTCATGTAACAAGGATATCATTTTTTGCTATTCTCGATCAATAACGCAATGACACGTAGAATAACTTTTCCACATGTTATTATGTTATTGGTTGGATTACATGTAAGTTTTAGTCTGAAGTAATTCTTATCTCTCCTTATAAACCCACAAATATATACAAATCCAGAAAAACACATGAGAAACAGAGCAATCCCAATTCGGTGTATCCTATTATCAATTTCTTCCTTCAGCAACCACAATAAATTATTCCCAGCGAACCCACTCTGCCTTTCTAAATGTTGGGATCTATACATGCCATCTACAATTATCCGTTCCTCATTTAGTTTGACCAAGGTCTCACTCCACTTGTTTTTCATTTTTTTTTTCTCGATATTCCTTACTTCCCCCTTCAATTGGAAATGTCTAAGATTCAATAGTTGAAATTTTCTGAGTTCTTGTTTACAGTCGTCGTGCGTACGAAAAGGTAAAAGAGTTTTTCCATTTAAACTCCGCACTTTTCTTTGTTCATCTAATACTTAAATCATTAAGTTGTTAAGTTTTATTATTGTGAAAAAGACAAAAAAGGTCATCCAACTTAATATTTAACCCTAATGCATCTATATACACAACCACCACTCTTCATATTAGATATTAGAAAAACACAACTCCTCTACATCTTATTGCCAAATTACTTTTCTCTTTTAAAGAGGTAGAAAACGTTGAGGAGCCAATCAATAAAACTAGAAAAGTTGTCCTTAGAGTTTGATTGGTCTTATTGTACAAGCAATCAATCATACAAAAACCATGCCTGCCTTTGACTGACTCTAGCTCTATGAGCATCAAAATAAAATTGAGGGGAACATGCATGCCTATTAAATTAATTCCCGATGATCAGGTTAAATACATATTATTAATATTGTAATTTAATTCATTAAAACCAGCATCTCCATTCCATCCATATATGATGTTTGTCTAGTTTTGGAATGAAATTAACATAACTAAGGAATTTAATTACCTAAGTTGACTGGAGTCAATTCCGCTTAAGAGCCGGAATGGAAATACAGAGAGGGTGGTATTTCTATGCCATGGAACTACTTGGAATGTAAAATCACTGCAAATGCCCTTTCATTAATTGGCTGTATTAAAATTAGAAAAGAAAATAACTCCAAGATAGTGAGGAAATGAAGTGCATTCCTATTCCAACTGTATTATTCCTGTCAAACAAACAGGGCCTGATTACGAAGTAAATTACTTGGTTCACTTAGAACCCACCTTTTTTTGTTTTCAAACGGAACCTCCAGTTTTTGTCACTTTAGTCACAAAAAGCGGAGGTTGGGTTAGGATTAGATTACAACAAGGGTTGTAAAATGAGTTAAAGATTATGTTAGACCAAAGTTCAACTATTTTCAATTGTAAAGAGAAAAAAAAAAAACTTCAAGAGTTTTCGAAATTTTAGTCTTGGAGATCTAGCAATATAAATTTTAGTCCTCAATAGAAGGGGACTGATATATATTTAAAGTCAAAGTCTTTGCTAAATACAAGAAGTGCATGTCCTTAGTTGCTTAACATGCTAGCATAAACTATACTTCCATCATTTTTATTAAAATTTGAAATTGAATTTTTTAAACTTAATTTAGCGTAGTATTATTTAGAGTCAAGACATCTTACTAGGATCCAATATTATGCACTCGATCCTAGGCTCACATTCCAAATTTTCCACATAATTGTTTATAATATGTATTTGAATCCATGTTGGACTCTTCTTTTGGGCTATTTTTTGTCAAAGTTAGGAAGAAAATGGGAATTTTCTCATGCGCAATGCTAAGGCGTCATTTGGGTTCGAACTTAAGATCACTGACTTGCAAATAAAGACCCTTTTTTAACTGAACTAGACTTCCTTTGATGCCATTGATATTTTTTTAAAAAAATATTAATTATAAAATGGGACATTTTAGAAAAAGTAAAAGGAGAGAGAAAAATTTTAAAAGAAGCAAAAATGGACAAAAATGCCCTTATTTATTTTTAGATTTCTAAGAATCCAATACATTTGCATGTCTTTGATTTGAAAGTTGAGCGATTTTTGTCTTTTTTGAAAAAGCTTTGGCTTTTTTCAAAGTGAAATTTTTTTTATGTCTAAAACCTAAAAAACCTTTATAAAAACGATGTAAATCACAAGCAAACGTCATGGGAAGCTCAATAAATAAACTAAAATGTTAGAATATTTAGCCCAAGCTTACATTTTACAAGTTGCGGTCTACCCCTGGCCAAGTCTGACCCACGAAAAAGGTAAATAAATGTATTTTGTTCTGTGTTTATTCCATCAAATGGTCTTTGTTTTTGTATTGAATAGATGCTCTCACATTGCAATGATTTGGTCGCATTTTATGTACTGGGTCTATTGATTTGATTTGATTCTTCCATTTTCTGATTCTCCCCATCAATTTTCAAGTACCCAAATTTATCATCTTAATAATGGTTAGGTTATGGATCATTGGTGTAGAAACCAGTTTCAGGCTCTCTCATGTCTGCATTGTTCACTTGTGTGCTTGTTTAAGTTTCTATTTTGCATTTACTTTTGATATGCAAACCAGCAGCAGCGAAGGACGCAAGAAAAAAATTTCAGAAAAACGTATTTATTTTGTTTTCAATAATAGGGATCTTTTTTTAGTTTGTTTTGGGTTTGGATTTTTAAAAATGGGCATACCAAACGAGTTTCTGAGCCTTTAAACTTAAAATTTATTTTTAAATTTATAAAATTGGACTCAAATCAAATACCAAACAAGCCCTAAATATTCTCAAAAAGACTGGGCTGTGGAAGCTCAAATACTGTTTGGTGGTTTATGCTATAAATTTGACCTCTTTTAAATTGTTGTATATTATGCCGGTATTTAATTTCCCATACATTGGTTCTTCATCTTTGTTGGACGTTGGAGTCAGTAATCAATTGTACAAGTATATCTCCATGTTTGTCTCGTTTTTCATTTATCTCATTCTTTACTCTCTTGGCCTAATTTTTTACTAGTAAGAGAAAGTTTGGTTTGGTTTAATGTGAATCTGTTATCTTGTATTTGGTAGGTGAACGTGAACAGACTCTTCCTTCAATAGTAAAATACTATAAAAATCAGAAAACTTAAAAAAACTTAAAAAACCTAAAAACTAAAATGCCCAATAGTAAAAAAGAAAAGAAAAAAAATAAGCCCACAATTCCCCCCCCCCCCATATTTCTTCTTTCCTTTTTTTTCAACAATCAAACAAAGCTAAATTCCCAAATTAAACAAACAAAAAAACCAAAAATTAAAATATTCGTTGAAACCATTTTAACACCAACACCCTTGCGAGCAATTGGGTACTTGGAGAACATGGCAATGAAGGTGATGGTGGAGGCGAATGAGAGAAAGAAGATGCAGAGGAGTAGATGCTTCTAAGACCAAAGGCTATTGGCGGTGAGGACAATAAAAAACATGAGTTCTGGTATAGTGAGAACTTCTAGGGCTACGATGCAGGTGAGGCTTTGTCTCTTGATTCCATGGCTGGTCTGGTGCAATGGTTTGGGATGTCGTTCAGGCAAGCATGTCAACATCCAGCACCCTCTTGAGGTATGAAAACGAAAACAACCTTGTCAAAGCCTTTTGAGGTATGAAAAAGACGCATATACCCATCCTACATCTCACCTATAGCGTAGACTTGACTAAAATTCACAAAAAATGTAAGTATGACTAATTCGCCGATTAATATAAAGTTAGTGGACCATTTGAATGAATAGTTTAATTGAGAGACCAAAATCCAAATCATGTATAAGTTTGAGAACTATTTGAGTAAATAACCCTAAAGAATCATTTGTTTTAGTACATTTATTTCTCAAGGGCATTAAGGAACTTTCAAAAATTTAACCCTTCTTTTGTCTAATTGGTAAGAAGATAATAAAAGCGATTGATGAAAAAAAAATTATGAGAGCATCTCCAACCGATATGTTAAAAGTGCCACATAGACATTTAACAACTAGAAATAACATCTTACATCACTCCAACCGATGTGTCAAAGTGATGTGGAATGAAGGTGGAGGTTGAGATGTTATTTTTGACATCCCAGAAGCAAGATGTCAAATAAATATTTTATTAGTTTTTAAAGACAACTAGTTGTTACTTTCATTTATTATTTTATTATTTTAATTTTTCTTCTTCTTTATCTTAAATGATTTGACTGTTGCAATAATTATTTATTTGACATATCGGGTGGAGTGTAAAACCGTGTAAATGTCAAATTGCCACATCAGCCATCAAATTTAAATTTGATGTTTGGTATTTGACATCTCCCTTGGAGATGCTCTGATAGATTATGGTTCATAAAACCCATAAATTATGGATCCTATTTTAGCTTAGTCTCAATCTTTTAAATGTTTCCGTTTTTCAATGCTTTTGGAAATATTAAATTTGTTACGTTCCACATCAATTTCTTCGTTACATGCCACTATGTGACAAATGTAGTTCTTATCTCTCACAATATTTACACAAATTTGATGTTTTAATTAGGAAATCTACTCTTTTTTTTCATTATGAAAAATTTGAGTTTTGTTTCAAGGGTGACGTGTCAACTTTAAATCCTTTGGATTGAAATTTAAATGACATGGCATGTGGGGAATGAAAGTCTAGCAGATCCTAGGAGAGAAATTCAAAGTAGAGGATCCGAATTCTGTTTTGCTTCTGATTACTTCGATCGGTACCTGATTCTCATTCCCATGGGAGCACCCATCCATTCAGAGACATAATATAATAATGAATTAAAAGTGATTAATAGATTCAATTAATAATAGGAAGCTTTCATTTTAATAAAATATATATTTTACTAATTTGGAAGATAGGAATACAATTTCACCTAATTAGCAGAAGGCCAAACACCAAAAAGTAATACCTAATTTTACAATAATATAATTAAAAAATATCAAAATTACACACAATGCCACTACTACGAAGTCATGCCACATGTCCACCTCCGTCAATCCACTTTTGGCGCAGATTGCTCGCAGCTCGATACCGCAGATGTGGCGTTGCAATAGCCGCGGTAGCTCCCATAGCATCGGATACCACAATTGCGGCAGTCTAGATGCCACGATTGCGAGTTCAGATACCGCAGATGTGGTCGCGGCAGTCTAGATGCCACAGTTGCCATAGGTCCAGATGCGCGGATCCAAGCTGACAGACCATATCTTGCGACTCAGACCATCGCTCCAATCTGCGGCTCCAGTGCAGCTCCATCACTGTTCTTTGGTTGCCCTCAACCTTAAAAAGAAGAAGAAATTTAGTGTGCATGAAGAGACTCAAACCTTGACTCTCAAAGGAGGAAAGCCTCATTCACAAACCACTTCACCAACCTTGTTTTTGTGGTATTTTTTTAGTTACGCAATATTTATATTAACAGTCAATGGTTTTTTATTTATTTATATAATAAAGAAAATTATTTCACATATGGGCCTCCTCTTTAGCCTAATTCAAAACAAAATTTGATTCCTAGATATTAAAATCCAAATAGAAATACTCTGTCTCAAATCCTAATTAGTTGTTATGTCTAATACCTAATTTTTCTTTATTATATTCAATCCCAATATGGCCTTCCCAAAGTGAGCTCCAAATTGACATTCTGTGATACATATGGGACTTCATCATCTTCATCACGTAGGCCTTCATATGGGACTTCATAACTTAAGCCTTTTGGATACATCATGCCCTCCCGAAACAAAAGATATGTATATGAATAAATAAAAGGGTAAATTTCACTTTACTTTCCAGAGAAAGATGGAAACATAATTTCCTTTATTTTGTTCAGTTATTCCCATGATTTATATACAAATGACAACTTTGAAATTAATATTTCAAGGTTATATATGTGCGTGTCTATATATATATATATATGTTCAAGGGTATATATGTTCTATATATATATATATATATATTTCAAGGTTATATATGTTCCATATATATATATATACATGTATGTATGTATGTATGCATGTATGTATATATATGTATGTATGAATGTTTTGGAAATAATTTACTTTAAATTAGTACCTCTACCTCCTGATTATCGAAAAATGGTATATTGGCAGGTGCATAATACTTCGGGTTTGGATGCAACGAAGTTTCTTCCATGCTACATACCAACAAATTGAGAGAATATTTTCTATCGGTCAAATGGAAGCCATGCATATAGATGAAAAAGCAAGCATAGAAAAGAAAGCAATCTTTTACGACTGTCCTGTTTATTAAAGATAGAGAGGTAGCTTAATTAGCCACTCTCTCTCTATCCGCTTGCACTTTAGTCTTTACATTTTGTGCTTACTGAAATAAAGTAGAATTCTCATGTGATATGATATCACATAAAATCTCCATCTCGTCTCCTTCCAAAACTAAATAAATAAATAAAGAAGAAGAAGCCTTCCTTTTGTATTATCTCAGACTAAAAAGCTGCAAAAAGATTTAATATGCAAATTAATTAAGCAGTGTAATTCGTGTTTACCTTGAAGAATTTTCCCACGAGTCCATGTTATCAGTGGTATTGGCGTTCATTCGCTGCCGCAACTGCTCCTGCGGCTCCCCATGTTGCCGCTGCCGCTCCAGCCTCTGCTCCTGTGGCTCCCCAAGCCGCCGATGCTGCAGCTGCTCCAGCTCCAGCTCCTGCTCCTGCTGCTCTATGTTGGCGTTCATTCGCTTATTACTTAGTCTTGAACCAGCTGAACAGATAAGAAATATGGCAGGCAAAAGGGATGCTTTGAAAGGACTATCAGCATGCCGAAGGCAGTAAACATACTGAACTATAGAGCAAATGCACTCTGCGATGCCAGCAACTAGTCCATAAATGTCAGGAAGAGTACCAAAAGGCGTATGTCGAGAAGGTGGTGGATGATAAATCCACCAGAGCATTCCGCATCTCCTCAACACAACTCTTTCCCTTTTACCTCTGTAAATTAGCTCCCCGATGGAAATGAGCAGAGCTGCAATAGCCAACAGCATCCCAAATAGTGAATAGTGGGGTCTTCTTGGGGAGGAAGCCTGATCACAAGCAGCTGACAAGATCTCTAGGACAAGGTAAGTGGCTAAAAATATCCAGTCTGCTGATTCTGAAGTAGGCCTCATCCCTGGAACTCAAGGAGCGTCTGTAAAGATTACTACTAGGTGTTAAAGATGGGTCAGAAGAAGACTGATCTCCACGACGAGTATTTGCAAACCAGGAAACCAGTTGTTGCTCTCTCAATTTCCACAGCTAATAAGCCAGTGCTTTTCTTTGGGACAGAAAAACCTTTGTTTGGTTACTGAGAAAACGGAGGAGTTTATATAGAAAAAGAAAGGAACTTTCCAAGACGGATCCTCTGCTTTCTTTCTTTAATTATCTGATTTTCATCCCGCCCAAACTGAAAACAATGAGAAGAAGGTGCTATTGTGTTATGGGATTAGTGGAGAAGAGGTTGTAGTAAAGGCAAGGCAATAACGGAAAGGAGAGAGCTTCTTGGAAAAACGCAGTGTGGTGGAAAAGCTCTTCCCAGGGGTCCCTAGCTAATGATATCTAAAGGCATTGTAATTTTCATTAACTTTATAATGATATCTTCCACTCAGTTTGTGCATGCTTTATATTAAAATACAACAATGCGCTGTCAAATACAGCTGTAACAAACTAATTATTTACTGCTTTTAATATCATCTTCTTTGTCCATCACTACCATTTTCAAAACAAAAGAAAAAGGATCTGTGACCCATCAAGGAAGTTTCCTAAAATGGAACATAAAGTTTACACACGGTTTGGTTGCACCTGAGATTAAGAATGAAAGAAACAAGGGTCATATCATCTATTCAGCACCCATTTTCAGGGAGTCATGCCCAAAATCATGTGCCCATGCTTAGTTTCCTGTCGGAGTCAAATTTTTGTGTAATTGAGGAAAATCCAAGGGAAGCATAACCCCTTAAACCATCATGTGAGGGTGCCAGACTACATCCAACAAGACACAAATGACAAGGAAAAGGCGCTTCCAGAAACCATACCCTCTAGGGAAGCCCCATTTGCAACTAATCATGCTCAAGAATGGCGAATAGAAGATCATAACAGTTTCAATCAGAAAATTTAACTGACATTTCTAGTAATCCTTATAGGTTTTCAACCAGGGTAGTGACATCTAAATAATCAGCACAAACACTGGTCAACAGACTGCATCAGAAATCTAATTAGTAGAGAGGGGAAAAGGTTTACTTGGAAGGCAAAATCCATGAATTTGTCTGTCAGCTGTCTTGATGTCGAGAATGTAAGTGATATCCTGCTGTTTAAGTACAACGGCTGCTTTAATAGGAACTTGTCCTAAAGGATGGCAACCTCTTACAACGAAAATTTTCTGAGCAATCTTGTCTATTGAGGAAGCAAAGAAAACAAAAGTACATAAAATTAGCTCCGACAAACAGGACATACCTCAAATACATGGTCAAGAGGGCAAATAAAAGGTTGTCGAGTGATAGATCCCTCAAGGACACCAGGGTGGGGAAACCACAGCCTATCTAACCTGCACCACAGTGGAGGCATGACCAGAAAATCACAAATACAAAATATGAAGAATATGAACTCCATATGCATTAGTTCAGCAACAATTAAGGATTTCAAACCAGGTACGTAATATTGGCACAATGTTGATTGATTATTTTAGCGGACAGATTCTAGAGCCTTATCCTTATAACCAAACCAATAAGCAAAACAGCACGGTATATAGGCTAAGACCAATTTGATGTAAGTGACCAATTTGATTGCACTTTGTTAAAGTTGATGCATCCAACCTAAGACACTACTAGTGGAGAGGCCTAAGAGTTTGTATAACACCCCCTCACAGAAACATTCCAGTCCAACAAAAATGTGCAGTGTGTTGATGCGAAAAAGTGGTTCGGTACTTTTGGGCTCAACTTAGTGATGTCTGGGCCTTCGGAGTGCTTAGGTTTCGGTAGGGCGTGATCCTGCAAAACAACGGTCCGCTCGGTAAGACTTAAGGCACCGGTGTGGTACCGGCCGAAGGCTCTCCGATGCTTAAGTGAGTACGGATTTAGTAAGAGATTTGAACATATGTAAAGGCAGTATGCCGAAAGTTCTCATTACCTCCATTTTGAGGAATTGTGTTCCTTTTATAGACCTTAGGAGGTGTGCAAGTTTTGTAGAATTTCGATGTAGGACTATAGACAATCATTATGGAGGCTCAACGTGTCTAGTGGGCGATTTTGTCCTTTTTCGTTGCAATCGGTAGCTTGGGTGCCGAGGGCTTCCCCGCCGATGCCATATTTTGTCCACGCGTCTTGTTCTTATTGGCCGCTGATTTTGGTATCAACACAGTGAAATAAAACAAAATGACAGATATTTTCTCACCAAGGTGCGATTCAACAAGGAAGCAATAGCAAGTGCCATCCTTATCTGCTTTATCTGAACAAAGCCATTTCGAATATAAATTATATGATGCAACACTGTAATATCCAGATCATTGCTAAAAGTTAATGGAAGCAGGTTAGTACATACATACTTGGTAATTAATAAGAGAAAAATGTGATTTAACATTATGCTCCCCATCTAGTAACAAGCTCTTCGGAATATATGGCTTAAATGACAAAAAACCTCCTGCATAAATTTCCAAAGATGTCAAGCGGCATTAGCATGAGAACAGTCATCAGTACAATATGAACAAATGCCAGAGTAGTGAATCCAGATATTCCAGTGGTCAAATTTTCAGTTCTATGCAAACTTTTTTATTGCTGATGAGGTGGCAAGTTTTGAAGAATATTCAGACTTAGGCCGTGGTTTGGTTATTGGAATGTGTTAGAATTTCCTTAAGCACAATCAAGATCTTTCACACAAACTGTAACACGTATAAAGACGTGAAGCCATACTTGGAGCCATCTTCCTTGAGTACACAACTTCTGAACTCATCCAATCCGTAGCAGCATCAATCCTAGCAAGAACAAGAACGGCTCAAGACTTCTGCTCTAGCTCATAATCTGTTTCAACTCTCTCTTTATGATGAGAATAGGTTTAGAGAACGTGTCTGATGAGAGCAGGGCCTTAAGCGTATATAGGGCTAGGTCAAGTCGTCTCTACTCATCACCGAGGGCCAACTTGACTAATCTTCCAAGCCCACCAGATCGGTTCACGCATAAATGGAAATAAATAGGACCCCTTAATAGGCCTTCCTTATTTCACTAGGTTTCGGGCCTCAAGGTACAACTTAATTTAAACTCTTATCAAAACCTGATATAACTTAGTATCTAGTGCACCGATCTAAATAGGAAAACATAACATTCTCCCACTATATCAAGCACTAGAACACTAAGCTTCTGTATTCCGAAAGGTTTGATAATCTTTATTGGCCATGAGTTTAAAACAGTTAAGTCCTTCCCCTCAAGCTACCATGAAAAGTGATTAGACAAAACAAACTATAGACAAGCACTGCTTTCTCTATTAAAAACAGGTCATCTATAATCACATAATGCAATCTCAAAACACATGAAGCACCTACAACGCGAACCTTAATATGTACTAATCCTTACTATGAATCTTTATGCATTTCAGTACAAGTACCCCTTTACGACTTAGTAAGAGTCAATCCGCAATGTTATTAAAACAATAGTATCTCAAAAGAGACCATAAACTCATATGCATAAACAAAGTTGCATAATAAGTTTAAACAACTAAATAGTCAAAATAGTAGGATTTATTCAATAATAAATAAAATTGTCAACCAAATTAACATCCTTAAATGCAAATCCCTCAATCCAGAAAACATCAAAATAAACAAAACAACCAAACTAGTAAAATATCGGAATGGAAAACAAGACTCCCACTAGATTGCAACATCAAAACTAGGAAATAGTTCCATGCTCTCAACATGTCTCAGAAAAGCTTCTGAAGGCAAAAATTTTGTGAATGGATCTGCAATCATATCTTGAGTTCTGATGTGATCAAACTTGACTAGTTTGTCCGCTACCTTCTCCCTCACTATTAAATATTTTCTATCAATATGTTGAAGTCCAGATGACATCTTGTTGTTCATGCAGTGAAAAACCGTTGCAGTGTTGTCATTATATATCTATATTGGTCTAAAGATCGAGTCCACCACCTTAATGTCTTTAATAAAATTCCTTAGCCATGTTGCATGAGAAGTGGCTTCATAGCAAGCTATGTATTCTGCGAACATGATTGAACTCGAAATACTAGTTTGTTTAGCACTCTTCCAAGCAACAACTGGTTCTGCCATCTTGAAGATAAAACTTGAAGTAGAGATGTAATCATCCTCTACTTTTCTAAGATTCGCATCAGCATAACAACAAGCTCTAAACTCTCGGTGCGTCTGTAAATCAACATATAAGCCTTTGTTCTCTGTAGTTACCTTAGATTCTTCTTTCCAGCTATCCAATGTTGCATTCCCGGATTTGATTGAAATCTCCCTATCTTGCTAATGCATAAGGTTAGGTCTGGCCTTGTACACACTTGTGCATACATAATGCTTCATACTAAAGAACCTTATGGCTTCTTCCTCATCTCATCATCTTCTTCTTTATTTTTAGGGCAATGTTCCTTCTTTGAATCCCCTTTAGCTAACGGAACTTTCTGTCCAGAATACATACTCATGTCAAAATGTTTGAGTACCCTCTCAATGTATGTTTTCTGTGATAGGCCTAGAAGGCCTCGAGCTCGATCTCTCTAAATTTCAATGCCCAACACAAGAGCAGCTTCTCCCAAATCCTTCATCTCAAAATTATTTGAAGGTAGCTCCTTGGTGTTCTTCAGGAAATTATGGTCACTTGTAGCCAAAAGTATGTCGTCGACATACAACACCAGAAAAATGAATCGACTCCCACACTTCTTCAGATAAATGCATTGGTCAGCTATGTTCTCTTCAAAACCATAAGAGGAAACAATTTGGTGAAATTTGAAATACCACCTCCTACTTGCTTGCTTCAGTCCATAAATTGCCTTGCCAAGTTTGCAAACCATATGCTCTTTTCCCTCCTTTGCAAACCCTTCAGGTTGCCTCATATAATTTTCTTCTTCGAGCTACCATTCAGGAAGGCAGTTTTGATATTTGCTTCAGGATAACGAGCAAGATATGGAAGTGGGTCCTATTCCACGAAAAAAGAAATATGATAACTCATAATCGTCAGACGAAACAAACTAAACAATTAAGCATTCTTGACAAAAAAATATTAAGAATTAAACTACTAACTACCTTTAACCAAACCATGTTGGTATCGCACATCAAGAGCTCATAGCCATAAGGGAGGATTGAGTCTATCAGTATAACTTTTTCTTACCCCATCTTGTGGAATGTTGGTGATCCCCATCCAACATCTATTGTGCTCATATGGCTGCCCATATCAAATACTGGAACACCTTTCCAATACAAAGCCTCCAACAGTTTGGTGTCCATTGCACCTAAGCCATAAATTTCAAACTCATAAGTGCAGACATAAATAGAAATACAAAAACATATGTTTCCTTACAGGGAAATGGAATAGATATGTAAAGAAATTGAAAAGGCCAAAAAGACATAAAAGTGCACAACGCAGAATGCGGGGTAGCTTACCAATGAGAAGGTTAGAAAGCCCCAGATCACTCAAGTGTTTAACCCAAGTTATGATAAAATCCATGAATGCATAGTTCCCAAAGGTCACAATAATAAAGCAGCAACAAACAAATACATATTCATTTTTTGATAGCTTCCCCAATACTTATCATACTTCTTATGCATATTCTCAGCCACCAACTTAAGAAAGATATCTTTGCTTTGACTCCTGTAGGGGGTTTTCGTTCCGACAGCTGCAAATGGGATGAGCTGCCGTAAGAAGCAAACTGATGAAATTACCCCTTGTGTCCGAGTTCAAAGATCAAACCCCAAGAATGCTTCGAAAGGGTAGCGGAGCCTTAGGAAGCACCTTGGTTATCTTCACCAACAAAAAAGACAATTGCTTACAGATAGATTCTTAGCTTGGCATGAGAAGCTTGTGGCATGGGAGCAAAACCATCATGAGTTTTAGCATAAACAGATAGGGGGCTGTGAATTTCTATGAGAAATAAGGGTTTTAAGACAAGGGGGAATGGATTCTAAGAGGGTTTGTTGAAGAGAGAGACGGATGGGGGGTTAATGGGTGTGTTGAGTAGTTTCCGGCAGCTTGACAAAAAGTCTGGCAAGCTCTGGAATGATTTAGCAGAAGAGAAAATGAAGGAATAGGGCACGAAATTGTAGAGGTTTCAGATATGAGAGATGAAACTTGCTTCCTGAATATGTGTTGAGTTGATGGGTAGGAAATCCCTCTTTTTATAGGTGCTGGAAGCTCCTTATTCCCAAGAAACCCTAGATGGTTCCTTCCCAATCTACCAAATCTCTCCCTCCCTTTCTCTTCTCTTCCTTTAACTCATCCTATTTGGTGAAATTCTCTCTTCCCAATCGCACAAAAACAGGGTTTGGGGAGCTCTAGGCTTTTCCCGCAGCTGTTCCAGTAGGGGACTCCCATTTTCAGCCATCTTTCTTCCTTCTTTTCTCCCCTCTTCCATGGCTAGGTCTGATGAGGGGAAAGAAATGGGTATGTACACTGGTTTGAAGGGTGCCTTGGCTCCTACGGACTCTAATATCCCTTGGTTCTTTGCGTGTTCCACCTTGGTGTTCGTTCTTAGCCCATGTGCTGGAGCCTCCCAGTAGCTCACTGACATAACACTTTGGCTTTCATTGTGGTTCATGTTTCCAGCTAAGTGATGGAGACTATACTTACTGGAGACTATGGATAGTTTCTTGGCTGCTTGGGCTTTTGCTAAAGTGATTGGTTAGCCTACCAAGGGAATGGGCTTAAATGATGGGCTATTTTATTTATGGTGATGGGCTAATTTCCTAGGGTATTGGGCTCCCTTTTCCTCTCTTTTATGCTTACCCACATATTTGGGCTCAAGAAACGGGCTTGAGTTTCGGGGCTCCCAAGCGGCCCAAAACTTCCGTTTCTTGGCTCATCAATGGGCCTCATGAAATTTCGTTACCATCCATGCCACAACCCACTCAGCAAGCCTTGGGAATTTGTGTGGCTTGGGCTCACATAAGCTTGTAGCATGGCTAGGTGTAATAATAATGATTTTTCGCTTGGCATTGCATGTGGCTTGGCGTGCTTGAATTTTGTCACCTTTAAAAAGGGATATGATGCTTGACAAGATAATTAGCATGGGCTTGTAAAGCCTTATTTCAACTCTTAGCGTGACATATTGCACAGCACGTGGATCATGACTCGTACAAGCGTGAATGACGAACTTTTGCATGCTCCAAATAGGGTCTTTTCTTAATACGACATTGCGCTGGGCCGGAAATTCATTTGGGCCGAACCGTGGATTTTTTGGGCCTCAACAACTCCATCTTTGCAATTGAGCATGAATCACACAGAGTTAATTCAAAAACAAATTTGAAGTTACATACAAAGTACCTGAAAATTCTAAAGTTGCATCATAAAACACTTTCAAAAACTTAATAAAGCCATGTGCATAATTCCAATCCAATGAGGTGGGAGCCTTTTTATTTTCATCCATACAAAATTCACAAAAATATTATGTATCTTGCTCCTCTAAGCACTCAAAAGCTTTTTGATATTTTTCTGCAACTTCTAACATTGAATAACTAGAATTCCACCTTGTCAGAACATCTAGACATAACCCCTTATGTGAAGAAATTTTTACTCGCTCTGCACATGCCTTAAACTTTTGGGACCTCGCTGGAGAAGACTTAACATATCTCACCACATTATGAATTCTAGTGATTGACTCATGATAATCTTCTAGACCCTCCTTAACAATGAGATTTAGTTTGTGTGCACTACACCTCATGTGCATATTTTCACCGTTCAATATTGAACCAACTTTTTTGGACAAACATGCAACAGTGAGATCATTTGAGCTTGCATTATCAACTGTCATAGTCAACACCCTCTCAATTTCCCACTCTAATAAACATGTCTCAATTGCCCTTCCAATTGTGTCACCCTTGTGATTTACAATTGTACAAAAATTCAGAATTTTTTCTTCTGTAATCTCCATTCATTATCTATATAATGTGCTGTGAGACACATATAGTTAAGATTTTGGCGAGATGACCAGGTGTCTGTGGTGAGACCAACTCTTTGGCAATTACCAGCTAAATAATTTTTCAACTTTATCTTTTCTTTTTTTATAAAGGTTTAACACATCTCTTGCAATTGTAAAGCGAGATGAGGCTTGAAATCTAGGTTCACAAACACGTAACATGTCCTTAAAATCCTCACCCTCTACAACTCTAAAGGGTTGTTCATCAAGTATGACAAACTTAACAATTGCTTCTCTACATGCCTCTGGACTATAACTTGTTGCAATAAGTTTTCCTTCTTCCTCCCCTTTCTTTGGTTGGAAAGACAAAATTTTTTGCTTCTTATTATCTCGACCAGGATACTCCTTACATTGATTTGCCAAATGACTCAACAAGTTTGATGTCCCATTTTTCTTGCTACCACATGCATATATTTTATTGCAATACTTACATTTTGCTTGAGGTTGTTTTGGATCATCTTGCAATTTAATAAAGTGTTCCCAAACAACTAAAGGAGGTCTAGAAGGTTTTCTCTTACCTTCAAT
Organism: Prunus mume; assembly: GCF_029339155.1. NCBI lineage: Eukaryota > Viridiplantae > Streptophyta > Magnoliopsida > Rosales > Rosaceae > Prunus > Prunus mume. The sequence goes on from NC_142704.1 coordinate 12,361,495, forward strand.
GGGAATAGAATCGCTGGGTTTTGTTTCTTGTGGCAACACTTCAACATTTGAAACTTTGACATCATCAAAGTTGAAGGCACATCAATTGGTGGTTGACTTGTATTTCCAGTTTGGTTTCCCATGGAAGTTGAAGTTGAAGTTGCCATTGGTTTAATAAAACCATGTTATAATAACTTAATATTATGCTTGAATGATGAATCACCGAGTTCTTGAACCCAAAAATAATAAACACTTACCAAATATGCTGATGAAGGGTGTGGGAATTCTTCTGAGCTTGCTCAAACTCGTGGACCCTTGGTAAATAAAGCAAGCATGCTATCTAATATATTAATAACATATGGGAGTTTGTGAGCATATTGAGCATGCTGTGTTGTCTGCAGGAAACAAATATTTGAGAGTTTCTGAGCATGTTTAGCATGCTGGGTATGGGTAAGGTCAATATATTAATTTTTATAGTAAATTTGGCTTACACCCTTCAAATTTAATTTGCTGTACCTAAAACCCTTCACTTTTTGTTCCTATAAATAATACCCAATTTGTATTAGTAAAAACCCATGACTAGGATCCAACTCAGCAAGTTACCTAATTAAGTATAAAATCTGATTTATTGTACTTTTCAGATTCCAAAAATACCCCCAACTAAGCCATTATTGCATTTTGTATATTAATGTAAGAATCAATATGGAAACAGTTTTTAATTGGATTGTATATAATGACAGATGTTGAATTTGGAAAGATCTCCAAATGGTTGTAATGGATGTAGGAATTAATTTTGAAACATTTTAAAAAATTTAACAATAAATTCAAATTTAGGTAATCGGTTTGTTTAATAAAATGTTTATGTTATTTTCTTTTTATGAATTATACATGACTAATAATCCACTTTATAATTGTTTATGAATAAAACTGTACATACTAATTATGTTGAAAAAATAATGTACCTATTACTTGTTTGTTTTATGAAAAACATAATTTACCTAGTATGAAAAGTGTACATAATTATCTATTCCAAATAATGTACCTATACACATTTACAGGTATAGTGTAAAATAATTTACCTGTGGGTAAATAATGTACCTATATTTTATATAAATTATTGTGTACCTATTTTTAATTATGAAAAATATACGCAATTACAAAGTAACTGACTTTGTTTTTTTTTTGTAAATAATATACCTATATTTTATATGCATATATTTATATTATATTTTTCATAGGTACATTATTGGATATGTAATTTACATATTTTTTTTGTTGTTGTAATTTTAGGGGGCGAGATGTGAGAGGGAATGACAACTAAAAGAAATGGGGTGATTGATATGCTATTAATAGGGAGTATATTAATTACAATTATGGTACTTAATGAAATGCTTGAAATAAATTATAAATAAAATATGAAGTTTGGTGGCAATGATGTAAAAACATAGAAATACTACGACCTCTTATATCATACTAGTCATTTAAATTTGAAATTGGGTTTTACACATAGATTTATATAGTGATGGGTATATGTCAAGGAAATAGAAAATGTAGGGATCTATATTGGACAAGCCCTAATTTTTAATTAATGTAGATTTATATATTTTACAATAGGAACGTATGGGAAGAATAATATTTTATATATATATATATATATATATATATATGAATGTAGATATATTTGATTGGTTCGGTTTTGGTTGGATTTTAAAAACTTGATCTGCCATCCAAACCGATCCAATTGGATTTTCAATTTTCTGATCCAATCCAATCCACCGATGTTATTGAAACCAATAAAAATTGAATTGGATTGGATTGGATTGGTCGGTTTTAGCGGATTGGTTTGGATCCTGCACTGACATAATTGATTGAATAGTTTATTATGAAATAATTGACTAATTAAAATGAAGACTTTTCCTTCAAATTTTATTTCATTATTTCGTGTTTACTATTTTGCCCTCGTGTATCTCATTGGCATTAAGGAACTTTCAAAAACTTAACCCTTCTTTTGTCTGATTGGTAAGAAGATAATAAAAGTGACAAAAAAACATTTATCATAGATTATTGATCATAAAACCCATAAATTATGGATCCTATTTTAGTTTAGTCTCAATCTTTTAAATGTTTCCATTTTTTAGCCCTTTTGGAAATATTTAATTTGTTAGTTCCACGTCAATTTCTTCTTTACATGCCACTATGTGACAAATGTAGTTCTTATCTTTCACAATATTTACACAAATTTGATGTTTTAATTAGGAAATCTACTTTTTTATTATTATTATATAATTATGAAAATTTTGATTTTTTGTTTTAAAGGTGACATGTCAACTTTAATTCCTTTGGATTGAAATTTAAATGACGTGGCGTGTGGGGAATGAAAGTCAAGTAGATCCTCTACACTGACATCATTGTTATGATCTGCTTTACTTTTGTTCTTCATATGCCACCTAATTAAAATTTAATCTAAGGGATTTAAAAGTTGACACATTATTTCTAAAAGTAAAGCAGATCATGACAGAGAAAATCAATATAAAGAATCCATATCCCATGGGAGCACACATCCATTCAGAGACATAATATAACAATGAATTAAAAGTAATTTATGCAGAGGATCTGGATCCCATGGGAGCACACATCCATTCAGAGACATAATATAATAATGAATTAAAAGTAATTAATAGATTCAATTAATAATAGGAAGCAGATGCCACTACTTCGAAGTCATGCTACATGTCCGCCTCCGTTAATCTGCCTTCACTACTCGTCGCTGGCGCAGGGGCTTCAGCAGCTGATCCTGCCCCAGCAGCAGCTCCTTCTGCCACTCCATGTGTTGCGCATTCAGCTCCTCTTGCTGCACCTTCAGCTTCCTCTGCTGCGCTTGCAGCTCCTCCTGCTGCTTATTCAGCTCCTCCTGCTGCTTATTCAGCTCCTCCTGCAGCTGCTTTAGCTCCGCCAGCTGCTCCCGCAGGAGGAACCAATGGATGTCCTCCTGCCGCTCCTCAAGCTCCTGGAGCCGATGCCGCTGCTTCTGCAGCAACTTTTGCTGCTGCTGCCGCTGCTCCTGCAGCAGCTTCTGCTGCCGCTGCCGCTGCTCCTGTAGTCGAAGTTGCTGCTCTTGTAGCCGAAGTTGCTGCTCCTGCAGCGGCAGCCTTTGCTCCTGCAGCTGCAGCCTTTGCTCCTGCAGCTGCAGCCATTGCTCCTGTAGCTGCAACGGCTCCTTTTGCCGAGCCTGCAGCAGGAGCAACGGCTCCTCTTGCCGCGCCTGCAGCTCTTCCTGCTGCTCCTGCAGCTCATCCTGCTGCTCCTCCAGCTGCTCCAGCTGCTTACACAGGATGAGCCAATGGCGTTCCACCTGCCACTCCTCATCCTCCTGCTCCTCCAGCTCTTGCAGCAACTGCTCCTGCCGCAGCAGCTCCTGCAGCCACTGCTCTTCCAGTTCCTGCAACCACTGATCCTGCCGCCTGAATTGCTGCTGATGCAGCTTCTGCAGTCGCATCCGGTGCTTCTGCAGCTGGTGCCACCACTGCGGCTGTTGCTGCCGTTGCTCATGCTGCCGATGCTGCTGCTCTTGCTGCTTTTGCAGCTTCTGCAGCCTTCGCCACCCCTGCTCCCGCAGCAGCTGCCTCCGCTGCTCTTGCAACCACTCCTGCTCCTGCTCCTGCTCTTGCTCTGGCTCCGGCTGCAGCAGTAGTGGCTGCTGCTCTATGTTTCCCTGAGCCTAAAAAGGTAAGAAATTTAGTGTACATGAAGAGACTCAAACCTTGACCCTCAAAGGAGGAAAGCCTTGTTTACAAACCACTTCACTAACCTTGTGTTTGTGGTATTTTGTCAGTTACGCAATATTTATATTAACAGTCAATTGTTTATATATATATATATATATCACATATGGGCCTCCTCTGTGTCCTAATTCAAAACAAAATTTCATTCCTAGATATTAAAACCCAAACAGAAATACTCTGTCTTAATTCCTAATTAGTCATTATGTCTAATACCTAATTTTTCTTTATTGTATTCAATCCCAATGTGGCCTTCTCAAAGTGAGCTCCAAATTGACATTCTGTGATATATATGGGACTTCATCATCTTCATCACATAGGCCTTCATATGGGACTTCATAACTTAAGCCTTTTGGATACATCATATCCTCCCGAAACAAAAGATATGTATATATATGATATGCATACAAATACGAAGAATAAATAAAAGGGTAAATTTCACTTTACTATTAAGAGAAATTTGATGATTTCCTTTATTTTGTTTAGTTATTCCCATGATATATATACAAATGACAACTTTTAAATTAATATTTCAAAGTTATATATGTCCATGTGTATATATATATATATAGATGTATGTATGTATGTATGTATGTATGTATGTATGTATGTTTTGGAAATAATTTACTTTAAATCGTAATTAAATTGGTACCTACCTCCTGGTAATCAACAGATGATATACTAATTGCATGCGACAAATTTTCTTCCATGCTACAAACCAACAGATTGAGAGTATTTTCTATCAGTGGAATGGAAGCCATGCATACAGATAAAAAAGCAAACAGAGAAAAGAAAGCAATCTTTTATGACTGTCTTGTTTATTAGAGATAGAGAGCTAGTTATTTAGCCACTCTCTCTCCATCCCATAACACTTTAGTCTTTGCATTTTGTGCTAATTGTAATAAAGTAGAATTCCCATGTGATATGATATCCATTAAAATTCCCCTTCATTATTTCTTAAAATTTCCATCTCATCTCCTTCGAAAAGTAAATAAATAAATAAAGAAGAAGAAGCCTTCCTTTTTTTATTATCTAAGACTAAAAAGCTGCAAAAAGATTTAATATGCAAATTAATTAAGCGGCAGATGAGCAGTTTAATTCGTGTTTACCTTGAAGAATTTTCCCAGGAGTCCTCTATATCAGTGGTATTGGCGTTCATTCGGTTATTACTTAGTTTTGAACCACCTAAACACACAAGAAATATGGCAGGCAAAAGGGATGCTTTGAAAGGATTATCAGCATGCCGAAGGCAGTAAACATACTGAACTATAGAGCAAATGCACTGTGAGATGCCAGCAACTAGTCCATAAATGTCAGGAAGAGTGCCAAAAGGGGTATGTCGAGGAGGTGGATGATAAAACCACCAGAGCATTCCCCATTTCCTCAACACAACTCTTTCCTTTTTACCTCTGTAAATTTGCTCCCAGATGGAAATGAGCACAGCTGCAATAGCCAACAGCACACCAAATAGTGCATAGTGGGGTCTTCTTGGGGAGGAAGCCTGATCACAAGCAGCTGACAAGATCTCTAGGCCAAGGTTAGTGGCTAAAAATTTCCACTCTGCTGATTCTGAAGTAGCCCTCATCCCTGAAACTCAAGGAGAGTCTGTAAAGATTACTACTAGGTGTTAAAGATGGGTCAGAAGAAGACTGATCTCCACGACGAGTATTTGCAAACCAGGAAACCAGTTGTTGCTCTCTCAATTTCCGCAGATAATAAGCCAGTGCTTTTCTTTGAGACATAAATACCTCTGTTTGGTTACTGAGAAAACGGAGAAATTTACATAGAAAAAGAAAGGAGCTTTCCAAGACGGATCCTCTGCTTTCTTTCTTTAATTATCTGATTTCCACCCCGCCCAAACTGAAAAACAATGAGAAGAAGGTTTTAGTAAAGGCAATAACGGAAAGGAGAGAGCTTCTTGGAAAATCGCAGTGTGGTGGAAAAGCTCTTCCCAGGTGGCCCACACGGTTTATCATTCACTTTCCCAGGTGGCCGACACGGTCCCCTCCTTTTCCACAGAAGAAAGCAAAGCTTGTAGTCCCATATGAAAATTCAGAGAGTTGCAATTCATCTTTGTGGAGCCCAATTTAGAGAGACGCAGTAGCAGAAGAAGAGAGTGTTTTGACCAACTGGTTTCGATTTGTGGTGCCGCCATGGCTGGCCGGCTTTTCAGTTCACTGTAAAGTTGGGTTTTTCAGAATTTTATGGGTGCACTGAATATATCAATGGGTGCGTGTATAATTTTCTGTTTTCCACCCTTCTCTGTCCCGTGGTGCCGTTCACTCTCCTAGTTCTTCTCATTTTCTAATTTCAATTATGCTTCTTATAAGCCTCAGAGCTTCACTGACCCCAGGTAATCGTCTAATCTTCTGTCAGTTGCAGATTTTTTAAATCAACATTTTATTTCTCAGGTATAATTTAAGGTGTTGTTTGATTAGTATTATTATTATTTTGTGCATCAACTCCTCAAGTTTTTCATCGCGGTTTATTGGTTTTGGAAATGATTAGATTTGGTTCCTCTATTTTCTCAAATGCACGTCTGATTTGGCTGTGGATTATGACGGGGTTTGTTGGTTTTCCAAGTCTTGTGCATTTGGGTCTTTTGCTTTTATATATGCATCAATTGTGTTTGTATATCACCTTCTGTGTACCAATTAAGCTGTTTTTTAATTGCCTATAGTGAATCAGTGCCGTATAGATTTAATTTTGGGAAGGAATTGTATGCATCTGATTGTTGGGAATGTGCTGGTAGCTCCATTGAGTTCATTCAGATCATTGCTAATTTCGATTATCTAGCCTTAATGATATGAATGTCCATGCTTCATCTGTGTTACCTGATAAAATTCTATCCAACATGTTAATAGACTTGCTAATTTTTATTACCCAGCCTTGGTTTACTTTATTGGGCTGCTGGGTCAATAATGTTGCAGTAACCATATATGAGTTTGATGCAGTTGCTATTTCCTTTGGGTCAATGATGTATAATTTTACTACATAAAAATTAGATAGTTAAATTCAAGAAATAAACTTGCAAGTGCACAAGGTTAATGCAATGTAGCCAAGGCAAGTATAAGGTCGTTCCCATAGAGACTGAATAAACTTTCAAGTTGTTGTGAATTATAAACTAATTTGACTAAGTAAAAATATAAATGCATAAGATTATTTAATTACTCATTATAATTGATTTAAAAGATAAATGTTAAGGAAAATAAACATGTATTATTGTAATATTATTAGGCATTAAGGAACTTTCAAATATATTTTGTCTGATTGGTAAGAAGATAATAAAAGCAACTGATGAAAAAACATTGATGATAGATTATGGATCATAAAACCCATAAATATATTTTGTCTGTTCGGTAGGTACGTGATTCTCTGCTTTGATTTTGTCTGCCATGTGATCTAAATTCTCTACTCTGATTTCTCTGTCATTAAAATTTAATCTAAGGGATTTAAAAGTTGACGCATCATCCTAAAAGTAAAGTAAATCATGACAGAGAAAATCATCTAAAATGTTCCCATGAGTCCTTCTTATCAGTGGTATTGGCGTTCATTCGCTTATTACTTAGTCTTGAACCACCTAAACACATAAGAAATATGGCAGGCAAAAGGGATGCTTTGAAAGGACTATCAGCATGCCGAAGGCAGTAAACATACTGAACTATAGAGCAAATGCAGTGTGAGATGCCAGCAACTAGTCCATAAATGTCAGGAAGAGTACCAAAAGGCGTATGTCGAGGAGGTGGATGATAATACCACCAGAGAATTCCCCATCTCCCCAACACAACTCTTTCCCTTCTACCTCTGTAAATTAGCTCCCCGATGGAAATGAGCACAGCTGCAATAGCCAACAGCATCCCAAATAGTGCATAGTGGGGTCTTCTTGGGGAGGAAGCCTGATCACAAGCAGCTGACAAGATCTCTAGGCCAAGGTTAGTGGCTAAAAATATCCACTCTGCCGATTCTGAAGTAGCCCTCATCCCTGAAACTCAAGGAGGGTCTGTAAAGATTACTACTAGGTGTTAAAGATGGGTCAGAAGAAGACTGATCTCCACGACGAGTATTTGCAAACCAGGAAACCAGTTGTTGCTCTCTCACTTTCCACAGCTAATAAGTGCGTGCTTTTCTTTGAGACATAAATACCTCTATTTGGTTACTGAGAAAACTGAGTAATTTACATAGAAAAGGAAAGGAACTTTCTAAGACGGATCCTCTGCTTTCTTTCTTTAATTATCTGCTTTCCATCCCGCCCAAACTGAAAACAATGAGAAGAAGATGCTATAGTGTTATGGGATTGGTGGAGAAGAGGTTTTAGTAAAGACAATAATGGAAAGGAGAGAGCTTCCTGGAAAATCGCAGGTGGCCCACACGGTTTTTCACTTTCAAGTCCCTAGCTAATGATATCTTCCACACGGTTTGTACAAGCTTTATACTAAAATACAACGATGAGCTGCCAAATAAATACAGCCGTATAAGATTAGTTACAGAGATTAAACTAAGACTACCTAACAAACGATTTTGTATTCTCCAAAGAGGGAATGCTAGCAACCTTCTCTTTAACCTTCTCCTTTTAGACCTTCTCCATTTTCCTCATGACATGTGTCATTCTCATTACACTTAAAACAATGTCATTAATGCATTATACAAGCTAACTTTTGCTTTCCAAGTTTACCCTATTTAATTGATTTATTTATTTTTTTTGACAACTCTCTTACCATCTTAATAAATAAAAATTTTAAATTTTAACGTCAATTATTTTTTTGGTCTTTGCTTCTTGTTTGTACAGGTTTTGGCTCTCCTCCCTTTTGCCTTGGGTTGTTATAAATGTTTCTCTTCATGACCATTAAAAAATAATAAAAATAGAGTAGAGCAACATATTATAGCCGCTTGTATAATATGGATGGAGACCACTCTTTTGTTTTTTCTTTTGTTAATCTAAACTGCAATTTATTTATTTATTTCATATTGAATTCAATTTTGATGATTTTTTATTCTTTTGCTTCTATATATTTTATCTCAAGCCTATGCAGTTGGGGGATATTTTGGTTTATTTAGTAGCATAAAAAATGCAATCAAGCAATTTCCTTTATAAAAAAAAGTTAGTCTGTAAACTTTGTACCATTGAGGTGCTTACGGATGTGAATGATGTCTTTTATATATATAAAATAGAAAATTGACATTTCTTTTGTGTTAAAAAAAGAAGAAGACGAAAGCAGACATTTTCTTTCAAAAAAATAACTTACGTTAAAATTAAAAAAAAACTTTTTATTAAGATGGTAAGAGAGTTGTCAAAAAAATATATAGATTAATTGAATAGGGTAAACTTGGAAAGCAAAAGTTAGCTTGTGTAATGCATTAATGACATTGTTTTAAGTGTAATGAGAATGACACATGTCATGTGAAAAATGGAGAAGGTCCAAAGGAGAAGGTTAGAGAGAAGGTTGCTAGCATTTCTCTCTCCAAAGAATCAAAAGATTTGCTCTAGAATTTCATATGAAATAAAAATTATATAATAACATGAATTAATTATGCCACATGGATAAATAACCAAATGATAAAAGTAATAACAGTAAGGTCATGTAGCAACTAGACATGGCTTAAGAAAAACAAAAGTTATTCAAGACGTAATAAACATTTGTTGAAGCTTCATCTCCTCATATGTCCTAGATAGCATCTCTCCACATAGCTAAAGCTATGCTAGCTCTCAATGTGTAAGCATCCTCTCTTTGTTGGTCTTGGGAAATTTCCTAGTGATGGACTTCTTCTAGTCATTCCACTGTTCACTATTTATTAGTATTATATAAAAAGAAAGATAAGAAAGACTAGTTTAGATCAAAATAAAACAAGGAAGTCTCAACGATGATAAGCATCTGTGCACCCAGTGGCTTCTACTAACAACACGTTTTTCAACAACAATATCTTTAAAATATTATATATCCCTACTAACAACAATATCTTTAACAAGACTTGCATCGTATTGATCTCAAAATATATATATCCCTACTAACAATTCTGCCATTCTATTTTGAATTCACTTAGGACTTTTTTGTATTCTCTGACGAATCAAAAGATTTGCCATCTGGAGGATTCATATGAAACACAATCATGTAATATAACCAAATAAGAAAAGAAAAAGGAATATTTAAACAAAGAGAGGAAATTTAAAATAAATAAAAAAATAGAGAGGAAACAAAAATGATATATTTTAAATGAAGGATTTCCTCTGCATCAGAAATTTGACAGTGAAATATCGAAATAGGCTTGAATATGGGGAGCCCATCTTGTTTTCTGTTATTAATCAAGAACATTAATAAAGCTCACTGAACCAATGTCGATATCTTGGTTGGGGAACTATATCGAACATTTGGTGGGCATGATACCCACTCTCATATACCCAAATTGTAACACCCCGACTCTATTTAATTTTCCAATTCAAAAAGTTAAAACTAAATTAACTGTGAAATTATGAAACTACCCTTGGGGTAGGGTATTTCGGTTATTTTCTTGTCCGGAAGGATTTTGGGACCATAAGTGGTTTGGTTGCGTAGGTGGTTTTGAGATGAATTCGTGGACAGGCGGTAGGCTTGAATCGGAGTTATAACGAAGTTTTGGCGATCAAATTTCTTTCGGTGGCAAAATCGTAAATAATTCGAAAAGGGTATTTGTAAAAAAATCAGATTCTTTAATTTCATTTTCACTCTTTTCTCTCTCTCCCGTATGCGTTCTCTTTCTCTCCCGCGGACTCTCTCTTGTCACTGCTCACCGAACATAAATATCCACGCCGCCACCACATCCGCCACCCCAAACCCTCGAGATCGGTCCCGTTCGACTCGTAGTGAAGTCCCACTGACCCACCCAATTTCCCCGGAAAACTCAAGAATCGACGACGTTGAGACTCGTTCGAATCAGATTTCTCCGATCGTTGCGCCGCCACTTCAGCCGTCCATTTCGGTGATTGAGGTGAGGTTTCTTCCTCTTTTTATCTGTTCTAGCTGGCCTTTGAGTAGGTTTGGATCGATTTGATGCGTAGAAACCGATTTGAAAACCTAGGTTTTTGGCCGGATTTCAAAGTAAAATTCCAACCAGTTGCCGTCCAAGTTGGACCTCCCCGTAGTTGAATGAAGTGATCCTTGCCTCGAGTAGTATCTAGGGTAGGAAGGGTGAGCTGTGGTGTGAAGTTTTTCCGTTGTCGAATTTCTCTGCACACCCGCTAGCTGCCAGCGCGTGTGGCGGTGCGTGGACAAGTGTGGTGGAGCTGCAAATTGTTCCAGTGTGATCCTTAGGTTGTCATGAGCGTGTAGGATTTCACGGATCTCGATTCCTAGGTCGTTTGACTATCGAATGGATTATCGCATATTGTGCGTTATCCGGGTTCGATCTTGTTCTGATCGTTGGATCGTTTTCAAATTGAAGTATGTTACTCTAGACAACCTTAGGATCGTGTAGGATTCGACAGATTGAAAAACGGAGATCGTGGGTCCCGTGGGCCCGTTGACCCGAATTGGGAAATTTGACCGTCGGTTGACCAAGTGTCTTCCGGTGTTTCATCGTGCGAATCGGGTAGTTAGACTTAGAACACGCTCTTCCTCGACTCACCGGAAACCCGAAGCTAGGTTTTATTTTAAAGTTCTCGTTTTGAAGCGCTTGATGTTCATCGATTTTCGTGATTCAATCGTTCGACTCAAGATACGCAGCAGTGGGACCTCTAAGGGTCAAGTTGTGTAGGACTACTTGTGAGTGGACTTTTCTTTTGAAACTCAGTATGATTTTATTCATGGAAATATAGCATATTGTTTTATTATGTCTATTAATTATTTATATACGCTCGAATGTGAATTCGAGGTTTTCATAAAACTTATTATGATATTTGAATTTTGAGAAGCTATATTTACATGCGGCTATGCATGGGGTACTTGGTGGTTAATATGAGCTATGGAAAGGTAATGTTTGATCTGTTAATTGGAGTGCGTTAAGCACTAATTTATGTACCTTCCCTGATCTGAATTTGGTTACGGATATTGGATACTTTTGAAATTATTAGAACTCAGAACATCCTTGAGGGGATGTTGCTGTGGACCCTGGATTTTGGGTAGTCTGCGCGCGTAAGACGGTATTTCGAGGTACAAGCTTTGACCGTGTCAGTACGTCTTGGTGAGAGTTAGTCCCCAGTTGGATGGGTCGTTCCTAGACACATGATGAATTAAGGAATGGCTCGCCATGTGGACTAGTCAAACAGTCCCGGTTGGATTGTTTCCCCGCTACAATTAAATATTGGTTATATTTATATACTATTATTATTATTATTATTATGTATTTATATATATATATATATGAATGTTCCTTTGTTCTATTTCTCGGTAAGAATACTTCCTCGCCAGTCGTACCTTTGAGTACGTTTATGAGAGTCTAATCTCTCGGGACTCTTAAGTTGAATGGTGGGTTTCGTGAAGCATTATTCATGGATTACAGATTTGAGATCCGGTAGATATACGTTAGTATATATTTATATACTGTTTCTAATGGTTTTGTTATGCTTATGGTTTCATTGCATGTTTTAATAAAGGTGGGGGTTATACTACTTTGATTTCACTTGAACTGAACTTGATTTTTGTCTACTCACAACTTTCTGTTTTTTGCCCCACCGCCAACAGAGCGATCGAGCTCTGATTGAGCTGGACGGTGCATCTTGGAACTCGAGTCTTCGAGAGACTCTTGGTACTTTTTCCTTTCAGTTAAACGGTACTTGGTTGTATTTTGAATTCGTAGATATGCTCAGATCGGCCACGAGGGTTTAAATTTGTGAGGTCGAGGCCTTGTTTGTAAATTATTGTATTGCTTGTAAAGCATGCCGCCGATTAGTTGTAATTAATAAATTTTGAACAGTTGAATTTTGGGAATGTTCAATTTACTGGAGACTCCAAATTTTGGTAGAAAGTCTCGATCTTTAGTAAGTGGGCCTATGATCGGGTTGATGTCGGTAATTAGGCTGGTCCGTCCGCATTCCGAGGAATTTGAGTAGTCTTGTCACAAATCGCTTTCTTTCATCTTCTTCAATAGGAGGTTCGCTTTTTTCTCTATACTCCACAAAGTAATTCAAAAATTATTCTTGTTTCTTATTATTGTTTTCATTCAAGTAGTGTAATCAATTTGGAAGGACCATCTACCCATCGCTCGTCTTTTGCACAAACTGCAGCTATTCGCTATCTCGTTGGTTCCTTCCACAACAACTCAGGTCGTTTGTTTCACAATGGTCACCTAATTTGTTCAGAAACAAGGTTCTAACAGGGTTTGGCGATGGATTGTTGGGGGTGACAACCACGCAAAGGTTGCAAGGTCTCACATAAAAGAAAAATAGAGAAGAGATAGAAAGAAAAATAGAAAGAAGTGAGAATCTTGCACAGAAGAATGAGATTTTTCATAGGGCTTGTTATTTATAGCACCTGCTCAAAAATCTCACACAATACACCATTTAATCAAATACTTCAAAATCAATAAGCTTTTGAATACCACCAGACTTATGTTTAGTACTTAAAAATTCTAATTGAATACCACTAGATTTTAAAGCTTCAAAACAATCTATTTTAAAATCCTAATTGAATACCACCAAACTTTTATTTATTACTTAAAAATCTTAATTGAATACCACTAGATTTTTAAGCTTTAAAACAATCTATTAAAATCCTAATTGAATACACCCTCCTTAATATCATCTTTGTCTATGACCCATCAAGGAAGTTTACTAAAATGGACACGAGAGCAAGTCACAAGAGTAAGGGAGAAAAAAGCTTGAGCACATTGCAAACAATGCTGTTATAAATTGGTAAATTAAATAAAATCACAGTGCTAAATTAAATTTACACAAGAATAAATTCATTACTAGAACAAGACAGACATACCTGAAAAAGAATCAAATAACGTATGGCCAAGGTAAAGGTGGAGACTTTAAGGAAAACCGCAAGGGTCCCACTTTGGGAGGCAAGTCCCCACCTTTTCCACAGAAGAAAGCAAAGACTGTAGTCCCATATGAAAATTCTGAGAGCTGCAATTTATCTTTGTGGAGCCCAATTTAGAGAGACACAGTAGCAGAAGAAGAGAGTGTTTTGGCCAACAGGTTTCGATTTGTGGTGCCGCCATGGCTGGCCGGCTTTTCAGTTCACTGTAAAATTGGGTTTTTAAGAATTTTATGGGTGCACTGAATATATCAATGGGTGCGTGTATAATTTTCTTGGGTACAAATGGAGGCCCATTGGGATGAATTTTCACAAACAGTAATTGCCCCAGCAAGGACAAATACGTCTTTCCTCCAGTCTCTCAGTCGCTCGCTTGGCCTCTCTTTCTCTCGGTCGGACGCCTGCACAGTCTACGACCGCCAGCTCTCTTCGCCAACCCATTCGCAGAATCGCAGAGCACAAATCGAGACCACCTCTCTCTCATCATTCCCATTCTCCGATTCCCCAATTCCCAACATCCTCCACCATCGATCACTCCAAACGAAAAAGGTAAATAAATGTATTTTGTTTCTGTGTTTATTCCAGCATATGGTCTTTGTTTTGGTATTGAATTGATGCTCTTACATTGCAACGATTTGGTTGCATTTTATGTACTGGGTCTATTGATTTGATTTGATTCTTCCATTTTCTGATTCTCCCCATCAATTTTCAAGTACCCAAATTTATCATCTTAATATTTGTTGGGTTATGGATCATTGGTGTAGAAACCAGTCTCAGGCTCTCTCGTGTCTGCATTGTTCACTTGTGTGCTTGTTTAAGTTTCTATTTTGCATTTACTTTTGATGTGCAAACATAGGAGGGTTTGTTTTTCTTGGTTCATTCCCTGTTGAGTGTTCACTGACTTGTCTGTCTGGGACGGAAATCACAAGACTGGGTGGGCTATAGCCTATAGGCTAACTTCTTTAGAAACAAAATCTAAGAGTTTATGTACTCTAAGCCTAAATCCTCTCAGCCCACTCCAGCCACTACCCAGGTTTTCAGAACGTTAGCCTTTCCCTCCTATTCTCCACCTCTGCCAACCTTCTCTGTCCCGTGTGCCGTTCACTCTCCTAGTTCTTCTCATTTTCTAATTTCAATTCTGCTTCTAATAAGCCTCAGAGCTTCGCTGACCCCAGGTAATCGTCTAATCTTTTAGTTGCAGATTTTTTAAATCAACATTTTATTTCTCAGGTTTAATTTTGGGGTGTTTGATCAGTATTATTCTTATTATTATTTTGTCCATCAGCTCCTCAAGTTTTTCATTGCGGTTTATTGGTTTTGGGAATGATTAGATTTGGTTCCTCTGTTTTCTTAAATTCACATCTGATTTGGATGTGGATTATGAAGGGGTTTGTTGGTTTTCTTATGGAATTTATGCTCACGGACATGCAATTAAGATTTTAATTTATGGGATAATTAGAGCTGCTTTACAAACACGAATTGGTGGTCAGTGAGAAAAAATTGATGTTCTAAAGCAGCTGTATCTCACCTGAAAATAACTGAATAAAAACACTAATTGGGTAGAAACAACTATTAGAAGATTGTGATTCATGTTACAGGTAGTATGGCAACCTAATTTGAAAGCAAGAAGTGCATAGAAACAGACAACAGATTGGCTTATTTTCAACAATTAAAAGGATAAACGAAATGATCCAGAAATGCACAAGAGAGTCGTGAACTTGAATTTAAATTGAGATGATGTTCCTTTGGTATGTTTATTACTGAGTAGCTCAATCAGAGACTAAGATTTTCTATACTTCTCTCCTTCTTTTTTTCTTTTTTTCATTTCATTTTGTGTCTTGCAAGTTATAAGTGCTTCCACTTGTTTAGAATCCTCTGAATTTGGTTCATTTGTATGCTTTCAGTATGTTCTGTAAATCTGGAAAATATCAACCCCCTGCCCACAAAAACAAATGCGAATCTTTTCACTCAGTGTAAAAAAGAAAAACTTAGAGATTCAGCCCATTGTATTTTCAAATCCTGGCTCCGTCCCTACAACTGGGTATGTATTGTGTTTCTTGGTTATATTGTAGTTGGTTCAACCTCCCTAGAGTGTTGTTTTTCTTGCAAATTAGTTCTAGATGACAATTTTTTTTAAAGTACAATCTACATAACAGAAGATATTTCCCAGGAACTGTTTTTAGAAGAAAACAAAAATTTAACAGTTATGGAAGCTTAAATATTCTAAAAAAACTGGGCTGTGGAAGCTCAAATACTGTTTGGTGGTTTATGCTATAAATTTGACCTCTTTTAATTTGTTGAATGTTATGCCAGTATTTAATTTCCCATACATTGGTTCTTCATCTTTGTTGGAAGTTGGAGTCAGTAATCAATTGTACATGTATATTTGATAGGATTTACTTTTTTTTATTTTTAAACTATGATCCACATCTACCATTACTTGCTTATAACTTATTGATTTAAACTCTTTCAATTCTTTTTATAATTGTATGCTTTTGTTTTGTACTTTTTCCTATTTACTTTTATTTTACGGTTTATTGCATCCCATTACAAACGCAAAAGCAAACAATGGAACTGATTCCATTCCATCCTAATTCCCAGCCAAACTATGTACTAGATTCTATTCTTTGTTTAATTCCATTTCATTGCCTTTCCTACTCCCATTCTCAATCCCTTAAGGCCTGTTTGGTGGGCTGGCTTCGACGTGGGCTTTTCTCTCCCTCAGCTTCCTTTGCATTCGTCTCTACTCTTTTCTGAATCTCTCTCTTATTTGCTTTCTCCACCATGGTTTCAACGGCCCCTCTGTGTTTGCTGTGATTTTAGCCATTGTTGCTAGGTAGCTTTTTTCTTCTCCATTTTCTTATCCATTCAAGTTTTATTTTTCTCGATTTCCATGTTTGATTCCAACATTTGAACTCCGTTGATTTGGCTGCTTCACGGTTTACTTTCTAGAACTTTTTTATGAATCTAACTCATTGGTTGATGTGGGCATTTCTGTTTGATTTAAGTTTTGGGATTTCCATATTTGATTCTATTAAGTTTTCACAATTCAAAAACCGCACAAGACGACCTGTGTTTTCTTTTTTTCCTCTTTTGATCTAAAATTTTCTTCCTTTTTGACATGGAATTTGTCAATATAATTAGTCACAAATATTGGGTTTTGTTGAAGTTTTGTTTTGGGTTGTTTTTTCTCTTATTGGGTATGCACTGGAAGGTTAAATGGTTTTAAGGAAATTTCATGGCTTTGGGCAATTGGGCCTTCTGGGAGAGTTTGATTGTATAGGCTGAGGCTGAGTCTTGTGCATTTGAGGCTCTTTCCAAGTCTTGTGCAATTAGGTCTTTTGTTTTTATATATGCATCAATTGTGTTTGTATATCACCTTCTGTGTACCAATTAAGCTGTTTTTTAATTGCCTATAGCAAACCAGTGCTGTATAGATTTAATTTTGGGAAGGAATTGTGTGAATCTTATTGTGAGAATTTAAAAAAAGCCAAAACTTGACCCTTAATTTCAAAAATGTCGGTTTTTGTAAAAAATTTCAAATGTAGCAAAAAACTCACCTAAATAGACGCAAATGCCCTCAAATTTAAAACGTACATAAACCTACATAACCTAAGGAGGGTATGGATTAAAGAAAAAGAGGTAAAACAAAAGCAAAAAAGAGAAAATCCACTGTTCTGAGGTAGCTGGAGGGAAAACAATATAACTGACATCCTCTTCTTACTGCCTGTTTTTCTCTCGGCAAACCTTTTTCCAGTATATTTTGCATTTCAGCTTTATCTACAATGAAAACCTTTTAAATGATTATAACAAAGGGTCCACAGATAGGATAGAGAAAGAAAAGAAAAATAAAATTATGCACACAATCCTTGTGGTTAGATTGTAAAATTCGTATTGTCCTTGGAGTCATGCCACATGTCCACCTCCGTCAATCCACCTTCACTACCCGCCGTTGCCGCGGTCCTCCTTCATACCGCCGCTGTCGCTGCTCCTGCTGCCCTAGTAACTGCCTCAGCAGCCGCTGCTCCAACTCCAGCTGCTGTTCGAGCTCCTGCTGCCGCTCCTGCTGCCGCTTCTGCTCCAGCTCCAGCTCCTCTATGTTGCCCTCAACCTAAAAAGGTAAGAAATTTAGTGTGCATGAAGTGACTCAAACCTTGACCCTCAAAGTAGGAAAGCCTCGTTCACAAACCACTTCACCAACCTTGTTTTTGTGGTATTTTGTCAGTTACGCAATATTTATATTAACACTCAATCGTTTTTAAAAAAAAAGTTGGGTTTTTTAGAATTTTATGGGTGCACTGAATGTATCAATGGGTGCGTGTATAATTTTCTTGGGTACAAATGGAGGCCCATTGGCATGAATTTTCACGAACACTAATCGCCCCAGCAAGGACAAATACGTCTTTCCCCCAGTCTCTCAGTCGCTCGCTTGGCCTCTCTTTCTCTCGGTCCAACGCCTCCACAGTCCACGACCTCCATCTCTCTTTGCCAACCCATTCGCAGAATCGGAGAGCGAGCACAAATCGAGACCACCTCTCTCTCATCATTCCCATTCTCCGATTCCCCAATTCCCAACATCCTCCACCATCGATCACTCCAAACAGAAAAGGTAAATAAATGTATTTTGTTTCTGTGTTTATTCCAGCATATGGTCTTTGTTTTGGTATTGAATAGATGCTCTTACATTGCAATGATTTGGTTGCATTTTATGTACTGGGTCTATTGATTTGATTTTATTCTTCCATTTTCTGATTCTCCCCATCAATTTTCAAATACCCAAATTTATCATCTTAATATTTGTTGGGGTATGGATCATTGGTGTAGAAACCAGTCTCGGGCTCTCTCATGTCTGCATTGTTCACTTGTGTGCTTGTTTAAGTTTCTATTTTGCATTTACTTTTTATAGGCAAACATAGGAGGGTTTCTCTCCCTTTTGATGTTCACTGACGGAAATCACAAGCCTGGGTGGACTATAGCCTTTAGGCTAACTTCTTTAAAAACAAAATCTAGGTGTTTATGTACTCTTAAGCCTAAATCCTCTCAGCTCACTCCAGCCACTACCCAGGTTTTCAGAACGTTAGCCTTTCCCTCCTATTCTCCACCTCTGCCAACCTTCTCTGTCCCGTGTGCCGTTCACTCTCCTAGTTCTTCTCATTTTCTAATTTCAATTCTGCTTCTTATAAGCCTCAGAGCTTCGCTGACCCCAGGTAATCGTCTAATCTTCTTTTAGTTGCAGATTTTTTAAATCAACATTTTATTTCTCAGGTTTAATTTTGGGGTATAATTTAAGGTGTTGTTTGATTAGTATTATTATTATTATTATTTTGTCCATCAGCTCCTCAAGTTTTTCATTGCGGTTTATTGGTTTTGGGAATGATTAGATTTGGTTCCTCTGTTTTCTTAAATTCACATCTGATTTGGATGTGGATTATGAAGGGGTTTGTTGGTTTTCTTATGGAATTTATGCTCATGGACATGCAATTAAGATTTTAATTTATGGGATAATTAGAGCTGCTTTACAAACACGAATTGGTGGTCAGTGAGAAAAAATTGATGTCTAAAGCAGCTGTATCTCACCTAAAAATAACTGAATAATAACACTAATTGGGTAGAAACAACTATTAGAAGATTGTGATTCATGTTACAGGTAGTATGGCAACCTAATTTGAAAGCAAGAAGTGCATAGAAACAGACAACAGATTGGCTTATTTTCAACAATTAAAAGGATAAACGAAATGATCCAGAAATGCACAAGAGAGTCGTGAACTTGAATTTAAATTGAGATGATGTTCCTTTGGTATGTTTATTACTGAGTAGCTCAATCAGAGACTAAGATTTGCTTTACTTCTCTCCTTCCGTTTTTATTTTTTTCATTTCATTTCGTGTCTTGCAAGTTATAAGTGCTTCCACTTGTTTAGAATCCTCTGAATTTGGTTCATTTGTATTCTTTCAGTATGTTCTGTAAATCTGGAAAATATCAACCCCCTGCCCACAAAAACAAATGCGAATCTTTTCACTCAGTGTAAAAAAGAAAAGCTTAGAGATTCAGCCCATTGTATTTTCAAATCCTGGCTCTGGGCTGTGGAAGCTCGAATACTGTTTGGTGGTTTATGCTATAAATTTGACCTCTTTTAATTTGTTGAATATTATGTCAGTATTTAATTTCCCATACATTGGTTCTTTATCTTTGTTGGAAGTTGGAGTCAGTAATCAATTGTACAAGTATATTTGATACGATTTACTTTTTTTATTTTTAAACTATGATCCACATCCACCATTACTTGCTTATAACTTATTGATTTTTCCTTGTTTTTAAACTCTTTCAATTCTTTTTATAATTGTATGCTTTTGTTTTGTACTTCTTCCCATTTACTTTTATTTTACAGTTTATTACATCCCATTACAAATGCAAAAGCAAACAATGGAACTAATTCCATTCCATCCTAATTCCCAACCAAACTATGTACTAGATTCTATTCTTTGTTTAATTCCATTTCATTGCCTTTCCTACTCCCATTCTAAATCCCTTAAGGCCTGTTTGGTGGCCTGGCTTCGACATGGGCTTTTCTCTCCCTCAGCCTCCTTTTCTTTCGTCTCTACTCTTTTTTGAATCTCTCTCTTATTTGCTTTCTCCACCATGGTTTCAACGCCCCCTCTGTGTCTGCTGTGATTTTAACCATTGTTGCTGGGTAGCTTTTTTTTCTCCATTTTCTTATCCATTCGAGTTTTATTTTTCTCGATTTCCATTTTTGGTTCCAACATTTGAACTCCGTTGATTTGGCTGCTTCTCGGTTTACTTTCTAAAGCTTTTTTCTGAATCTAACTCATTGGTTGATGTGGGCATTTCTGTTTGATTTAAGTTTTGGGATTTCCATATTTGATTCTATTAAGTTTTCACAATTCAAAAACCGCACAAGACGACCTGTGTTTTCTTATTCTCGCTTTCTTCAGTTCTCTGTTCTTGTTTTTTCTCTTTTGATCTGAAATTTTCTTCCTTTTTGACGTGGAATTTGTCAATATAATTAGTCACAAATATTGGGTTTCGTTGAAGTTTTGTTTTGGGTTGTTTTTCTCTTATTGGGTATGCACTGGAAGGTTAAATGGTTTTGAGGAAATTTCATGGCTTTGGGCAATTGGGCCTTCTGGGAGAGTTTGATTGTATAGGCTGAGGCTGAGTCTTGTGCATTTGAGGCTCTTTCCAAGTCTTGTGCAATTAGGACTGTTCTGAGAGAGCTTCTATAGTGAGTGGAAAGTTATAAGGGGTGTGTTTGAGGGGTATCTAAGAGCCATCGAATAAAATCCAACGGTGAATTTTCAATGTTGTCTTTTTGGTAAAACCGGGTTGAAATTACTAATACCAAAAGAGGCAATCCGAAAGTGCACAGCACGCTCTTTCATCCTGGTTAACCCGCCTTCCCCGCAAGCCACACACTCTGCAATATGTTCTTCTCTCTCTCTCTCTCTCTCTCTCACCATCTCTGGTTTGTGGTTATCAAAGAACCAAAATCCATTCGGCAAATATCTTGCAACCAACACAGACAAAACGGAGGGTTTTGAGTTTTTTTTATTATTGACACTTTATCGCCTCAAAAATTCATTTCCTAATGCCCAAGTTCTCCTCATTCCTATCCTCTCTCGCACTCTCCCAAATCTTGCCTCAGCTCCAGCTCGCCAGCCATCTCGATATTGTCCAATCCCGTTCTCCACCCATCCATCGTCATAATCCAGCTCTCCTCAAATTCGGAACCCTAGTTTGACCCTATCCAAGCCGCCGCAACTCACGACCTCCATTGTCGACCTCCACCGCGAAGCCACTATCGCGACTCCATAGCCAAGCCACAGTCGTGACCTCCGTCGTCGTTCTCCACAGTGGTGAGTTTTGATATTGGTTTTGTACTCTCTGTCTGTTATAAATTCGTTGATCCCCCCTTTCTTATTATTGCAACAGTAGGGGCATTCATGGCGCCGCGCCAGCCTTCTCTCCTTTGCTCTCCAACTGTAAGTCCTCTTCTTCTCCATCTTCAAATTTCAGTACTCCTCTTGATCTAAACCACCTACTTCTCTGGTTCTCTTCTTTATGTCATTCAATTTCAATTTTTTTTTTCTTTCTAAATTCTACTTTAGGGATTTAGGAATTAGGGATTCAGTTGGGCATTTAGAACTTAGTGGTTAATTTTAGAAATTCTAATTTAGCGATTCATTTAATGCCTAATTTATAAGTTGTGGCTTTTTGAATTATCAAGTGGACTACTTGTTTTTAATTGATAATTGATAATGGTATTATTGTAGTTTTTAATTGATCTTTGCATATTTCAGATTTTAGCCTTACAATTTTAGTGGCTGGGTGTGTAGACAGGTTATTAAATTCTTCTAGTATTAATGGAAGTTGTGTTACTAAATTATCAGTACCTACGCTCTTGGTTGACATGGTTGTTCTGAATTGTAAGATTAGCTTACTATTCGATGGACCCACTTGCTGATATTAGGAAATTGAGTTATTAATTGAAATGAATGGGAATGTGCTTGTTTCTTATGCTATTAGATTTTGTGCGAGTGTGATGCTAATCAGCCATTGAAATACACATCTTTTGGTGTTAATATTTGAAGTGTTGGAACATGGGAAAGTTGAAAATAGGCATCTTCATGAGATGCTTGAGCAAAATTTGAAGTATTACAAGAGCATTAAGTAGACCTCCCTTGATATGGCTTGCTATAAAATGTAAAATATGGATCTGATTTCCTTGTTCTAACGGTGCCCTCGTAGATTATTTGTTTCAATTCATGATTCTCTTACACCTATATAGAAACATAGGATTGGTTTGTTTTTATTTTATCAGGAATTGTTTGTTTTTTAGAAAATGGAGAATATTGGACTGCTTCAGAAAATTGTGGTTGTTCTGTTCACTATTGCCTTCTTTAGGAAGCTTATATAACGTACATGTGGAGCTTCTTGAGTCAGACAATTCCACATTGCCCCATTTTTTGCCAAACCATCTGATGATTTTTTAATGGTTCTTTTTGTTCCTAATCATGTTCCCGTAATATTACTTTGAACATGAATAGTTACTTTTCTTCAATCTTATCGGATTGGAATGCAGCTGTTTTTTAGTTTCATTGTTCTGTGTATTGCTATTATGGATGTTGTAGTTGTATCTGGTTCTGTATTGATGTTATGAATGTTGTTTGGTTATATTGATTATTGGTTGGTTGATTAAGTTCACCCCTTGAGGTGTTTTGATGTTTGGTTCTGTCCCTCTTATTTAGTTTAACATTTTCTTTGTGCTTTATGTGTTCCACTTTTTCCGATTTTCTCTTGCTGGTGTTCTAGGTTAGGAAGCTATTTGCCTATTAGTATGAGTTTCTTAGGTCTTTTAGTTTCTGATTGTGGTTTTCTTGTCTCAGTTTCTATTTTGTTTTTTTGGTCTTTGTTTCTCCTTTTCGCTAATTTCTTGTTTTGCCATCTCTTCTGCAGGTTTTTTTTTTTAAATGACAGTTGGACCTAGATTTTTGACTTATGGAAGATTGTTGTCCTTGAGAACCATCATC
Organism: Prunus mume; assembly: GCF_029339155.1. Taxonomy (NCBI): domain Eukaryota; kingdom Viridiplantae; phylum Streptophyta; class Magnoliopsida; order Rosales; family Rosaceae; genus Prunus; species Prunus mume. The sequence goes on from NC_142704.1 coordinate 12,384,749, forward strand.
AATTTGGCTTGGGACAATATTCCATTCTGTCACTGGAAGTGTGCTGTAATTATATGGAAAAAAAAACATGTAATTGAGGAACTATATTTTAGTCATGTAATTTAGTCCTCATTCGATGAAATTGAGTTCAATTTACTTGAGAAATTTCAGTCTTGAATTTGTTCTTTTTATATTTGCAAGTGTGTGCAATAGAAACATATTGTTTTTTTTTTTTTCAAAGAACAATGGAAAATTACTTTTACTTATATTATACATTGAAGAAAGAACATTGTATACGTTGTGTATTTTGCCCCTGTATCCTCCCCCTCTCTCTCTCTCTCTCTCTCTCTCTCTCTCTCTCTCTAAGATGGACTATTGGAGTTTTTGTATTGCTAATGTATACCCTCCTATTGCCCTAGTATTGCTGTTATATAGCCTCCAATTGTCTTCGTATTGCCATTGTATTGCCCTAATTGCCTTTGTATTGTTATTGTATTGCCCTTAATTGCCTTTGTATTGCCCCCAATTGCCTTTGTAATTGAAGATAATGCCATAAGGAGTTTTTAACAATTTTCAATGTATTTTTCTGATTTTTAATTATTTATTTACGAATTTTTAAAAAAACAACAAAAGAAGGATCAAAATGGATAGTGGTGCAATCACTGGAGGACAGTCGTCAGCCACACTGACCGCGCCCATTCAGCTTCCGTCATGTGTCACTCCATACAATTTAATAATAATTTCTAGGATTTAACTTACAAAATTTATAATAAATTAAATACAAATCCAAAAAATTCACCGAAATTTGGTAGGAACTCCTTGTGACATTCTTTACGCCCCAAAACTCCAAAAATATAATTTTGACTTATAAAATTTGAAAATGATGACAAAAACTCAACTTTGTTTCAAAACAAATCAAAACACTAAATTATGTTCCATAACATAACACTCGTGTTCTTCAATTTTGACGCTTAGCATGAACTCAAATAGGTGGAATCATGATTTTATGTTATCAGGAGTTTGTAGCAATTTTCAGCGTATTTTTCTGATGTTTAATTAATTTTTTATGAATTTTTAAAAATAAATTTGATCAAAGTATCAAACCTGACACGTGGCGCATTGACAGGAGGACAACCATCAAACACACTGACTGCACCCCATCAACTTCCGCCATGTGTCGCCCCACACGATTTAATACTATTTTTCTAGGATTTAGCTTATAAAATTGCTAATAAATTAAATACAAATCCAAAAAATACTCCGAAAATTAATACGAGCTTCTTGTGACATTCTCTACGCCCTCAACCTCCAAAATATAATTTTGACTTATAAAATTTGAAAATGATAACAAAAACTTAACTTTGTTTCAAAACAAATCAAAACACTAAATTATGTTCTATAACATAACACTCGTGTTCTTTGATTTTAACGCTTACCAAGAACTCAAATATGCAGAATCATGAGTTTATACCTTTATAATCGAAGATAATGTTATCAAGAGTTTGTAGCAATGTTCGGTGTATTTTCTGATATTTAATTCATTTTTTAATGAATTTTTAAACATAAATTTGATAAAAATATCAAACCTGACATATGGCGCGTTGACAGGAGGTCAGCCATCAAACACACTGATTGCGCCCCATTCAGCTTCGGTCATGTGTCGCCCCACACGATTTAATACTATTTTTCTTGGATTTAACTTATAAAATTGATAATAAATTAAATACAAATCCAAAAAATACACCGAAAATTGATACGAACTTCTTGTGACATTTTCTACGCCCTCAACCTCCAAAAATATAATTTTGACTTATAAAATTTGAAAATGATAATAAAAACTCAACTTTGTTTCAAAACAAACCAAAACACTAAGGGCCAGTTTGATATTCTTGAGTTGTGAAAATAATCATTATGATTCTTTGTAAGATAAATCAGCTATGAGATAAAGCAGTTTGGCGTTCGATAAAATTTTTGTTAAAAATGTTGTTGGTACTAATTCCATGCATAATTAGAAATTGATTATTGCATAATTATTAAACTCAACGGCTCTTTGAAACTGATTCCTGCATAATCAGAAAATGAAAGCACCTCATTAGTTGCTTTCATTTATAGCTTTCTCTCACAAATTTTTTTAACAATAAGTGATTTTCTCATAGTTAACCAAACGGGCTGGTCTTCCCAAATTTTTTAAAAAATCACTTATCACCCCAAATAAGCAATGTCAAACGGGCACTAAATTATGTTCTATAACTTAACACTCGTGTTCTTTGATTTTAACGCTTACCATGAGCTCAAATATGTGGAATCATGATTTTAGACCTTTATAATTGAAGATAATGTTATCATGAGTTTGTAGCAATTTTCAGTGTATTTTTCTGATATTTAATCAAATTTTTATGAATTTTTAAACATAAATTTCATAAAAGTATCAAAACTGACACGTGGCACATTGACAGGGGGACAGCCATCAGACATACTCACTGCGCCCCATTCAGCTTCCGCCATGTGTTGCCCCACACAATTTAATACTATTTTTCTAGGATTTAACTTATAAAATTGATAATAAATTAAATACAAATCCAAAAAATACACCGAAAATTGGTACGAACTTCTTGTGACATTCTCTACACCCTCAAACTCCAAAAATATAATTTTGACTTATAAAATTTGAAAATGATAATAAAAACTCAACTTTGTTTTAAAACAAACCAAAATACTGAAGTATGTTTTATAACATAACACTCATGTTCTTTGATTCGACAATTACCGTGAACATAAATATGTGGAATCATGATTTTAGACTCCATAGTCAAAGACAATGTTGTAAGGAGTTTGTATCAATTTTCGGTGTATTTTTCTAATTTTTAATTATTTTTTAATAAATTTTAGAAGTGAAATCCAAGAAAAATAATATTAAATTATAGAGAATCACACGTGGTTGCAGCTGAAAGGAGAGCAGTCATTGTTTTCGACAGGTGGCGTCGTACAATTGCGCCACATGTCATTTTGTTTATTTTTTTTTCCAAGTTTATCTTTAAAAAATCATAAAAAAATTATACAAATTTATAAATAAACCTAATCCTAGACATGTATTTATAAAAAAACTCAAGCACTATTTAAACATAGAAACACACCCAAAATCAACCACAAAGTCAACTTTTTGGGTGTGTTTATAAATGGGTTTTGAGTGCGTGTAATGATGGGTTTTGGGTGTGTTTATATGTTTAAATAGTGCTTGGGTTTTTTTATAATTTCAACCCCCATTTTGGGTGTTTTAGTGAAACTCCCAAAAAATTAATTAAAAATCAGAAAATAAACCGAAAATTGTTACAAATTCCTTATGACATTGTCTTTGACTATGGAGGTCTAAAATCATGATTTTACATATTTATGTCCACAGTAAGCCTCGAATCAAAGAACATGAGTGTTATATTATAGAGCATCAACTAGTGTTTTAAATAGTTTAGAAATAAATGTGAGGAAGCTTCTGCAGTTGCTCCTACTACTGTAGCTTCTACGCCCACTCCGCTTCTGCAGCTTGTTGCACCCTCTGTTGCTCTGTCTCCTGCTTGCTGCAGTCGTTGCTGCTCCCTCTGCTCTATGTTGCCCTCAACCTCAAAAAAAAATTTAAGAAATTTAGTGTGCATGAAGATGAAGAGACTCAAACCTTGACCCTCAAAGGAGGAAGCCTCATTCACAAACTACTTCATCAACCTTGTTTTTGTGGTATTTTGTCAGTTACTCAATATTTATATTAACAGTCAATGGTTTTTTAAAAGAAAAATATTTCACATCTAGGCCTCCTCTTTGGCCTATTTCAAAACAAAATTTCATACCTAGATATTAAAACTCAAACAGAATTACTATGTGAATCTTAATTAGTTGTTATGTCTAATACCTAATTTTTAATTTTTCTTTATTGTATTCAATCCCAACGTGGCCTTCCCAAAGTAAGCTCCAAATTGACTTCCATGTACATATGAGACTTCATCATCTTCATCACGTAGGCCTTCATATGGTAACTTTAGCCTTTTGGATACATCGTGTCCTCCCAAAACAAAAGATATGTATACCCTATGTATACTCTCTCTCTCTCTCTCTCTCTCTCTCTATATATATATATATATATATATATATACAAATACGATGAATAAATAAAAGTCTAAATTTCACTTTACTATCTAGAGAAAGATGGAAACATGATTTCCTTTATTTTGTTCAGTTATTCCCATGATATATATACGAATGATAACTTTTAAATTAATATTTCAAGATTATATATGTGTTTATATATATATATACATGTATGTTTTCGAAATAATTTACTTTAAATCGTAATTAAATTGGTACCACTACCTCATGATCATCAAGAGATTGTATATTTGCCCTGATTGCATGCAACGAAGTTTCTCCCGTGCTACAAACCAAGATTGAGAGAATATTTTCTATCAGTGGAATGGAAGCAATGCATACAGATGAAAAAGCAAACAGAGAAAAGAAAGCAATCTTTTTTGACTGTCTTGTTTATTAGAGGTAGAGAGCTAGCTTAATTAGCCACTCTATTTCCATCCGCTCGCACTTTTGTCTTTATATTTTGTGCTGATTGAAAAAAAGTAGAATTCCATTAAAATCCCCCTTAATTATTTCTTAGAATTTCCATCTCATCTACTTCCAAAACTAAATAAATAAATAAAGAAGAAGAAGCCTTTCCTTTCGTATTATCTAAGACTAAAAAGCTGCAAAAGGATTTAATATGCAAATTAATTAAGCAGCAGATGAGCAGTTTAATTCGTGTTTACCTTGAAGAATTTTCCCACGAGTCCTTGTTATCTTGAACATGAATAGTCTACTGATAAGAGCTGATCACTGGACCTTCTTGGGTTCGAAGATAAAATTATGTCTTCATGGCATCCACAGATGATGCATTTTCATGGACATCAGCTTGTCCTGTACAATAAAATCATAAAGCTGTGTCGTATTGTACATGTTTCATTTATAAATTGTTTTTGAAATAAATTACAAAATAAAAAACTGGAAAAAGTAGAGGACATTATTAACCTGAAAAGGCCGCTGCTCTATTGGCGGTTTTCACCGTCCGATACATCTACACACATTAATAATTTTGATGCATATTAGAATGGATAATAGAGCATTGGCATTACAATCATAATTTGACCAGTTGTTTCTTGGGGTTTTACACCCTCTCCCCCAGTTCATTAAAAAAATAGAGTGAGAGAGAGAGAGAGGAGAGATTACAAAAAATTTACAATTTCTTTTGGTTCTAGACTTGTCGAAATACAGTGCAAGTACATAAATATTTCGGAAGATTCACTATTATACCCAATATTTTGGCCTAAATTATAAAAAAGAAAATCTACATGAAATGGACTTTAGAAACACACCCAAAACTCATTTACAACATAGCAAAGAGGCTTTGAACTTCCTATAAATTACAAAACTACCATCGATTTTTTAAAATAAGCCCAACCTCAAAACACTCAACATGGCATTAAAGTAATTTAATAATCAAAACTAAATTCAATAGTGTCAACTGTCATTTTATGGGTTTGTTTATAAAGATTAAATGATATAGGGTTAATCTATATCACTGATGCTGAGAATTGGTATATAAATAAATAGTTCAATCATTTATCTATATATATAAAGCAAAAGGCAGAAAATGGTGAAAACATTCAAAATACCAAAAAATTCTCTTAGTTAATTCAAACATTAAGAATTGATTATTAATAAAATGAGAATAATATGGTAAATTCACATTTTTATATTAAAAAAATTAAAATTAAAAACAAAATCAGATAATAGGTCCTACTTTTATAAAACATAACTACCCATGTTATCTTTTCTTAATTCTAAAAATAAAATAAAAAATAAAAAAGAAAATCAATTGGCAAGCATGTGCCAAGGGGCTAGTATGAATGATGTGCAATATTATAGGGAGAATTTCAACAAGACCCTTGAGGTTTGGCATTATTACAGTCAAACTGAACAGGTTTCATTTATTACAGACAGTCACACCCTTCCGTCAATTAACTTTAGTGAGTTTCACTAAAACACCCAAAATGGGGGTTGAAATTATAAAAAAAACCCAAGCACTATTGAAACATATAAACACACCCAAAACTCATCATTACACACACTCAAAACCCATTTATAAACACACCCAAAAAGTTGACTTTGAGGTTGAGTGTGTTTCTATGTTTAAATAGTGCTTGGGTTTTTTTATAAATACATGTCTAGGATTGAGTTTATTTATAAATTTGTATTAACTTTAACTGCATAAGAATTTTATCTTATTTTAACCCTCAGCAATGTCCTTTTGACCGAGAGAGAGAGAGAGAGAGAGAAGAAGGGCCGGGTGTGGTTGCACTGGGGAGGATGGTGGTTTGGGACAAAAGACAGGAGCCAGTCAAACGCTATACCATTTAAACACCTATACAATGTTAACTAATCTAGGCTGTAAAAATTGCAAATTTTGTACACTGCATCTGTACTTAAGCTTCATTAGTACGTAATATTAGTGTTTCAACTTCAACAGCCACATTAAGATGAAAAGCCAAACATGCGTATAATAGTCAAAGGTACAAGAAGAACACACATTTAATTAAAGAAATGATGATGTGGTTAGGAAAACTAGTTAGTGTTAATTGATTGATTAGATCACCTGTAAATGAGATTTGACATGGGCCAAGCTGAGATCTTTGACATCCATAAGCTCAAGAACTGACTCTGGTGTAGCCCCTAATGTATAAACCCATAACATTATTAATTTAACAGAAAAAGAAAAGGATTTAACAGGATAAAAAATCATAACAAGTCCTCTTCTTTACCATTTTGTTTTTGTTTTTAACTGTAAGTTGTTGAAGACAACGTATACACAAAGGATAATTAAAGAAGAAAGCAAGGACTAGTTCTTACTTTCATGGCCACCCAAAAGCTCAACAGCATGAACAAAGCGACCTTGAATAGCGGTAGTCCAGCGCAGCCGAGGGGCTCTCCACCTGGATCGAAGAAGACCCCCTTGAGCCTGAAATAGCGGGCTTGAACTTGAAGTGCTAGTAATTGTAGAGGTAGGGGTAGAGAAATTACTATCCAAAGGCTTTCTCAAGATGTTGTTATCAGTGGTATTGGCGTTCCTTTGGTTCTTACCTAGTTTTGAACCACCTAAACATATGAGAAATATGGCAGGCAAAATGGATGCTTTGATAGGATTATCAGCATGCCGAAGGCAGTAAACATACTGAATTATAGAGCAAATGCACTGTGAGATGCCAGCAACTAGTCCATAAATGTCAGGAAGAGTACCAAAAGGCGTATGTCGAGGAGGTGGTGGATGATAAAACCACCAGAGCATTCCCCATCTCCTCAACACAACTCCTTCCCTTTTACCTTTGTAAATTAGCTCCCAGATGGAAATGAGCACAGCTGCAATAGCCAACAGCATACCAGATAGGGCATAGTGGGGTCTTCTTGGGGAGGAAGCCTGATCACAAGCAGCTGACAACATCTCTAGGCCAAGGATAGTAGCTAAAAATATCCACTCTGCTGATTCTGAAATAGCCCTCATCCCTGAAACTCAAGGAGGGTCTGTAAAGATTACTACTAGGTGTTAAAGATGGCTCAAAAGAAGACTGATCTCCACGACGAGTATTTGCAAACCAGGAAACCAGTTGTTGCTCTCTCAATTTCCACAGCTAATAAGCCAGTGCTTTTCTTTGAGACATAAATACCTCTGGTTGGTTGCTGAGAAAACAGAGGAATTTACATAGAAAAAGAAAGGAACTTTCCAAGATGGATCCTCTGCTTTCTTTCTTCAATTATCTGATTTCCATCCCGCCTAAACTGAAAACAATGAGAAGAAGATGCTATAGTGTTACGGGATTAGTGGAGAAGAGGTTCTGGTAAAGGCAATAATGGAAAGGAGAGAGCTTCTTGGAAAGTCGCTGTGTGGTGGAAAAGCTCTTCCTAGGTGGCCCACACGGTCTATTTTCATTGACTTTATAATGATATATTCCACATGGTTTGTACAAGCTTTATATTAAAATGCAATGATGAGCTGTCAAATACAAGCTGCATAAGATTAGTTGTAGAGAGTTGACTAATTATTAAGATTAGCTGTCAAATACAGCTACATAAGATTAGTTATAGAGACCCATCGAGGAAGTTTCCTAAAGTTTACACCCATTTTGGTTGCACCTGAGATTAAGAATGAAAGAAATAAGGGTCATATCATCTATTCAGCACCCATTTTCAGAAAATATAACTGACATTTCTAGTAATCCTTATAGGTTTTCAACCAGGTAGTGACATCTAAATAATCAACACAAACACTGGTCAACAGACTCCATTAGAAATCTAATTAGTAGAGAGGGGAAAAGGTTTAGTTGGAAGGCTAAATTTCTAATGGAGACCATAGCGATGATTACCAAGTTAATATTATGATCATTATTTTTTTAATAACGTGCGTTACGCGAGACTTACAAAGTGTTGTAAATATGAGAACTGTTGACTCAAACTACGCTTTCCACGAGCAAAAGATGCGAACGTGTCCATCTATCTTGGTTATATTGTAGTTGGTTCAACCTCACTAGAGTCTTGTTTTTCTTGCAAAATAGTTCTAGATGACAATTTTTTTAAAGTACAATCTACATAACAGAAGATATTTCCCAGGAACTGTTTTTAGAAGAAAACAAAAATTTAACAGTTGTGGAAACTTAAATATTCTCAAAAAGAGAACTGCTTTTTCCTATTTACTTTTATTTTACAGTTTATTGCATCCGATTACAAATGCAAAAGCAAACAGTGGAACTAATTCCATTCCATCCTAATTCCCAACCAAACCATATGTACTAGATTCTATTCTTTGTTTAATTCCATTTCATTGCCTTTCCTACTCCCATTCTCAATCCCTTAAGGCCTGTTTGGTCGCCTGGCTTCGACGTGGGCTTTTCTCTCCCACAGCCTCCTTGCTTTCGTCTCCAGATTTCCATGTTTGATTTTGATGCAGCACAAGCAACAAAGGTTTCAAACGGAAACCTTGAGTAACAAGAAATCTGAATTCCACCAGAAATTAAGAGAAATTCTCTTGGGATAATAGTAACAAGAAATCTGGATTCCACCAGAAATTAAGAGAAATTCTCTTGGGATAATTTTATTAAAACCTGAGATGCCGAAAAAACGTTCACCAAATCTATCTAAATACACATCTCTCAACCCTTGAGCTGCTAAGGGAGTTATTACATTAAAACTGAAAAACAGAATTTATTCCGAAAATTAACTACGAAACTTTGAATACAGTTTTGGAAGGCCAAACGACCTCAGGATGCAAAAATCCATCATACCTTATAGCATTGCTATAAGTTTAACTCGTGGCGTCATTCCCTTTCCGAAATGGTATTTTGCATTCTAATCGGAGCTCGGACGACAAATCTGCAAATTCCCGCTACGTCCTTTTTCTAGCTCAACCGCGATAAAATCTGTCATTTGTTCTACATCAGATTCCAACATTTGAACTACGTTAATTCCATTTCATTGCCTTTCCTACTCCCATTCTCAATCCCTTAAGGCCTGTTTGGTCGCCTGGCTTCGACGTGGGCTTTTCTCTCCCTCACCTCCTTGCTTTCGTCTCCAGTTTGAGCGAGCTTCTCTTTTCTGAATCTCTTTATCTTACTTGCTTTCTCCACCATGGTTTCAACGCCCCTCTGTGCCTGCTGTGATTTTAGCCATTGTTGCTGGGTAGCTTTTTTTTCTCCATTTTCTTATCCATTCGAGTTTTATTTTTCTCGATTTCCATGTTTGATTTTGATGCAGCACAAGCAACAAAGGTTTCAAACGGAAACCTTGAGTAACAAGAAATCTGGATTCCACCAGAAATTAAGAGAAATTCTCTTGGGATAATTTTATTAAAATCTGAGATGCCGAAAAAACGTTCACCAAATCTGTCTAAATACACATCTCTCAACCCTTGAGCTGCTAAGGGAGTTATTACATTAAAACTGAAAAACAGAATTTATTCCGAAAATTAACTACGAAACTTTGAATGCAGTTTTGGAAGGCCAAACGACCTCAGGATGCAAAAATCCATCATACCTTATAGTACTGCAGTAAGTTTAACTCGTGGCGTCATTCCCTTTCCGAAATGGTATTTTGCATCCTAATCGGAGCTCGGACGACAAATATGCAAATTCCCGCTACGTCCTTTTTCTAGCTCAACCGCGATAAAATCTGTCATTTGTTCTACATCAGATTCCAACATTTGAACTACGTTAAAAATACATGTATTAAACATGAAAATGCTAAATTCTTTGTACGGGTAATTACTCTAGGTGTCTTTATTAGACTTCCCAAGATCCCAAGAGCCCCAAGCCTAGCATCCGCTTGTCCTGCTCCTGCACTGGTTGTAGCAGTCGCCGCACAGACATGCTCCTGCATCGGCCGCAGCTGCCACCTTTGCTCCTGCTGCTCTATGTTGCCCTCAACCTAAAAAGGTAAGAAATTTAGCGTGCATGAAGAGACTCAAACCTTGACCCTTAGAGGAGGAAAGCCTCGTTCACAAACCACTTCACCAACCTTGTTTTTGTGGTAGTTTATCAATTATGCAATATTTATATTAACAGTCAATGGTTTTTTTATAAAGAAAATTATTTCCTTTATTTTGTTCAGTTATTCCCATGATATATATACGAATGACAACTTTTAAATTAATATTTCAAAGTTATATATATGCGTATGTGTGTATATATATATGTATGTATGAATGTTTTGGAAATAATTTACTTTAAATCGTATTTAAATTGGTACCTCTACCTCCTGATTATAGAGAAATGGTATATTTGCAGGTGCATAATACTCCGGGATTGGATGCAACGAAGTTTCTTCCGTGCTACAAACCAACAGAGTGAGAATATTTTCTATCAGTGGAATGGAAGCCATGCATACAAATGAAAAAGCAAATAGAGAAAAGAAAACAATCTTTTACGACTGTCTTGTTTATTAGAGATAGAGAGCTAGCTTAATTAGCCACTCTCTCTCTGTATCCGCTCGCACTTGAGTCTTTACATTTTGTGCTTATTGAAATATAAGTAGAATTCCCATGTGATATATGATATCCAATAAAATGTCTCTTAATTGATTCTTAAAATTTCCATTTCCTCTCCTTCCAAAAATAAATAAATAAATAAAGAAGAAGAAGCCTTCCTTTTTTATTATCTCAGACTAAAAAGCTGCAAAAAGATTTAATATTCAAATTAATTAAGCAGCATATGAGCAGTGTAATTCGTGTTTACCTTGAAGAATTTTCCCAGGAGTCCTCTATATCAGTGGTATTGGCGTTCATTCGGTTATTACTTAGTTTTGAACCACCTAAACACACAAGAAATATGGCAGGCAAAAGGGATGCTTTGAAAGGATTATCAGCATGCCGAAGGCAGTAAACATACTGAACTATAGAGCAAATGCACTGTGAGATGCCAGCAACTAGTCCATAAATGTCAGGAAGAGTGCCAAAAGGGGTATGTCGAGGAGGTGGATGATAAAACCACCAGAGCATTCCCCATTTCCTCAACACAACTCTTTCCCTTTTACCTCTGTAAATTAGCTCCCAGATGGAAATGAGCAGAGCTGCAATAGCCAACAGCATCCCAAATAGTGCATAGTGGGGTCTTCTTGGGGAGGAAGCCTGATCACAAGCAGCTGACAAGATCTCTAGGCCAAGGTTAGTGGCTAAAAATATCCACTCTGCTGATTCTGAAGTAGCCCTCATCCTTGAAACTCAAGGAGGGTTTGTAAAGATTACTACTATGTGCTAAAGATGGCTCAGAAGAAGACTGATCTTCACGACGAGTATTTGCAAACCAGTAATCCAGTTGTTGCTCTCTCAATTTCCATAGCTAATAAGCAAGTGCTTTTCTTTGAGACATAAATACCTCTGTTTGGTTACTGAACGCTGCAATTCATCTTTGTGGAGCCCAATTTAGAGAGACACAATAGCAGAAGAAGAGAGTGTTTTGACCAACTGGTTTCAATATGTGGTGCCGTGCCGCCATGGCTGACCGGCTTTTCCTCCACCCCATTGTTTCGGTTTTGGGATTTGTTTGCTTGTTTGATTATCCTTCCCACACCATTAACATCATCTTCTTTCTTCTTTCTTCTGGGGAAGAAGAAGAAAGAAAACCCTAAATCCAAATGGAACCAATCTGAATCTGAGAGGTTTATATCACTTGTTTCTCTCTCAGCTCTCAGGCTCCCAACTGGTAAAGGTCAACTCCTGGCTGAGCCTCCATGTTTGTCTCCTTTATTTCTCTCATTCTTTACTCTATTTGCCTAATTAAATTTTAAAATGTTGATTATTCTATCTTGTATTTGGTTGGTGAATGTACTCGTCCTTCAAATTTTATTTCAATATTAGACGTTTACTATTTTGCCCTCGTGTGAAGAATCTTATCTCTTAGTACATTTATTTCTCAAGGGCATTAAGGAACTTTCAAACCTTTAACCCTTCTTTTGTCTGATTGGTAAAAAGATAATAAAAGCAACTGATGAAAAAACATTTATGATAGATTATGGATCATAAAACCCATAAATTATGGATCCTATTTTAGCTTAGTCTTGAATCTCTCTCTTGTTGCAAGGTAGCTTCTTTTTCTCCATTTTCTTATCCATTCGAATTTGATTTTTCTCGATTTCCATGTTTGATTTCACTTTTGGGGTTTCCATATTTGATTCTATTAAGTTTTCACAATTCAAAAACCGCACAAGACGACTGCGTTTTCTTATTCTCGCATTCTTCTTCTCTGTTCTTGTTTTTTCTCCTCTGATCTGAAGTTTTCTTCCTTTTTTACGTGGAATTTGTCAATATAATTAGTCACAAATATTGGGTTTCGTTGAAGTTTCTGTTTTGGGTTGTTTTTTCTCTTATTGGGTATGCACTGGAAGGTTAAATGGTTTTGAGGAAATTTCATGGCTTCGGACAATTGGGCATTCTGGGAGAGTTTGATTGTATTGGCTGAGGCTGAGTCTTGTGCATTTGAGGCTCTTTCCAAGTCTTGTGTGCTAAAATATGAAAACTATAAGAGAATATTTGTTTGTGGGAATTTTCTATATATTCTTCTCCTTGTAGGAGGTCATATTTATAACACAACAAAACCTGAATGGGCAAGTAAATAATAAATTCCTAAATCTATTTACAGTAGGAAATCAGGAATTAAAGTAAATCAATTACAAATAAAATAGGAATCCTTGGTGTGTAAGGAAAGTAAGTCAATATCCACAAGTCACGCCAACACTCCCCCTCACGTTGGTGCATAGATGTCGCCAATGCCCAACTGATCCAGTGAATTGTGGAATGCTTTACTGGAAATCGCCTTTGTCAAAATATCCGCCAATTGATCCTCGGATTTCATAAAAGGAAACTGAAACACTTTAGCCTCAAGCTTCATTTGATGAAGTGTCGATCCACCTCAACATGTTTAGTACGATCATGCTGAACCGGATTCTGTGCAATGGCTATAGCAGCCTTGTTGTCACAAAAGAGATTCATTGTTGATGTAGGTTTATACCCAAGTTCAGTAAGCAACTTTCTTAACCAAAGAAGTTCACATATCCCTTTAGTCATACCTCTGAACTCGGCTTCTGACCTGGATAAAGCTACTACATTCTGTTTCTTGCTCCTCCATGTCACCAAATTACCTCCCACAAATGTGAAGTAACCCGATGTGGATTTTCTATCATTACATTACCTGCCTAATCTGCATCTGAATAACCATCAATATTTAGATGACCATGCTTTGAGAACATAAGTCCTTTTCCAGGCGCAGACTTCAAATATCTAAGTATCCGAAGAACTGCATTCATGTGGTCTTCACTTGGAGAGTGCATAAATTGACTGACAACGCTCACGCATAAGCAATGTCTGGTCGAGTATGTGACAAATAGATCAATCTTCCTACTAACCTTTGGTATCTTTCTTTGTTAGTTGGAACTTGATTCGGATATTCTCCAAGATGATGATTCTGAACAATAGGAGTGTCCGCAGTTTGCAATCTAGCATTCTGTGTCATCAACAAGTCCAAGACATATTTCCTTTGAGAGAGAAATATGCCTCATGCGATCGAGCCACCTCAATTCCCAAGAAATACTTGAGTCCACCTAGATCCTTCATCTCAAACTCTGTAGCCGGATAGTCTTGTAGCTGTGATATTTCCTGTTTATCATTCCCAGTAATAATCATATCATCAACATAAATTATTAATGTTGTTACCTTCCCTTTCCGATGTTTCAAGAACAAAGTATGATCTGAGTTGCACTGTTTGAAACCATTGTTCTTCATTGCCATGGTGAACCGTCCAAACCATGCACGTGGTGACTGTTTCAACTCATACAATGCTTTTGTAGCCTGCAAACTGTTCCAGTCTGAGTAGTATTATAACCAGGAGGAATGTCCATGTACACCTCCTCCGTGAGTTCGCCATGTAGAAAAGCATTCTTTACATCAAACTGGTGTAGTGGCCAATCCAAATTAGCTGCAAGGGACAATAAGACTCTGACGGTGTTTAACTTTGCAACTAGAGCAAAGGTTTCTTCATAGTCTATACCATAGGTCTGTGTGTACCCTTTTGCCACAAGTCTTGCCTTGTATCGCTCGATAGATCCATCTGCATTGTGTTTTATAGTAAACACTCATCTACATCCGATAGTCTTTTTTCTCGTGGTATAGTCTCCAATGTCCAAGTCTGATTTTTCTCAAGAGCTTTCATCTCCTCTTTTATAGCTTGGACCCACTTAGGATCTTTCAATGCTTCAGAGACCTTGGTTGGAATATGGATAGCAGACAACTGATGCACAAAAGCCTTGAGTGGTTCAGACAGCTTCTCAGTAGATACATGATTTGCAATTGGATACTTGGATGTCTTGCTAATATCAGGTGAATAGCGATTTGGTGGCTTCCCACGATTTTGCCTGAAAGGTAATTGATATCCAATAGTTTTATCCTCTAAATGCACAAGTCTAGTAGGAGTACTTACCTCAAGGATATTCTCAGGAGATTGGTCTGTTGGTACTGTTGAGTTAGAGGGTCTTCATCTTGTTGTTCTGTATTGTCTGTAGGTGTGAGACTCGGATCAGAAATATCTTCGTATGGATCAGGTGGGTCAGGTAATTGATCGCTATGAATGGGCGATTGGTCGCCGCAGAGAGTAATCTTGTGCTCCAGACTCGGGATGATCAATTATTTCGTACATACGAGAATTTCTTCGTTTTCCAAGTTGCTCCAATTCGCTCTTCATTTCGTATCTCCCCCTGAAGCGTAGAATTGGATGATGGGTCATGGAAGAACAGCTCAGATTCCAGAAAGGTCACATCCAAAGTGACATAGGTACGTCGGGTAGGAGGGTGATAACAACGGTAGCCTTTCGATGAGTGGCATAACCCACAAAAACACAACGAAGTGCACATGGATCAAGTTTGCTACGTTGATTTTTGTGGAGATGAACGAAAGCCACACATCCAAAGATTCGGGGTGTGAGTACCAAAACAGAGGCAGAGGTCGTGTTGCGCAAGCACCTGTAAGGGAGTTTTAAAGTCAATACACCAGAAGGCATGCGGTTGATTAGGTGAACTGCGGTGACAATAGCATCATCCCAGTGATGGCGAGGAACATGAGCGCCAATCAGAAGTGCTCGGGCGGTTTCAAGAAGATGTCGATTCTTTCGTTCAGCAACACCATTTTGTTGCGGTGTCTGAGGACAAGTCGTCTCATGGATAATTCCATGTTGTTGGAAGTAAGTCTGAAAGTCATGATTGACAAATTCTCCACCATTGTCGGAGCGAAGAATCTGGATTTGAGCATTAAACTGAGTTTTCATCTGTTTGTGGAATGATTGAAAACGGGAAAACACTTCGTTTTTATTCTTCAGCAAATAAAGCCATGTCATCCGTGTACAATCATCTATGAATGTGACAAACCATCTAACACCAGAGGGAGCAGTGATAGGTGAAGGTCCCCAG
Organism: Prunus mume; assembly: GCF_029339155.1. Taxonomy (NCBI): domain Eukaryota; kingdom Viridiplantae; phylum Streptophyta; class Magnoliopsida; order Rosales; family Rosaceae; genus Prunus; species Prunus mume. The sequence continues at coordinate 12,400,748 of NC_142704.1, forward strand.
ACATCAGAGTGAATTAACGTAAATGGAGTAGTACACTTGTTCGTACTCAACGGGTAGGGCACACGGTGACTCTTAGCCAAAATACAAGTATCACATGTGAAGTCGGAGTCCTTGAAACCTGAGAATAAATCTGGTATAAGATGCTTCATATAACTAAAAGACGGATGTCTCAATCGACGGTGCCACAACCAAATTTGCTTTTGTTTGCTATCAAAGGGATGCGTCACACTGTTAGCTATGCCAGGACTGAAGTCATCGACATAATATAGCCCCCCTCTCTTAGTACCACGACCAAGAATCTCCTTAGTGTGAATATCCTGAAGCAAACAAAAATTCGGGTAAATGAGTACACAACAATTCAATTGTTCAGAAGCTGACTAACGGACAACAATTTAGTAGATAAAGATGGAACAAGTAAAGTATTAGACAGTGTGAGAGAGGATGAGAGTGCAACATGCATCACAGATAAGTAACGCCATTGGCATTTGTCTGAGTTCGTCGAGGTTGTGTAGTATTGAAAATCATCAGGATCAAACGTCATATGATCAGTTGCACCGGAATCAATTATCCAACTCCTGGAATCAATCTTATCGGAAGTATGGAATCCATAACCAGTACCATTACTGGTCGTATTGCATTGTCCTCGATCTTTAAGAGTAGCCCACCAATCGGGGTAGCCATGCAATTTAAAACAAGTCTCACGAGTGTGTCTCGGATCACCACAATATGCGCAATCTAGTCCATGTGTCGGTGTCGTTAGTCGAGAAGTCATAATCTGTGCAGCGGAAGATGCATAGGATATAGGTAGAGTAGGAATTCGGATCGGGATCTGAGCCTGAGTCGGGGCTAGAGTCGAAGTCGAAATCGGGATCGAGGTCTGAATCATAGACAAATTCGGGGTTGTGGTCATCATCGGAGTTGGGGTCGAGATCGTCTTCGGAGTCGGGTCGGGGTCGTCGTCGTCATAGTCGAGGTCGGGGTTGGGGTCGTCAAAATAGGATCCTGATTCAGGATCAAATTCGGGCCAAAGTCTGCATCTGTAGGAGCTGAGCCATTTGGGCACTCAACTCAGGTATGGTTGGTTGAGAAGGAGAAAAGGAGTCGGCGGTGCTACCTCCATGAGGGTTGAAAAAATCATCAACCCCCATAGCGGCGGCGGGGGTTTGAAACTAGAGTCAGCAATTCCAAGATCGCCGCTCTGATACCATGCTAAAATATGAAAACTATAAGAGAATATTTGTTTGTGGGAATTTTCTATATATTCTTCTCCTTGTAGGAGGTCATATTTATAATACAACAAAACCTGAATGGGCAAGTAAATAATAAATTCCTAAATCTATTTACAGTAGGAAATCAGGAATTAAAGTAAATCAATTACAAATAAAATAGGAATCCTTGGTGTGTAAGGAAAGTAAGTCAATATCCACAAGTCACGCCAACATTGTGCAATTAGGACTGTTCTGAGGTAGCTGTAGGGAAAACGATATAACTGACATCCTCTTCTTACTGTCTCTTTTTCTCTCGGCAAACCTTTTTCCAGTATATTTTGCATTTCAGCTTTATCTACAATGAAAACCTTTTAAATGATTATAACAAAGGGTCCACAGATAGGATAGAGAAAGAAAAGAAAAATAAAATTATGCACACAATCCTTGTGGTTAGATTGTAAAATTCGTATTGTCCTTGGGGTTTGCTTCATGACACTTGTTCTTTCTTTTATGTGGTTTCCTCAGTAACAAAAACACATGAATTTTTAGAGAAGATGAAGCATTTGCATGCAGCACAATGATTTTTTAGGTTTCCATGAAAAATACCATACATCCCTCATATTGTGGTTTCCTCCATAAAAAGTGGAGATTAAGAATGAAAGAAACAAGGGTCACATCATCTATTCAGCACACATTTTCAGGGAATCATACCAAAAATCATGTGGCCATGCTTAGTTTCCTATCGGAGTCAAATTTTGTGTAATTGAGGAAAATCCAAGGGAAGCATAACCCCTAAACCATCATGTGGGTGCCGGACTACATCCAACAAGACACAAATGACAAGGAAAAGGCACTTCCAGAATCCATACCCTCTAGGAAAACCCCCTTTGCAACTAATCATGCTCAAGAATGGCGAATAGAAGATCATAATCAATTTCAATCAGAAAATTTAACAGGGATTTCTAGTAATCCTTATAGGTTTTCAACCAGGGTAGTGACATCTAAATAATCAGCACAAACACTAGTCAACACAGACTGCATCAGAAATTTAAATAGGGGAGGAAGGCTAAATTTCTAATTTAGACCATAGCAAGGATGACCAAGTTAATATTAATTTTGGGGTATAATTTAACGTGTTGTTTGATTAGTATTATTATTATTATTATTATTTTGTGCATCAGCTCCTCAAGTTTTCATCGCGGTTTATTGGGTTTTGGAAATGATTAGATTTGGTTCCTCTATTTTGCTTTTTTGCCACGGATAACAGATTCACATTAAACCGAACCAAACTTTCCCTAAGGCAAAGAAGAGAGTAAAGAATGAGAGAAATAAAGGAGGAGACAAAGCTATTTCCTTATGAGAAGGGAAGATTCTAACATAATTGATTGAACAGTTGATTATGAAATAATTGACTAATTAAAACGTTGATTATTCTATCTTGTATTTGGTTGGTGAATATACTCGTCCTTCAAATTTTATTTCAATGTTTGGCGTTTACTATTTTGCCCTCGTATATTGAAGAATCATATCTTTTAGTACACTTATTTCTCAAGAGCATTAAGGAACTTTCAAAAATTTAACCCTTCTTTTGTCTGATTGGTAAGAAGATAATAAAAGCAATTGATGAAAAATGCCATTATGTGATGGAAATATTAAATTTCTTATGTTCAATGTCAATTCTTCGTCACATGCCACTATGTGACAAATGTAGTTCTCTGACATATTTAAACAAATTTTATGTTTTAATTTGGAAATCTTTTTTTTTTTTTTTTTAATTATGGAAAATTTTGAGTTTTTGTTTTAAAGGTGATGCGTCAACTTTAAATCCTTTGGATTGAAATTTAAATGATGTGGCATGTGGGGAGTGGAAGTCAAGTAGATCCTATCAGAGAAAATCAAAGCAGAAGATCCGAATTCTATTTTTCTTTTGATTTCTTCAGTCAGTACCTGATTCTCATCCCCATGGGAGCACCCATCCATTCAGAGACATAATATAATAATGAATTAAAAGTGATTAATAGATTCAATTAATAGTAGGAAGATTTCATTTCTGCTTCTGCAGCCGTTGCTGCTCTGGCTGCCACTTCTGCAGCTGCTGCTGCCGCTACTGCTCTCACTCCTACTTCTGTAGCTTCTACACCCGCTCCTGCTTCTGCAGTTGCTGCACCCTCTGTTGCTCTGGCTCCTGCTTGCTGCAGTCGCTGCTGCTCCCACTGCCCTATGTTGCCCTCAGCCTTAAAAAAAAATTTAAGAAATTTAGTGTGCATGAAGAGACTCAAACCTTGACCCTCAAAGGAGGGAGCCTCATTCATAAACTACTTCATCAACTTTGTTTTTGTGGTATTTTGTCAGTTACTCAATATTTATATTAACAGTCAATGGTTTTTAAGAAGAAAAATATTTCACATCTAGGCCTCCTCTTTGGCCTATTTCAAAACAAAATTTCATTCATAGATATTAAAACTCAAACAGAAATACTCTGTGTGTCAAATCTTAATTAGTTGTTATGTCTAATACCTAATTTTTAATTTTTCTTTATTGTATTCAATCCCAATGTGGCCTTCCCAAAGTGAGCTCCAAATTGACATTCCGTGATATATATGGGACTTCATCATCTTCATCACGTAGGCCTTCATATGGGTAACTTTAGCCTTTTGGATACATCATGTCCTCCCAAAACAAAAGATATGCATACCCTATGTATACCCTCTATATATATATATATATATATATATATACACACACAAATATGATGAATAAATAAAAGGGTAAATTTCACCATACTATCTAGAGAAAGATGGAAACATGATTTCCTTTATTTTGTTCACTTATTCCCATGATATATATACGAATGACAACTTTTTAATTAATATTTCAAGATTATATATGTGTTTATATATATATATATGTGTGTGTGTGTATGTTTTCGAAATAATTTACTTTAAATCGTAATTAAATTGGTACCACTACCTCCTGATCATCAAGAGATTGTATATTTGCCCCGATTGCATGCAGCGAAGTTTCTCCCGTGCTACAAACCAAGATTTTGAGAGAATATTTTCTATTAGTGGAATGGAAGCAATGCATACAGATGAAAAAGCAATCAGAGAATATAAAGCTAGCTTAATTAGCCACTCTCTCTCCATCTGCTCGCACTTTAGTCTTTACATTTTGTGCTGATTGAAAAAAAAGTAGAATTCCATTAAAATCCCCCTTAATTATTTCTTAGAATTTCCATCTCGTCTACTTCCAAAACTAAATAAATAAAGAAGTTTAAAGCCTTCCTTTCGTATTATCTAAGACTAAAAAGCTGCAAAAAGATTTAATATGCAAATTAATTCAGCAACAAATGAGCAGTTTGTTGGAAGTTTGAATGAAATTCAAGAACCTTAGTCCCACATTGGTAGAAAGTAGAAAGAATGAGGTCTTTATAAGTGTGGAAGTCTCACGCTTAGTAATGGAAGTGAGCCAAGTAGAAGCAATTTGGGCTTCAAAATCTACTTGGGCTTTGAATATTATATAAAATTATATAATATTTAATGGTAAAAAAGATGGGCCTTGGGCACTTGGGCACTTTGAGATTTAAAATTATTTTCGCCAGATTCTAAGTCCGAGTGCTAGGGCTTAGAATACAGATAATTGAATCCTGGGATGCAAACTTCAAGCCCCGAGAAGGGGTGAAATTACTGTATTTAGGACATTGCATTAGGACATTACTGTATATAAATTCTATTTATATAATTGTTTTAATTAGTCACTGATTGTTGTTTTTCAACACAGTTTAATTCGTGTTTACCTTGAAGAATTTTCCCACGAGTCCTTGTTATCTTGAACATGAATAGTCTGCGCTGATAAGAGCTGATCACCAGACCTTCTTGGGTTCTGAAGATAAAAAATTATGTCTTCAGTGGCATCCACAGATGATGCATTTTCATGGACATCAGATTGTCCTGTACAATAAAATCATAAAGTTGTGTCGTATTGCACATGTTTCAAAATTGTTTTTGAAATAAATTAAGAAATAAAAAACTGGAAAAAGTAGAGGCATTATTAACTGAAAAGGCCGCTGCTCTATCGGCGGTTTTCACCGTCCGATACATCTGCACACATTAATAATTTTGATGCATATTAGAATGGATAATAGAGCATTGGCATTACAATCATAATTTATGCATATTAGAATGGATAATAGAGCATTGGCATTACAATCATAATTTGACCAGTTGTTTCTTGGGGTTTTACACCCTCTCCCCCAGTTCATAAAAATAAAAAATTAAATTAAATAAAAAATAAAAAAAATAGAGTGAGAGAGCGAGAGAGCGAGAGATTACAAAAAATTTATGATTTCTTTTGGTTCTAGACTTGTCAAAATACAGTGCAAGTACATAAATATTTTGGAAGATTCACTATTATACCCAATATATGGGCCTAAATTATATATATAAAAAATCTACATTAAATGGACTTTAGAAACACACACAAAGCTCATTTACAACATAATAAAGAGGCTTTGAACTTCCTATAAATTATAAAACTACCATCGATTTTTTAAAATAAGTCTAACCTCAAAACACTCAACAGGACATTAAAGTAATTTAATAATCAAAACTAAGTTCAATAGTGTCAATTGTCATTTTATGGGTTTGTTTATAAAGATTAAATTATATAGGAATGCTAAGAGTTGGTATATAAATAAATAGTTCAAACCTTTATCTATATATAAAGCAAAAGACAGAAAATTGTGAAAACATTCAAAATACCAAAAAATGCCCTTGATTAATTCAAACATTAATAATTGAAATTATTAATTAAATGTGGATAATATGGTAAATTCACATTTTTATATTTAAAAAAATTAAAATTAAAAACAAAATCAAATAATATGTCATACTTTTATAGAACATAACTACCCATGTTATTTTTTCTTAATTCTAAAAATAAAATAAAATAATAAAAAAGAAAACCAATTGGCAAGCATGTGTCAAGGGGCTAGTATGAATGATGTGCAATATTCTAGGGAGAATTCTAGTCAAACTGAACAGGTTTCATTTGTAACAGACAGTCACACCCTTCCGTCAATTAACTTTAACTGCATAAGAATTTTATCTTATTTTAACCCGAAGCAATGTCCTTTTGACCGAGAGAGAGAGAGAGAGAGAGAGAGAGAGAGAGAGAAGGGCGGGGTGTGGTTGCGCTGGGGAGGATGGTGGTTTGGGACAAAGGACAGGAGCCAGTCAAACGCTATACCATTTAAACACCTATACAATGTTAACTAATGTAGGCTGTAAAAATTGCAAATTTTGTACACTGCATCTGTACTTAAGCTTCATTAGTACGTAATATTAGTGTTTCAACTTCAACAGCCGCATTAAGATGAAAAGCCAAACAAGCGTATAATAGTCAAAGGTACAAGAAGAACACACATTTAATTAAAGAAATGATGATGTGGTTAGGAAAACTAGTTAGTGTTAATTGATTGATTAGATCACCTGTAAATGAGATCTGACATGGGCCAAGGTGAGATCTTTGACATCCATAAGCTCAAGAACTGACTTTGGTGTAGCCCCTAATGTATAAACCCATAACATTATTAATTTAACAGAAAAAGAAAAGGATTTAACAGGATAAAAAATCATAACAAGTACTTTACCATTTTCTTCTTGTTTTTAACTGTAAGTTGTTGAACACAACGTATACACAAAGGATAATTAAAGATGAAAGCAAGGACTAGTTCTCACTTTCATGGCCACCCAAAAGCTCAACAGCATGAACAAAGCGATTGTGTAGAGAGGTAGTCCAGCGCATCCGAGGGGCTCTCAACCTGGATCGAAGAAGACCCCCTTGAGCCTGAAATAGCGGGCTTGAACTTGAAGTGCTAGTAATGGTAGAGGTAGGGGTAGAGGAATTACTATCCGAAGGCTTTCTCAAGATGTTGTTATCAGTGGTATTGGCGTTCCTTTGGTTCTTACCTAGTTTTGAACCACCTAAACATATGAGAAATATGGCAGGCAAAATGGATGCTTTGATAGGATTATCAGCATGCCGAAGGCAGTAAACATACTGAATTATAGAGCAAATGCACTGTGAGATGCCAGCAACTAGTCCATAAATGTCAGGAAGAGTACCAAAAGGCGTATGTCGAGGAGGTGGTGGATGATAAAACCACCAGAGCATTCCCCATCTCCTCAACACAACTCCTTCCCTTTTACCTTTGTAAATTAGCTCCCAGATGGAAATGAGCAGAGCTGCAATAGCCAACAGCATACCAGATAGGGCATAGTGGGGTCTTCTTGGGGAGGAAGCCTGATCACAAGCGGCTGACAACATCTCTAGGCCAAGGATAGTAGCTAAAAACATCCACTCTGCTGATTCTGAAGTAGCCCTCATCCCTGAAACTCAAAGAGGGTCTGTAAAGATTACTACTAGGTGTTAAAGATGGCTCAAAAGAAGACTGATCTCCACGACGAGTATTTGCAAACCAGGAAACCAGTTGTTGCTCTCTCAATTTCCACAGCTAATAAGCAAGTGCTTGTCTTTGAGAGACATAAATACCTCTCTGTGGTTACTGAGAAAACAGAGGAATTTCAATAGAAAAAGAAAGGAACTTTCCAAGATGGATCCTCTGCTTTCTTTCTTTAATTATCTGATTTCCATCCCGCCTAAACTGAAAACAATGAGAAGAAGATGCTATAGTGTTATGGGATTAGTGGAGAAGAGGTTCTAGTAAAGGCATTAATGGAAAGGAGAGCTTCTTAGAAAATCGCAGTGTGGTGGAAAAGCTCTTCCCAGTTGGTCCACACGGTTTATTTTCATGTACTTTATAATGATATCTTCCACACGGTTTATACAAGCTTTATATTAAAATGCAACGATAAGCTGTCAAATAAAGCTGCATAAGATTAGTTACAGAGAGTTAACTAAGACTGACAAACAAAGGATTTAGTGTAACAAACTAATTATTTACTGCTTTTATAATAATCTTTGTCTATCACTACCATTTTCAAAACAAAAGAAAAAGGATCTGTGACCCATCAAGGAAGTTTCCTAAAATGGAACATAAAGTTTACACACGGTTTGGTTGCACCTGAGATTAAGAATGAAAGAAATAAGGGTCATATCATCTAATTCAGCACCCATTTTCAGAAAATTTAACTGACATTTCTAGTAATCCTTATAGGTTTTCAATCAGGTAGTGACTTCTAAATAATCAGCACAAACACTGGTCAACAGACTCCATTAGATCTAATTAGTAGAGAAGGGAAAAGGTTTACTTGACAGGCTAAATTTCTAATGGAGCCTATAGCGAGGATTACCAAGTTAATATTATGATCATTATTTTTTTAATAGAAAAGTTGGTAGAGGTCCAAAAATCCAACCAATAGTTGGGTTTAGTCCTCGAATTATTGTTTATTGGTACAAGTCATTTGACTAGTTTGCCATGTAGATTACATTCTATTTTTGACATCTGACTCTATCTTTTGTATTTAATTGATTTGTATTTAAATTTTTTGTTCCTATTATATCCCTATTGTCTAACGGGTAAGATGAGGATTTATAGGCCATTAATGATTAGATTTGATCATGAAATTAAAGGAATAATTACATTTTGAATGTAAATGTCAAACCATCACTTTTTTCTTGTGCTTGATTTGTGCAAATTCCTATGCTACAGGTACAATACCCTACTAACCATTGAACTTGATATACCTATCTAATAGGTATGGTACATATTTGATGCACCTCTGTACTAAGTAAAACACATATTGGATGCACCTCAATGCCAGGTAAAACACATATGTTTAAAAAATAATAAATAAATAAAAAAGTTATACCTCCATATTAGGTATATTAAAAAATTAACATTTTGACAAAAAAATTCCATCCAAGAATTTTGAAAAACTCAATATATAAATTTATAGCTAAAAAGTAGGTATATATATGCTACCAATTTAATAAAGCTACGAATATAGAATTCTAAAAAATATAGTTTCCATATGTATATAGCTGAAATTTGAATTAAATAGGTTTTTAATTTGTGAGTCATGAAATCATCATTTAAATTGAATGTCATAAGCTTGATTGTAGGAGAAAACTGATATTTAAAAGTGGTATTTGCATGTACTTGCCATTTTCAACCAATGTCATTATTGTAAATGTCTCGAATATGGTGGCTACAAGGTTTGCTTATGTGGCCATACAATTGATTGGGAGGATTGCAATTGAAGAGAGTCCAATTAGTGTCCTGCATGCATTGTATCTAAATGAAAACGAACCTATATCTAAGAAGCCCTTTTTTTAATCACGCGCGTTATGCGTGACTTACAAAGTGTTGTAAATATTTTTTCGCAATTGTATTTATTTCAACAGTTTTATATTTTAAGCACGCGAGTGTGATAAATTGTCGTCTTAAAAGTTTTTCTTTATTGTTGGTATTTTTCTAGACGTCGATTTTAGCAGTTTACACGCTATAAAAGAAGCCAAACATACACTTGCCTATTTTACATGAAAGAAATCTTTTGCAATAATCTTCACTCATTTGATTTTCAAATTTTAAAGCGATGCCCATGATTTTAACCACATAAAACCACTATAACACTGTCTCTTTTAATAAGGGAAAAATGACAAAAGGAACAAAGCAAAGTCAAGGGGCAAGACTGATGCATGGACCATTATTTCAATTTTAGTATTTATATTAATTATAATTTTTGTTTTCTTGCGTAGCATTTTATTCTTGGATATAGTATCTATATAATATATAAAAAACACAAGATTTGGTCCATTCCAGTGGACGGGGTCAACCGGTCAGCCCCGGTCCGAAGAGAACCATATGGTTGTACGTGTCCTAAGACCGAGTGGGCCTCTCCAAGCAGCAACCCCTATATGGGACCCGCCCCAGGTTCATATGAGAACTGTTGACTCAGACCACGCTTTCCACAAGCGAAAGACGCCGGGCCAAACGGACTGATTATTTTAGCGGACAGATTCTAGAGCCTTATCCTTATGACCAAACCAATAAGCAAAACGGTATATAGGCTAAAAGTATTTAGTGTGTCCTCACCTCTGAAACTAAGAAACACATCATACCTTTCTTGAAGGAGGCAGCAAAAGGAAGAGAAGAAGAAGAAGAAGATGAATTCATATCCCTATCCAAAACCTGCAAACCTACAATCAAAACATGAATACACATGTATCTGGGCTAGCTCCAAATTGGATGTATATATTGAGAATGAGAAATGAGGGATAAAAAAAATCTCCAAATTGGATGTTTATATTGATTTGTGGCCTTCGTTTTTTAGAAAGTAAGATAGAAACCAGTTGCCTGTAGCCCCATTAGTGTTCGGGTCACATTGTCAGGCCAGCAGTCCTCATTGGTGCTCGATAGGTAATTTCCTATATAAATTCATGCTAGTAGCAGTTGGTAGTTGAGTGCCACGCGTAAGTCCTTCGGCTCGAAGTTACTGGTCACCCTAGCATTGGTGGTGATAGTAGCCACTCTCCTCCTAAACTTTTTTTTTTTTTTTTTCAAGTGTGGGGGCTCCTTTAATAGCTAATCGAATGGTTTACATCAACTTTCAATTTATACTAAAACCGGGTTGCAATTACCCATTTTAAAAATTTGTCCATGAAGTTTTCCCAAGTAAAACGCATTCCAAGGTATGAGTCAAGTTCTCACTCCACCCTCTGACTCTGAGAACACCCTTTATCTGAGAAGTTCACTTTGAAAACCATGTGAAACTCATGTAACAAGGATATCATTTTTTGCTATTCTCGATCAATAACGCAATGACACGTAGAATAACTTTTCCACATGTTATTGTGTTATTAGTTGGATTACATGTAAGTTTTCGTCTGAAGTAGTTCTTATCTCTCCCTATAAACCCACAAATATTTACAAATCCAGAAAAACACATGAGAAACAGAGCAATCCCAATACGGTGTATCCTTCACAATAATCAATTTCTTCCTTGAGCAACTACAATAGATTATTCCCAGCGAACCCACTCTGCCTTTCTAAATGTTTGGATCTATACATGCCATCTACAATTATACGTTCCTCATTTAGTTTGACCAAGGTCTCACTCCACTTGTTTTTTTTTTCTTTCGATATTCCTTCCTTCCCCTTCAATTAGAAATGTCTAAGATTCAATAGTTGAAATTTTTTGAGTTCTTGTTTACAGTCGTCGTGCATACGAAAAGGTAGAAGAGTTTTTCTATTTAAACTCCACACTTTTCTTTGTTCATCTAATACTTAAATCTTTAAGTTGTTAAGTTTTATTATTGTGAAAAAGACAAAAAAAGTCATCCAACTTAATATTTAACCCTAATACATCTATACACACAACCACCACTCTTCATATTAGATTTTAGAAAAACACAAACTCCTCTACATCTTATTGCCAAATTACTCTTCTCTTTTAAAGAGGTAAAACGTTGAGGAGCCAATCAATAAGACTAGAAAGGTAGTCCTTAGAGTTTTATTGGTCTTACTATAGAAGCAATCAATCATACAAAAACCATGCCTGCCTTTGACTGACTCTAGCTCTATGAGCATCAAAATAAAATTGAGAGGGGAACATGCCATGCCTATTAAATTAATTCTCGATGATCAGGTTAATATTGTAATTTAATTCATTAAAACCAGCATCTCCATTCCATCCATATATGATGTTTGTCTAGTTTTGGAATGAAACCTAACTAAGGAAGAATTTACCTAAGTTGACTGGAGTCAATTCCACTTAAGAGCCGGACTGGAAATACAGAGAGGGTGGTATTTCTATGCCATGGAACTACTTGGAATGTAAAATCACTGCAAATGCCCTTTCATTAATTGGCCGTACTAAAATTAGAAAAGAAAATAACTCCAAGATAGTGAGGAAACGGAGTACATTCCTTTTCCAACTGTTTTATTCCGGTCAAACAAACAGGGCCTAAGTTTCAAGTGGTTGATAGTGAATAGGACTAATGTGACAGGTTTACCAAAGCAATGTCGTTAAAAAAATATATATAAAAAAAAGAGTGGTGATTTACTCCTATTTTATAAACTTACACTCCTTTTTATAACTAAAAAAGGAGTGTAAGTTTATAAAATAGGAGTGGAAATCATTGCCCAAAAAAAATTGTTGAAGTTTGATAATGTTCTTGCTTATAGGCGCGGGCGCGTTGGAACGATCCCGCTTTGAAAGCTCAACCTCTGGAGAATCCGTTTCGCATTGGAATCAAAAGTATTACATTTGATTTGATTCTTGCATTTTCTGATTCTCCCCATCAATTTTCAAGTACCCAAATTTAATATCTCTCCCTCCGCCTCCTTTGCTTTCGTCTCCAGTTTGAGCGAGCTTCTCTTTTCTAAATCTCTCTCTTATTTGCTTTCTCCACCATGGTTTCAACGCCCCTCTGTCTGCTGTTGCGAGGTAGCTTCTTTTTCTCCATTTTCTTATCCATTCGAGTTTGATTTTTCTCGATTTCCATGTTTAATTCTAACATTTGAACTCCGTTGATTTGGTTGCTTCCGCCTCGTTTGCTTTGGGTTGTTTTTTGTCGTATTGGTTACGCACTGGAACGTTAAATGGTTTTGAGGAAATTTCATGGCTTTGCGGCTCCACAAGAATAAGGGGCAATGAAAATACAAAAAATTTCCTTCAAATTTTATTTCATTATTTTGTATTTACCATTTTGCCCTCGTATATTAAAGAATCATCTGTTTTAGTACATTTATTTCTCAGGGGCATTAAAGAACTTTAAAAAATTTAACCCTTCTTTTGTCTGATTGGTAAGAAGATAATAAAATCAACTGATGAAAAATCATTTATGATAGATTATGGATCATAAAACCCATAAATTATTCTATTTTAGCTTTGTCTCAATCTTTTAAAAGTTTCCATTTTTTAACCCTTCTGGAAATATTAAATTTGTTACATTCCACGTCAATTTCTTCGTTACATGCCACTATGTGACAAATGTAGTTCTTATCTCTGACAATATTTACACAAATTTGATGTTTTAACTAGGAAATCTATTTTGTTTTTTAATTATGGAAAAATTTGAGTTTTCCTTTTGAGGAGTGAAAGTCAAGTAGATCCTAGTATAGAAAATTAATGTAATTGAAAAGAGTGGTGATTTCCCCACTCCTATTTCTTCTATTTTATCCACTTACACTCCTTTTTTATAACTAAAAAAGGAGTGTAAGTGGATAAAATAGGAGTGGGGAAATCATTACCCATTGAAAAATATCAAAATTACACACAATGTAACTACTTCGAAGTCATGCCACACGCCACATGTTCACCTCCATCAATCCGCCGTCACTACCCGCGAAAGCCGCTGGAGCCTTAGGGGCGCCTTCGATAGCTGCAGCTGCTTCGGCTGCAGCTCCGGTAGCTCTGGTATCTGCTCCCACAGCAGCAGCTCCGGTAGCTGGTCCAGCTCCATCCCCCGCTCCCGCTGCTGCTGTTCCCGCTCTCGCTCCCGCCGCTGCATAAGAAATTTAGTGTGCATGAAGAGCCTCAAACCTTGACCCTCAAAGGAGGAAAGCCTCGTTCACAAACCACTTCACCAACCTTCTCTTCGTGGTAATTTGTCAGTTACACAATATTTATATTAACAGTCAACGGTTTTTTTTATTTAAAGAAATTATTTCACATATGGGCCTCCTCTTCGGCCTAATTCAAAACAAAATTTCATTCCTAGATATTAAAATCCAAACAGTATATACTCTATCTCAAATCTTAATTAGTTGTTATGTCTAATACCTAAATTTTCTTTATTGTATTCAATTCAAATGTGGCCTTCCCAAAGTGAGCTCCAAATTGACATTATGTGATACATATGAGACTTCATCATCTTCATCACGTAGGGCTTCATATGGGACTTCATAACTTAAGCCTTTTGGATACATCATGTCCTCCCGAAACAAAAGATATGTACACATGCACACAGACAGACACACACACACACACACACACACACACACACACACACATATATATATGTATGATATGCATACAAATACGATGAATAAATAAAAGGGTAAATTTCACTTTACTATCCGAAGAAAGATGGAAGCATAATTTCCTTTATTTTGTTCAGTTATTCCCATGATATATATACAAATGACAACTTTTAAATTAATATTTCAAGATTATATATGTGTTTATATATATATATATATGTATGTATGAATGTTTTGGAAATAATTTACTTTAAATCGTAATTAAATTAGTACTTTTACCTCCTGATTATCGAGAAATGGTATATTTGCAGGTGCATAATGCTCTGGGATTGGATGCAACGAAGTTTCTTCCATGCTACAAACCAACAGATTGAGAGAATATTTTCTATCAGTGGAATGGAAGCCACATACATATGAAAAAGCAAGCAGAGAAAAGAAAGCAATCTTTTACGACTCTCTTGTTTCTTAAAGATAGAGAGCTACCTTAATTAGTGACTCTTTGTCTGTCCACTCGCACTTTAGTCTTTACATTTTGTGCTTAAAGAAATAAAGTAGAATTCCCATGTGATATGATATCCAATAAAATCTCCCTTAATTATTTCTTAAAATTTCCATCTTGTCTCCTTCCAAAAATAAATAAATAAATAAATAAATAAATAAGAAGAAGCTTTCCTTTTGTCTTATCTCATACTAAAAAGCTGCAAAACGATTTAATATGCAAATTAATTAAGCAGCAGATGAGCAGTGTAATTCGTGTTTACCTTGAAGTATTGGCGTTCATACGGTTATTACTTAGTCTTGAACCAACTAAACAGATAAGAAATATGGCAGGCAAAAGGGATGCTTTGAAAGGACTATCAGCATGCCGAAGGCAGTAAACATACTGAACTATAGAGCAAATGCACTGTGACATGCCAGCAACGAGTCCATAAATGTCAGGAAGAGTACCAAAAGGCGTATATGGAGGAATTGGTGGATGATAAAACCACATGAGCATTCCCCGGCTCCTGAACACAACTCTTTCCTTTTTACCTCTGTAAATTAGCTCCCCAATGGAAATGAGCAGAGCTGCAATAGCCAACAGCATCCCAAATAGTGCATAGTGGGGTCTTCTTGGGGAGGAAGCCTGATCACAAGCAGCTGACAAGATCTCTAGGCCAAGGTTAGTGGCTAAAAATATCCACTCTGCTGATTTTGAAGTAGCCGTCATCCCTGGAACTCAAGGAGGGTCTGTAAAGATTACTACTAGGTGTTAAAGATGGGTCAGAAGAAGACTGATCTCCACGACGAGTATTTGCAAACCAGGAAACCAGTTGTTGCTCTCTCAATTTCCACAGCTAATAAGCAAGTGCTTTTCTTTGAGACATAAATACCTCTGTCTGGTTACTGAGAAAACGGAGGAATTTACATAGAAAAAGAAAGGAACTTTCCAAGATGGATCCTATGCTTTCTTTCTTCAATTATCTGATTTCCATCCCACCTGAACTCAAAACAATGAGAAGAAGCTGCTATAGTGTTATGGGATTATTGCAGAAGAGGTTCTAGTAAAGGCAATAATGGAAAGGAGAGAGTTTCTTGGAAAATCGCAGTGTGGTGCTATGAACTTCAATATGTTGTCTTCACTCTCTCAATTTTTTTTATATTCATGTACTTTATAATGATATCTTCCACACGGTTTGTACAAGCTTTATATTAAAATAAAATGCAACGGTGAGCTGTCAAATACAGCTGCATAAGAGAAGTTATAGAGAGTTAACTAAGACTAAGAAACAAACGATTTAGTATAACAAACTAACAAACAAACGCTTGGAGTGGGCCCCTCCAAGCAGCAACCCCATATGGGACCCGCCCCATGTTCATATGAGAACTGTTGACTCAAACTACGCTTTCCACTCGCGAAAGACGCCGGGCCAAACGGAAGCCGCGAACGCGTCCATCTATCTTGCAAATTAGTTCTAGATGACAATTTTTTTAAAGTACAATCTACATAACAGAATATATTTTCCAGAAACTGTTTTTAGAAGAAAACAAAAATTTAACAGTTGTGGAAACTTAAATATTCTCAAAAAGAGAACTGCTTTTTCCTATTTACTTTTATTTTACAGTTTATTACATCCGATTACAAATGCAAAAGCAAACAGTGGAACTAATTCCATTCCATCCTAATTCCCAACCAAACTATGTGCTGGATTCTATTCTTCGTTTAATTCCATTTCATTGCCTTTCCTACTCCCATTCTCAATCCCTTAAGGCCTGTTTGGTGGGCTTTTCTCTCCCTCAGCCTCCTTCGCTTTCGTCTTGAATCTCTCTCTTGTTGCAAGGTAGCTCTTCTTTTTCTCCATTTTCTTATCCATTCGAATTTGATTTTTCTCGATTTCCATGTTTGATTTCACTTTTGGGGTTTCCATATTTGATTCTATTAAGTTTTCACAATTCAAAAACCGCACAAGACGACTGCGTTTTCTTATTCTCGCTTTCTTCAGTTCTTTCTTCTTCTTTTTTATCCTCTGATCTGAAGTTTTCTTCCTTTTTTACGTGGAATTTGTCAATATAATTAGTCACAAATATTGGGTTTCGTTGAAGTTTCTGTTTTGGGTTGTTTCTTCTCTTATTGGGTATGCACTGGAAGGTTAAATGGTTTTGAGGAAATTTCATGGCTTTGGACAATTGGGCATTCTGGGAGAGTTTGATTGTATAGGCTGAGGCTGTCTTGTGCATTCGAGGCTCTTTCCAAGTCTTGTGCAATTGGGTCTTTTGCTTTTATAACATGCATTAATTCTGTTGATACCATCATTGGCCTCGCGTGCTTTCTCCAATATACTGGCCTCCCACGCGGGTTAAGTATCATAGTCCCTATCATCTGACAAGGCAAGAAACCCATGCACTTAAAGAAAGGCCCACGCCTCCTTCTAGCTGGCCTAACATGCCTAAGCAAGTGGACCACTTAAGTTGGTCTCCCACACGCCGCAAGTACCAAGATTGGCCTCTTTCCTGTGCCTCAGGTGACCAACCCAAGCTGCCCATTAAACAAGGGGCACGCATGGCTCCCCTCTTCTTCCTGTATAATGTAAGAGGCCCAACTCCCATTGACAGGGGCTTATGAGAGACCTCCTACAGGTTCTCCATGTATATTGTAATAGTCCTTCGTAGTGAAATATAAATACCAAGCTCTACAGTGAATGTAACCCGATTCATGTGTGAACCACGCTAAATCTGTATAATGTGTGTGATTGTCCATATATCCTCTAGGGCCCGTGCTAAATCACCTGTTAATAGTTGGCGCCGTCTACAGGAAAAGTAGACAAAAGGTCTCGTTTTCCTTTATCATACTGAGCTATATTCATTGGCCCAGCCCCTTGGCGAAGTGTGCTCAAGACACCTATGTGTCTCTCCTCTGAAAATTAAGAACAGCAGGCGAAAATTAGATCGGCTCTGGGGAGTGGTCGTGCCACACTAGGGATGGAGCTATGGAGAGTTGCTCCTGAAAAACTCCTGGTGGCTGCCATCCGAGCTCGTTGACTTGCATCTTTCGTTACCACATCTCCATGGCGAAGTCACTTGAGCCAGTAAAGTCAGCGAGGTACCTCCATCACCGCTTAAACTTTGGCACGCCAGAGAACTTGCCACTATGTATACATGCACCACTTCGCTGTTGTCACCATTTTGAAGTGAGGGCGTCACTCCATGGGCTCCAACGCTCTCGCAGTCCACATCGGCTCATACGACGCATGCCGCTGCCAGGCTCATACACTGGCGGCAAGGACACGGGCTGTGTGCGCCCCCATCGTCTTTCCTGAGACGCAGACTAACGAAAGAGATAAGAATCTCTTTTTTCCAACTTTTGTTATTTCACAATAAAATATCGTATCTCATTGCCACGTTATGATGTTATCAAATTATCTAATAAAATCCATCATGTGATAATTTGGCAAACCATGTTTGGGTCTACAAATACTCTGAGTCAATAACATGAACCGCACCAAGCCAGTTATAAAATCCAAGATATATATGGCTCCCCACAGTTGGAATATGTATCATTTTAAAACTATTAGGAGGGGAGCTGGACTCAGCTTTACCCATGTGCCCGCTAAAGAGAGAATAAATCTATTCCTGCCATGATATTTACATTATAATATTGTATACTATGACTTTCTCTATTGCAAAGTCCAAGTGTGCGGAGTGGATGCGGACTTCTATTTGTGACCATTAGATTCCTTGTACGTTGTAGATTTAAAACTTCATTGAGAACATCTATTTCTATCAGAGCTTTTCAGTCTTTTGGCAATAGCCAAAATTTCCCGCGCTTACACCTCCAATCTACTAACCTCTGTTTCCTTCTTCCACCACAACACCTTCTCTTCTCTGTGCTTTCATCCCTGCCAATATCACGGCTGCTCCTATGGGTTATAATATTTTTATTTCTTCTTTTCAACACCTTCTCTTCAGTGTGCTCTCATCCCTGGCAATATCATAGATGCTCCTCCAGGTTAGAATATTTTTATTTATTTATTTATTTATTTATTTTGCTTAATGATATATGGGTATTTTCCATTTTGCTTATACAAAGTTTTCTGATTTTCTTATGGCATGGGATTGTTTACTAATAAGATTTGGGTTTCGTTGGAAATCACGAAGGTTGGAATTGGAAAAACAGAAAGCACTGATGTATGGGTTATATGGATTTGGCTACTAATTGGTCTTTGTTTTTTGTATGGTTTTGGCTAAGTTATTCTATTTCATTTTCTGGTTGAAAGTTTATCTAATTCAGGTTTCATATGCACTTATGAGTTTGGCTTTTGGTTTAAGCATTGCTACATTATTCTTTGCTATTGTTTACCAATGTCCCATTGACCAATATTTTTGTTATTTTTTGCTTTAATAGATGAAACTTTAGAGATGGGGAAGCCCACAAGAAGGACTCGGGACATATGAATTTATGGAAGATACTAATGAAAATAATTCAGATTTATTTTTCAATCCTCAAGTAGAAGATCAGCATGTACCAAAAATTGGTCAAGAGTTTGAATCACTTGAGGATGCCTATAACTTCTATAACAACTATGCAAAACAAGCGGGATTCAGTGTTCGAAGTTATTGTCAGCAAAGGAGTAAAACTTCTGATGAGATCTTGAGAAAAGAATATGTGTGCTACAAAGAGGGAGTATATTCCAAAGAAGTTTCTAATGGAAGTGAAAGGCGGCGAGGTGTAGTACGAAGTGGGTGTAAGGCTAAGATTGCGTTTTTGAAGGTAAGAGAAGGAACAAATCAACAATTTGGTGATGTTAATATCCCAACACATCAACAATTTAGTCTTCTTGAAGTGCAAGCAGGAGGGATGCAAAACATTGGATATACAAAGAAAGATTTATATAACTACAAAAGACAATTGCAGAGAAAGATGAAGGGGCATGATGCACAAATGTTGAGTGAGCATTTTATTGGTGAGCAAGCAAAAAATGAATCATTCTTTTTCATGATAGAGGCTAACGATGATGATAGGCTTAAACATTGTTTTTGGGCTGATCCAATATCTAGAGGAGCTTATAAGTTTTATGGTGATGTGGTTGTATTTGATACCACTTACAATACTAATCGATATGGTATGGTATTTGCCCCATTGGTAGGGGTTAATAACCATGGTCAAACTATTCTTTTTGGTTGTGGGAATCATACACGAAGGAAGAATTTGAGTCAAAGTGGATGGATGTGGTCCACAAGGTAAACCAAATGATGATGAGTGGCTATCTTCAATCTATAGAATACGTTCAAGATGGGTGCCAACATATGTGAAAGATATTCTTTTTCAATAAGAATGTCAAGTAGCCAACGAGTAGAGGGTGTTCATACATTTTTCAAGCTCTATATTTCAAAAAAGAAATTCTTTAATGGATTTCATACTACGGTTTAATAGAGCGCTTGCCCAGCAACGTCATGAAGAGATAATTATTGATTATGTTGATGTCAATGAGCAGCCTATGTTGAAATCTCCATTGATAATGGAGAAGCAAATGGCTGTCATTTATACTTGTAAAATTTTCTACAAGTTTCAAAAAGAGTTGTGGAAATGTTTGGCATGTGTACTTCAACTTGCAAGAGAGGATGACAATTTATGCTTTTATAAGGTAATGGAGAGGAAAAAAGATGGTAGCTTCAAGTTGAAGGTGCGAGAAGTCATGGTTGAGAAAGTTGCAAACTATGCTTCATGTATATGTATGAAATTTGAATTTGAAGGATCTTATGCAGGCATGTGTTGGCATACATGAAAATGAGACAAATTGGGTATTTGTCAAATAAATATATATTAAAGAGGTGGACAAGTGCCCAAAATTTGATATAGTTGTGGAAGAGGGTGGAAGGCAAATTACTACTGAAAGTGGTGATAATTCATTATTAATGAGGCAAACAAGATTGTCTAAACTTGCTTTTGAACTTATTGATGGTGCCTTGGTATCTCAAGAGGCAAGTAAAGTTCTACTAGAAAGTTTTGAAGGTATGCGAGAAAAGATAAATTTTGTGGTGTGTCGTAGTAACAATATATGTGGAGGCAATAATGAAAATGCAACTAGTAGTTATCTTTCACCACATTTGAATGACCCGCTTCAAGTAAGGGCGAAGGGCTGTGGTAAAAGATTGAAGAGAGCAAAACAGAAAGCAATGAATAAGAGTAAATGTCATCGCCATGGGTGTGGACAAACATGACATGACAGAAGAACTTGTACAACTCACATTATTCAGTAAGAAACTAAGTTGAATTTTTTATTTCAATTTATTCCATTCATAGACATAATATAATAATGAATTAAAAGTAATTAATAGATTCAATTAATAATAGGAAGTAGATGCCACTACTTCGAAGTCATGCTGTTAGAAAATTATAATATTTATATTTAATTTTTTAATAATTGAATGAAAATTAAATTGTGGGACTTGTGATTTTAAGTACATGACTTTTATGAATTGGTATGTATCTATTGGGAATAGTCATGTTCTTAACCGAGGAAAAATAAAGTATTATTTATTTTGTTTGTAAAATAATAATAATTTATGTGATAAGTTGCATTGTTTCATATATGAAAAGTTGTATCATTTCATAGAAATTAAAACATTGCATCTTGGCTTGAGTTGCATTGTTTCATATATGAAAAGTTGCATTATTTCATAGAAATTGAAACATTACACTTCTTGGCTTAAGTTGCATTGTTTCATAATAAATGAAACATTGCACTTCTTAGCTTATGGTTGCAACATGAAAAGACACATTTGTTGATATTTTTCAGTCACATCTTTTCTAAACAGAGGTCTTGTTGCCTATAAATAGAGAAGATCCTATAACATTTCATTCATCCAATTGTCATCCAATAGTAGTTTTTATAGCATTCATAGCATTATATTTTTAGAAATATAGTAAGTTCGTAAGAGACAAAATTATACACAAGTTTGAGTTCGCTTTTCTTGGAGGCATGTCCACCTCCTTCAATCCGCCTTCACTACTTGCCGACGTCGCAGGAACTTATGCTGCTCCTGCTCCTGCTCCTGCTCTGCTACTCGCCGATGTTGCAGGAACTTCTGCTGCTCCTGCTCCTGCTCCAGCTCCAGCCGCCGTTGCAGCTCCTGCAGCCGCTCCTGCTGCTCCTGTAGTTGCTGCAGCTCTCGCCGCCGCCGCTGCTTTTGCTGCTCATACTGCTCATACTGCTCATGCTGCTCCTGCAGCCACATCTCCAGCAGCTGCTGCTGCTCCTGCGGTTGCCTCCGCTGCTCTTGCAGCTGATGCTGCTCTATGTTGCCTTCAACCTAAAAAGGTAAGAAATTTAGTGTGCATGAAAAGACTTAAACCTTGACCCTCAAAGGAGGAAAGCCTTGTTCACAAACCACATCACCAATCTTATTTTTGTGGTATTTTGTCAGTTACGCAATATATATATTAACAGTCAATGATTTTATATATATATATATATATATATAAATTTCATATATGGGCCTCCTCTTTAGCCTAATTCAAAACAAAATTTCATTCATAGATATTAAAACCAAACAAAAAATATTATGTCTCAAATCCTAATTAGTCATTATGTCTAATACCTAATTTTTCTTTATTGTATTCAATCCCAATGTGGCCATCCCAAAGTGAGCTCCAAATTGACATTCTGTGATACATATGGGACTTCATCATCTTCATATGGGACTTCATAACTTAAGCCTTTTGGATACATCATGTCCTCCCGAAACAAAAGAGAGAGAGAGATATATATATATATATATATATGAAATACATACAAATACGATAAATAAATAAAAGGATAAATTTCACTTTACTATCCCCTTCTATTGAGGATCCTCAAATAATTTTATTTGAGGGACGTCCATTAGGGCACCCTATAATTTTTTCTAATGATCCAAACCATTTATTTTTTAGGTCTTCATTCATAGATCATCTTTATAAAAAATTAGACAAATCGAAAACCGTTTTGACATCCAATTGTGTCTTACAAAATCAATGAACACAGTCTTCAAGAAAGTACTAAAATTTCAACAACTCAATTGGTGGTCAAATGATATCGGATTCAAGTGATTTTTGTAGAGATGATCTTTGAATGAGTATCTACAAAATAGACGGTTTGGATTAGTGAAATACAATCCGGAGTGGGCCTATAATGGGTGTCCTCAAATAAGCTTATTTGAGGATCCTCAATAAACTTCTATATATATATATATATATATATATATATATATATATGATATACATACAAATACGATAAATAAATAAAAGGATAAATTTCACTTTACTATCCAGAGAAAGATGGAAATATAATTTCCTTTATTTTGTTCAGTTATTCCCATGATATATATACAAATGACAACTTTTAAATTAATCTTTCAAGGTTATATATGTGCATATATATTTATATGTATGTTTTGGAAATAATTTACTTTAAATCATAATTAAATTGGTACCTCTACCTCCTGATCATAAAGAAATGGTAGATCTACCTTGATTGCATGCCACGAAGTTTCTTCCGTGCTACAAACCAACAGATTGAGAGAATATTTTCTATTAGTGGATGGAAGCCATGCATATAGATGAAAAAGCAAATAGAGAAAAGAAAGCAATCTTTTATGACTCTCTTGTTTTTTAGAGATAGAGAGCTAGCTTAATTAGCCACTCTCTCTCTCTCCATCCCCTCACACTTTAGTCTTTACATTTTGTGCTGATTGAAATAAAGTAGAATTCTCATGTGATATGATATCCATTAAAATTCCCCTGAATTATTTCTTAAAATTTCCATCTCGTCTCCTTTCAAAACTAAATAAATAAGACTAAAAAGCTGCAAAAAGATTATGCAAATTAATTAAGCAGCCGATAAGCAGTTTAATTCGTGCTTACCTTGAAGAATTTTCCCACGAGTTCTTGTTATCAGTGGTATTCGCGTTCAGTCGGTTATTACATAGTTTTGAACCACCTAAACACATAAGAAATATGGCAGGCAAAAGGGATGCTTTGAAAGGACTATTAGCATGTCGAAGGCAGTAAACATACTGAACTATAGAGCAAATGCACTGTGAGATGCCAGCAACTAGTCCATAAATGTCAGGAAGAGTACCAAAAGGCGTATGTGGAGGAGGTGGTGTATGATAAAACCACCAGAGCATTCCCCATCTCCTCAACACAACTCTTTCCTTTTTACCTCTGTAAATTAGCTCCCAGATGGAAATGAGCAGAGCTGCAATAGATAACAGCATCCCAGATAGGGCATAGTGGGGTGTTCTTGGGGAGGAAGCCTGATCACAAGCAGCTGACAAGATCTCTAGGCCAAGGCTAGTGGCTAAAAATATCCACTCTGCTGATTCTGAAGTAGCCCTCATCCCTGAAACTCAAGGAGGGTTTGTAAAGATTACTACTAGGTGCTAAAGATGGCTCAGAAGAAGACTGATCTCCACGACGAGTATTTGCAAACCAGTAATCCAGTTGTTGCTCTCTCAATTTCCATAGCTAATAAGCAAGTGCTTTTCTTTGAGACATAAATACCTCTGTTTGGTTACTGAACGTTAGCCTTGTGGAGAAAGGAATTTATATAGAAAAAGAAAGGAACTTTCTGAGACGGATCCTCTGTTAACAATTAATGTTGGAAGTGTAAAAGCCGGAAATATTAGCTTGACTTGTGGAGACTGCAGCTACAAGTTCCAGGCCTTAGGAACACAAACCCGCACCAGCTACCTACTTGTAATTAATATTAATACAACGATGAGCTGTCAAATACCGCAAAGTAAAGGTGGAGACTTGAAGGAAAAGAATCAAAGAACGTATGGCGAAGGTAAAGGTGGAGACTTGAAGAAAGCAAAGCTTGTAGTCCCATATTAAAATTCTGAGAGCTGCAATTCATCTTTGTGGAGCCCAGTTTAGAGAGACACAATAGCAGAAGAAGAGAGTGTTTTGACGAACTGGTTCAATATGTGGTGCCGTGCAGCCATGGCTGACCGGCTTTTCGTGCCATTTTGGCATTGATTATTTATGGGAAAATCACTTTCTTTGAAAGCGACGTGCGTGTTAGTGTGTTTGGAATTTTCACAAACAGTAATTGCCCCAGCAAGGATAAATACGTATTTCCCCCCGTCTCTCAGTCGCTCGCTTGGTCTCTCTTTCTCTCGGCCGACGCCTCCACAGTCCACGACCTCCAGCTCTCTTCGCCAACCCATTCGCAGAATCGCAGAGCGAGCACAAATCGAGACCAACTCTCTCTCATCATTCCCATTCTCCGATTCCCCGATTCCCAACATCCTCCACCATCGATCACTCCAAACGGAAAAGGTGAATAAATGTATTTTGTTTCTGTGTTTATTCCAGCATATGGTCTTTGTTTTGGTATTGAATAGATACTCTTACATTGCAATGATTTGGTTGCATTTTATGTCCTGGGTCTATTGATTTGATTTGATTCTTCCATTTTCTGAGTCTCCCCATCAATTTTCAAGCACCCAAATTTATCGTCTTAATATTTGTTGGTTTAGAAACCAGTCTCAGGCTCTCTCGTGTCTCCATTGCTCACTTGTGTGCTTGTTTAAGTTTCTATTTTGCATTTACTTTTGATGTGCAAACATAGGAGGGTTTGTTTTTCTTGGTTCATCTCCCTGTTGAGTGTTCACTGACTTGTCTGTCTGGGACGGAAATCACAAGACTGGGTGGCCTATAGCCTAGAGCCTATAGCCTTTCAGCTCTGCCAACCTTCTCTGTCCCGTGTGCCGTTCACTCTCCTAGTTCTTCTCATTTTCTAATTTCAATTATGCTTCTTATAAGCCTCAGAGCTTCACTGACCCCACAAAAACATAGGAGGGTAATTGTCTAATCTTCTTTTAGTTGCAGATTTTTTAAATCAACATTTTATTTCTCCGGTTTTATTTTGGGGTATAATTTAAGGTGTTGTTTGATTAGTATTATTATTATTATTTTGTCCATCAGCTCCTCAAGTTTTTCATTGCGGTTTATTGGTTTTGGGAATGATTAGATTTGGTTCCTCTATTTTCTCAAATTCACATCTGATTTGGATGTGGATTATGAAGGGGTTTGTTTGTTTTCTTATGGAATTTATGCTCATGGACATACAATTAAGATTTTAGCTTATGGAATAATTAGAGCTGCTTCACAAACACGAATTGGTGGTTAGTGAGAAAAAATTGATGTTCTAAAGCAGCTGTATCTCACCTAAAAATAACTGAATAAAAACACTAATTGGGTAGAAACAACTATTAGAAGATTGTGATTCACCGTTACATGTACTATGGCAACCTAATTTGAAAGCAAGAAGTACATAGAAACAGGCAACAAATTGGCAAATTTTCAACAATTAAAAGGATAAACAAAACGATCTAGAAATGCACAAGAGAGTCTTGAACTTGAATTTAAATTGAGATGATGTTCCTTTGGCATGTTTATTACTGAGTAGCTCAATCAGAGACACTAAGATTTGCTTTACTTCTCTCTCTTTTTGTTTTTTCATTTCATTTTGTGTCTTGCAAGTTTTAAGTGCTTCCATTTGCTTAGAATCCTCTGAATTTGGTTCATTTGTATGCTTTCAATATGTTCTGTAAATCTGGAAAATATCAATCCCCCGCCCACAAAAACAAACACAAATCTTTTCATTCAGGGTAAAAAGAAAAGCTTAGAGATTCAGCCCATTGTATTTTCAAATCCTGGCTCCGTCCCTACAATTGAGTATGTATTATGTTTCTTGGTTATATTGTAGTTGGTTCAACCTCACTAGATTCTTGTTTTTCTTGCAAATTAGTTCTAGATGACAATTTATTTGAAGTACAATGTACATAACAGAAGATATTTCCCAGGAACTGTTTCTAGAAGAAAACAAAAATTTAACAGTTGTGGAAACTTAAATATTCTCAAAAAGACTAGGCAGTGGAAGCTCAAATACTGTTTGGTGGTTTATGCTATAAATTTGACCTCGTTTAATTTGTTGAATATTATGCCATTATTTAATTTCCCATACATTGTTTCTTCATCTTTGTTGGAAGTTGGAGTCAGTAATAAATTGTACAAGCTGTTGAAGAATACACAAGTCTCACATCGGAAACTTAACAAAATAAAAAGTCTCATATAATAAATGATTCCTAATAACATCGAGGCCTTCTGTATAAAACCCAACGCCTGCTAAACAGGTGGTTAAGTTGGGGACAATATCTATGCTGCTAGTAGTAGGCCAAGGATCCGTCCCTCTTAACACAAGCATATTTGATAGGATTTACTTTTTTTATTTTTAAACTATGATCCACATCCACAATTACTTGCTTATAACTTATTGATTTTTCCTTGTTTTTAAACTCTTTCAATTCTTTTTATAATTGTATGATTTTGTTTTGTACTTCTTCCTATTTACTTTTATTTTGCAGTTTATTACATCCCATTACAAATGCAAAAGCAAACAATGGAACTAATTCCATTCCATCCTAATTCCCAACCAAACTATGTACTCGATTCTATTCTTTGTTTAATTCCATTTCATTGCCTTTCCTACTCCCATTCTCAATCCCTTGAGGCCTGTTTGGTGGGCTGGCATCGACGTGGGCTTTTCTCTCCCTCAGCCTCCTTTGCTTTCGTCTCTAGTTTGAGCGAGCTTCTCTTGTCTGAATCTCTGTCTTATTTGCTTTCTCCACCATGGTTTCAACGCCCCTCCGTGTCTGCTGTGATTTTAGCCATTGTTGCAAGGTAGCTTCTTTTTCTCCATTTTCTTATCCATTCGAATTTGCTTTTTCTCGATTTCCATGTTTAATTCTAACATTTGAACTCCCGTTGATTTGGCTGCTTCTCAGTTTACTTTCTAAAACTTTTTTCTGAATCTAACTCGTTGGTTGTTGTGGGCCTGTTTGATTTAAGTTTTGAGAATTCCATGTTTGATTCTACTAAGTTCTCACAATTCAAAAACAGCACAAGACAACTGTGTTTTCTTATTATCGCCTTCTTCAGTTCTCTGTTCTTTTTCCTCCTCTGATCTGAAATTTTCTTCCTTTTTGACTTGGAATTTGTCAATATAATTGGCAAAAATATTGGGTTAAGTTGTAGTTTCTGTTTTGGGTAGTTTTTTCTCTATTGGGTATGCATTGGAAGGTTGAACGGTTTTGGGGAAATTTCATGGTTTTGGGCATTTGTGTCTTCTGGGAGAGTATGATTGTATAGGCTGAGGCTGAGTCTTGGTCTTGTGCATTTGAGGCTCTTTCCAAGTCTTGTGCAATTGGGTCTTTTGCTCATATAATGTGCATCAAGTGTGTTTGACAATATCACCTTCTGTGTACCAATTAAACTGTTTTTAATGGCTTGTAGTAAACCAGTGCTGTATAGATTTAATTTTGGGAAGGAATGCATCTGATTGTTGGGAATGTGCTAGTAGCTCCATTGAGTTCAGTCAGATAATTGCTAATTTCTATTATCTAGCCTTAATAATGTGAATGTCCATGCTTCATCTGAGTTACCTGATAAAATTTTACCCAATATGTTAATGGTATTGAACCTTTCACTCTTTAAGTTAATTTGTTGTCATGAATCATGATCACCATTTTAAACATTCATGTTTCTTTATTTTTATTACTTTTGAAAAATTTGTGTTCTTGGATGCAATACAGCAACATATGAATGAATAATCTCTGGGTTTTTTTTTGTTACTTTCCATTGATGTACATATCTTTCTTTATGGAAGCCTAAGCTTCCTGGTGTGAGACCTGTCATTTGAAAGGCAAGCAAATCAAGAGCTGATCTTCTCATTGAGTCATTGAAGCTGGTGATAAAATATACTAAACATTAATAAAAAGGTAAAAGATTTAAGTCCAGGCCAGCTCAGTGCTGTACCAAACAACTGAGAAGACTCAAACCCAGGCCAGTCCAAGCCAGCCCAGTCCAATACTCGAAGCCGAATCCATGCCAGTCTAGGCCAGCTCACCAAACATGAAGTAAGGGCTATCACCAAATTACAAGGATCATAAAATATGACTCTCACGGCAACTCATTGTGTCGCCTCAATCCCAACATACCCAATCTGCAAGCATCAACATAAACCTCCTCGATCTATCTCCCAGCGGATCTTATCAAGATCAAATAGAGTCTCAAATGTTAAAATTCCGCAGTCGACCTCTTTAACCTTCGAGCCAAGAAACGAGTAAGTTTCCTAGTCAAGTATTTTTACATGCACATATTGTCCCGTGCAACGTACAGGATCAACTTAGAATTGTGCAGGTGTGAGTGCTTCAATCTGTACGAGCAGCAGGTTCCATATGGTCAGGCGTGGGCTTGGCAGAAGAGCATAGTTAACGAGAAAAAAACTTTGATTCAGAGGAATGAGGATTGCTCGGACTCGCTGTTTGTTCTTCAGCATCATCCTGTGTATACCTTGGGGACTGCTAGTTCAGAGCAGTTCCTTAATTTTGACGTCAAGGACTCACCTTTCGACATTTATCGAACCGAACGTGGCGGTGAGGTTACGTATCATGGTCCTGGTCAGGTACTATGTCAATGGATGAATTCATCATTTGAACTTTTTATGTTTGTCCTTGGTGGTGAAGAATGAATCACAATTTGAACATATTACTTAATTGTTTGGAGGCTCAATTTCTCTAACTTGTGTGTGTGTTGCACTGTAGATAGTTATGTACCCCATTATGAATCTCCGAAATCACAAGATGGATCTTCATTGGTACCTCAGGTCACTTGAGGAGGTGATCATCCGTGCTCTTTCAGAGACATTTTGTATCAAGGCATCACGGTTTGAGGGCCTCACTGGTGTTTGGCATGGTATGCTTCCTATATGAAAGACATGATATTTCGCCTTTGAAAATAATAGCTTAGCATATTTTCATAGCCATGCCATTTGGTTGCTCTCGTACCTTCCATTAAAAGCAGTGATTTCTTATTTCCCTAATTCTGTTGTCTTATAAAGATAAAAGAATATTGGTAGAGGAAATAAAACTGGGATTTTCCTTTGATGTTTGTATCAAACTTTTCTTCAGGAAACCAGAAACTGGCAGCCATTGGAATACGAGTATCACAGTGGATAACGTATCATGGCTTAGCGTTGAATGTCACCACTGACTTAACCCCGTTTTGTTCAATAGTGCCCTGTGGTTTACGAGACTATCAGGTTGGAAGTGTTAAAGGCTTGCTGAAGGAATTTCAGTCATCCGCCGACTGCGAAAGAGCACGTCTACCTGATCCTGATGATGGCCAGCTACTTGATATTACTTGTAAATCTTTGATCAAAGAGTTTTCAGAAGTTTTCCAGGTTAGAATCAATCATGAAACCACCTCAAGGTTGGAGCTATTAGAAAGGAAACCTGTAAACCATTTGGAAGAGGAAACTAATTAATTGAGGGCTTGAGCCTTACATCTCTGAATCATTGTTGATGTGAAACACATATTAGCCCATGGATTAGAAAAATATGTTGGGCTTATTCATTAAATAAGCCGTAGTCTACGAGGTCCAAAAACGCGCTAATAATAACCTAAGTATTATAAAGGGAGCTTGAGATTCAGGCCCCTAAATCCTATATGGAAACTTGGGATAATCCTTTGTTCTGGGGCGATTTATAACTATCCAATTAAGAATTCTCAGATGTATTAGCAAGTGCATCAAGGATGCAGTCATCGATTCCCATTCTCAAAAACAAAAGAACACTCAAAACACCTATACATTACAACACTGCCACTGAATTCATAGAGCCAAACCCAATTTTCACGAAGAAAAATCCAAACAAAGACTCTAAAAAGCCCAGCCCACTTTTACAAAAAAAACAAACCCAAAATAAATAAAAACACGCTACCCAAGGCACCCTGCCAGACTCTGTCTCTCACCTCTTTAACCATCGATATCCTCCATAACCACCCGAAAACCTACATACATAAACACCAAAAAATCGAAAGGAAACTGCAAAAGCATCACAAAAACAAACAACATTTCTTGAAAAAAGATTACAATCTTGTTCGAAAACAAAGGTAAAAGCAGAACTCAAACCCATTTACTTATTTTCTGAAGTTTCTTTTCCATTCAAGTTATTAACATGCAATAACACTTGGGTTTTGTAAAAGAAACCCGAATCTGCAAGAAAGATTCACCACAGCCTCAGGATTCAAGGTATGTCCACTTTCTATATTTTTATATTTTTATTTATTTATCAGTATGACTATATTATCTGAAGCTCAAAGGCCTAAAACCAGAGTGAGGAGGAAGCTCTCTTCTCTCTGGTTAGTTAGTTAGTTTCTTCCCTCCAAGGCCTCGAAGCCACTCTCAGACTGAGAGTTTGAGACTGCGAGACTGCTCTGTTAGATTAGATGATGACATGAGATGTGCCTATTTTGCTTATTAGGCTTTGGGATGAGATTGCACTTCTGTTGCACTGCAATAGCAGTAGAACTTTGTTTATTTAAAATAATGTGTGTCATTGAATTACAGATATGTCAGACAAAGAACCTTTGACAACCGCAAAAAGGCCCAAGGAAACAAAAACAGCCGCATCATCACCAACCAAAACCACAAACAAAGCCAGCATAAAACCTAAGAAAACAACCAACACAAAAGCAAAATCCAAAACACCAAAGCCAAGATCAAAAAGACTAGACGATCCAAACTATGTTCAAATCAAAAGCAATATGCTCACTTTTCAGACCACATTGAGCAACATAAAAGACAGACTTAATGCAAACAAACAGGCCCTCAGACACCTAGCCAAGACACCATTTTGGAACCTAATCAGTGCTTACAGAGAGGGCTACCTAACAAACACAAACTGCAAAAAGTCTAACTATGACATTCTTAGACTAATCAATACCTACAACCCTGAGACCAAAAAATTCAACTTTGGAGCTGGCAATGAGTACGCAATTACAAGCCAAGATGTGGCTGACATCTTTGGGTTGCCGAACCATGGCAAGCAGCTTCCAAACACAACAACATCAACTAGACCGAAACTGGATTTTGTGAACAAATACTTCATGGAAGTCGAAAAGATCACCAAGACTGAAATTGATAGGTTTCTGGACAAAGCAATGGAGGATGAGACACCTCAAGGGCCAATGGATGTCACAAGGTTCATAATTCTAGAGTTATTCATCAGCAACTTATTCTGCAACTCAGGATGTACACTAGCTTGGACATATGTGACAACAATAAATACCGTGAAAGATATGAAGCAATATAATTGGGCAAAGGGAGTGCTGGACTACATGCACTTTGGTTTGGACCAAGCAATCAAGAACAAGAAAGACAAGAAAAAACAGCCAAGTGTCAGTGGATGCCTTGTTCTAATACTGGTAAGAAACTACATCTCATTGGTTCTTAATACTATGATCGCTTTCTCTTCTTATGTATTAACATGTCACATTGAAAACCATGTTTGTAGTATTGGTTGTGTCAAAGAGGTAATTTGATAAGTCCTATTGTTGGAAGAGAAGACATGACTCCGGCAGCTGTGAGATGGAGCCTTCCAGAGATGAACGTGAAGCTAACTCATTTGAAAAATGAGCACATTAAGGTACTCATCATCCAAATATATATATATATATATATATATATTATTTATATACTATGGCACTACTAATTCACAATCGTCGCTACTGACTCCATTACAAAAACAGATAACCATTGCTGAAAATGAAGACGACAATGAAGACAAAGAGAGTGATATCGAGCATAATGATGGTGGAGATGACGAAGATAATGAAGAGAATCAAGACCAATTGCTTAAACAACTGCATAAAAGGTATAAACAAGCGGCTCACGATCAAGAATCCAAATTAACTTCGTATGATTGGGTACGCTAACCTAGACTCCACAAATATTTAGATTTGATACATAGATTTGAGTTTTATAGCTGGATTACTACTAATCTGAATAAGGTATCTTATTGACTAACTTGATTCTATTGTTAATGCTTGTACAGTGCAAGGGTAAAAAACAGAATACTTGCAAAGGGGAAAATGATATTGCTCAGCAACAACTGTTTACCAGTGGTGAAACTGCGAAAAAAGATGCAGAGGAAACAGTATCTCAAATCCATGCGCAAAAGGTATACTTTTCAGCAATTAGACAAGATAAAACATTCAAATATCCAAGTACAACAACCTTAATTCAATAATTCTTTCTTTCTTATTTCAGCAGGAAAAAATGAATGAACACAACATGGATGAAGACATTGCAACTGACCAGAATGAACAAGTGGTATAAAAACTCAAAAAACAAATTCAAACTACTTTCCCCTTATTTTATGAAAGAAAATAAAAAAACTATATATTTTTTTTTCCTTTTAAAACAATATTGATGACCACAATTGACACCACTGTTAATGTCCAGCTAGGGAAGCATCATCAAAAACTTGAATCCCAACCCGACAGCCAAGAAAAAATGTATCAAAACATTTTTGCAGAGATGGTGGGGTCAATACCAGAGTACTACAAGGATGAAATGAAGCCTACCATGAACGCATCCATGAGCTCAAAGAAGCAGTTGATTATTGGATAGACAAAGCAGATGATCTCAAGTATAAGATGCAGGTTGCAATTCAATCCTGCATGGAAAAAAATGCATTTATTGAAAAAATCTGTAGTGAAAAGGAAGCTGCACAGAAAAGAACAAAGAAACTAAAGAAGAAGCTTGAACAACAAGAAGAACAAAACAAAAAGCTACAAGCACAACTAGAGGAAGAGAAATTGAAGAGGAGGCACCTGCAGAATAACTATGAACTGCTTGAAAGAGAGAAAATGTTATGCATTGAGACCATGAAACAAAATGACTTTGATATTGCATCTTTGGCACTATGGGGTTTACAACATTCTTGATGCCATCTGCAAGCAAAGACTGGGAAGCATACTGGAGATTTTCACTTGATGGGTAAGAAATGTTTATTATGTTCAAACTGAAACAACAAGGCACACTAATAAACTGAAACAACATGGCACACTAATTCGCACATTGGTACATATAAAAGATTACTGTTATTACATTGATCATACTGTGACAAAACTGTTATTACACTGACCATGTAATGTGACAACACTGCTACTGCAGGAGTGCATTTTGGAATGGAAAAAGAGAGTCATTGTACAAGGGTTGATATAGGATACATCAATATCTAATAGATGCCTATAAAGAGTTACTTCAAGTTGAGGGGAAGACCAACCCTGTAACACATCAAAATGCATGTGGTGATTTTAATGGAACCCAACAATCCTATCCTTTGGAGTTCAAAGTTTTAGATCAAGAATAGCAATTTTGTCCCATTCCATCCATATATGATGTTTGTCTAGTTTTGGAATGATTTGGAATGAAACATAACTAAGGAATTTACCTAAGTTGACCGGAGTCAATTCCACTTAAGAGCCGGAATGGAAATACAGAGGGTGGTATTTCTATGCCATGGAACTACTTGGAATGTAAAATCACTGCAAATGCCCTTTCATTAATTGGCTGTATTAAAATTAGAAAGGAAAATAACTCCAAGAGAGTGAGGAAATGAAGTGCATTCCTATTCCAACTATATTATTCCGGTCAAACAAACGGGGCCTAAGTTTCAAGTGGTTGATAGTGAATAGAACTAATGTGACAGGCTTACTAAACCAATGTCATTAAAAGAATATGTTGAAGTTTGATAATGTGCTTGCTTATATATATATGCCTGAATTTGTATTGGAATCAAAAGTATTACAATGTCTAATAAACGGAAGTAAATTACTTGGATCACACCTTTATTTTTTTTATTTTTTTTCAAACAGAACCTCCAGTTTTTGTCACTTTGGTCACAAAAAGCGGGGGTTGAGTTAGGATTAGATTAGAATAAAGGTTCGAAAATGAGTTAAGACTAAGTTAGACCCAAGTTCAACTGTTATAAATTGTAAAGAGAAAAAAAAAAACTTGAAGAGTTTTGAAAATTTTAGTCTTGGAGATCTAGCAATAGATATTCAATTCTGTCAAAACATTTGATACATATTTATCAGTTGACAGTATTAAAGTCAAAATTCAAGTGATCTCTTACTCTCTTTTCTGTATTGTTTGTGTGTGTATATATTATATATCTAAAGTCGAAGTCTTTACTAAATACAGGAAGTGCATGTCCTTAGTTGCTTAATCATATGCTAGCATAAACTATACTTCCACCATTTTTATTAAAATTTGACATTGAATTTTTTAAACTTAATTTAGCATACTATTTTTTAGACTCAAGACAATTTACTGGGATCCAATATTGTGCACTCGATCCTAGGCTCACATTCCAAATTTTCCACATAATTTTTTTATAATATGTAGTATTTGAATCCATGTTGGACCCTTCTTCTGGGCTATTTTTTGTCAGCATATGTTAGGAAGGGAAGGGGTATTTTTTCATACGTATTATTAAAGCGTAATTTGAATTCGAACTTAGGACCCCTAACCTACAAATGAAAACCATTTCTTCATTGAACTAGACTCTCGTTGATGCCATTAATATATTTTTTTAATTTAATTATAACAACTTTGTAAATCACAAGCAAACATCACTGGAAGCTCAATAAATTAACTAAAATGTTAGAATATAAGCTTACATTTTACAAGTTGTGGTCTACCCCTGGCCAAGCCTGACCCACGTGTCCATTTTATTATTAAGTCAACTGCGGCTACCAAATAATTAAATAAACTGGTTAGTCCATAATTAATAATTGTTAAGTAAATTACTTATAAATATATAGAATGTCAAGATGATAAATTATTGCAAGATATAATTTTTTAATAGGAGAATCGATCAAAACTCCAAAATTACAACTGGCTTTGTCCAAGCTTCCTTGAATTAATGCCACTTGTATTTTTGTACAATCCATCATGGGTTTATGCAAAAAATTTGTTTAGTTTAATGTTTTATTCTACGCATGTACATATTACGTACGTGCATGTGTACTTCGAATAAAATGCAACCACGTGTCTACAGTGGCATGCATGGGTCCGCACGCCAATTAAAGATCATAGGTCAAAACATGTTTATATATATAAATTAGTTTGATTTAATTATATAAATATTTAAGAATAAATTATTAGAGTTGACAGTTGATGCTTTTACTCTGTTTACCATTCTGATTAATGAATTTTAATACTTAGTTTAATTGAATTGTGACAAAGAACACTTTGAAAACAGCTAGCCGCACCTTATCTGTAAAGCAGAGAACGACTTCTACAGAAAGCGATTATGTGAATTTATATTATTATAATATGAATATTTGTACAAAAGTTTCCTAGACTGAAATCGGCTTGGCGGAGTCTCCAGCTGTTCGAACATCGATTTCCTTTTACTTTCTAGATTATGTACATGTACTCTTTTCTCTAGGGTGCTTTTTTTGGTCTGGAAAATTACTCTAGGTCTAGGGTGTAGAATAGGATTTAGGGCAACAACTCAAAACCTAAAGCTAAAATCTTAAAATCGAAGTCGTAAACATTTCAAAAATTGTATAAATGAGTTAGGTCAGTTGGGTAGAGCAATGCGTTTACCCCATATTCAAATGCCTTTCACTTAATTTAACATAATTTAGATTATCACTTTATAAATAAATAAATAAAATGACAAAGAATTGTTTATGAGATTTCGTGCAAAGGGGACTATGCACAATTATCTTCCAATGATCACAATTTCCTTCAAGTATTATCCATGTGAAAAATCAGCCAAATCGCACATTCATTAACAATTTTATTTTTATCTTCTAGATTGTATTCATTTTCACCCTTTAGATCACCTAATAATTTTATATATGGTTTTTATAAATATTTTTTCAAGTGATGATCTTTGAGAAAAGTCATGAAATATAGATGACCCTAAAATTTGAAATGTTGGGTAAAGATTCACCAACTCATACATAAACTCAAGAAAAACTTACATATGAGCTCACATTCATAAAACCCCTAAATTATGTACCCAAACTCATATCCCACATAAGTAGATTTTCGATCGTGAGTTAAAGTATAGGAGTTCGTAGGATCTTCAAATAATCGGGCACAAATTAAAAATGGACCCTAAAATTTGAGTGATTTTGTGTAATTAGCCATATAATTTATAGTTTGTATTTGAAAACATCATGAGAAGGTTGTTATTATTTAGGAGTGGTTTCCACCCCTAAAGGTGCAAAATACCAAATGAAACATGCATGGGGGAGGAACAAGTGGTACTGTTTTTGTCTCTCATCCTATCTCATCCCATACCCTTCTGTCTCATTCAAGAATAAACAAATATGCAACAAACAGGAGAGATACATCATAATCATTAATTAAGTTTGAATCCAGGAATGCATAATAATAATACAGCAAAATTGACTTGTTTTGAGCAAGGGGGGGTTATGATACTATATAGTGGATGACCGATGACCCCATCCCACCCCTCAAAAAGTTGAACTTATCTGAATCCAAAACAAAAACAAGTTATTTAAAGTCCATGCAAATTGCAGCAAACTGGGGCTGCCCTTCTAGGTGGTTTTCTCACAAACTAGGAGTCGTCTGGTTTTGATTTGGGCCCACAGACTTACGACTTTTGACATACAAACATACATACATACATATACGTACAGACGTTCATCTTTGAGACACGTCATGCGTTGACATGCATTAATGATAGATCATGGGTTTGGTTCTTAAATCTGCAACATCTTCCTTGTCTTGATATATATAGAAATATTGTACATGTTCTCTAGGATACATGAAAGTTTCACATTCAAGTTACATATATAGAAAGCACAAGATAAAAAATCAGTCAAAAAATCAATATGATTTTTTAACTTGTGGTCTCCCTGCTCTTTCCTAGGTTCAATTAACAAGCAAGGTTCAATGATCAGAGTGTTCAAGATCAACTTGAAGCAGGGGTAATGACCCCACTCCAGGTTGGGAACACAATGAGTGCGTGATTGTTAAAAGCTGCTTTCTTTTAAGTTGTAAACTTGTTGAGCTAAGTCTCTGTCAAATCTTGTATGACAACAGTAAAAAAATTTGAGACGTTGGTTTTGAGTGGGGTGACGCTCGGATCTTTAAAATTAATTATCAACAAGAAAAAATCTTAAGATATAATATAATTGTATACAATCAATGATAAGAAAGTTTTTCTCAATCAACGGCCATACACATCCAATAATAAGAGGGAGAATGATAGCACAAAATGATTAATTCTAGTCAAATTGCTTACGAACACTTATAACTAGTTTGGCATCTGGTCAATATGCACATTCTAGTAAATGATAATAGCGGTGGGAATTGATACGATATAACTTTTTCGGAAGCTGAAGATCGCAATCTGATCTGGTTATAGTCTTTTTGTTGATTTTTTTTTAGGTGACACGAAAGTAAAAGGATATGATGATAGTTGATGGGTTGTGCAATTTTGGTTGAGGGGTTGTGGGGTTCACTTGCGCATATGTATGGTTGCTAGGGCTGCTAGTTAGCAAGAGATTGATTAGGGAGTGATTTAGTTTGACAGAAAAAGGAAGGAACATTTTGAAAAAGCAAAAGGAGAGAGAAAAATTTTAAAAGAAGCAAAATGGACAAAATCCCTTTATTTATTTTTAGATTCTTAAGGAATCCAATACGTTTATGTCTTTGATTTGAAAGTTGAGTGGTTTTGTCTTTTTGAAAAAGCTTTTTTTAAAAGTGAAAATTTTTATATCTAAAACCTAAAAAACCTAAAAAGGAAAGCTGATGTCAATCTCTTCAAAAAGATTTGAGACCTTTTTGGTATGTGGTGGATCGCAAACTCTTCTTTCAAGAGAGAGAGAGAGAGAGAGAGAGAGAGAGAGAATCTTGTCATTATACACATTCCCAATTTGTACAAAGTATATATATCGTGCATGTATATATATAATAATATGGTAGTGTCTCGTCCTCAAGAGTAAAATCCAACAAATTTTTTTATTTTTATTTCGGACTTGGAGTGGAGCTATATACACTATCAATTATCAAAGGTGAATGTCCACTTCAAGTGTCACATTAGTCGACCTAGTGGGCTCTCTCTCTCACTCTCTCTCATATAGAAAATAATAAGAATGATAGCTGGAACCAGGCACTCTCAAGAACAAGAAAAATAGCCAAAAAATCCAATTCAGATGATCCAAAATTGACTTCCCTCTTCCAACTTAAGTTTATTTTAAAACTTTAAGATTTGAAAAGTGATGATGTGGTATACCACAGGTATGGATTTTATCAAATAGGTTAAGTATAGTGCTACTCCATGACTAGGTCAGAAAATTAAAACTATATATGCTGCCAAGAAATTATGGAATCTATGCTTTACCATAAAAAAAAATATGAGAGTTAAATAAATAGAACGAACACAAGATATGATCTTTTTTTCTTTTCATCTGATATAACCACAATATTTAGTTTACAGCTGCCTAGGTTTGATTCATCTTCCTTAGAAGGTCACTATCATGATCTCATCTCATTGTCTCTTGATTAATAAGTCTAGCTTACTTTTTCGCTTCCTATATTGTTTTGCCTTGGATTAGGTAAAAACTTTTGTGCTGTGTACCAGCCTGTTGTTTCTAGCAAAGAGTGTTTATGAGCAGAAATGCTTCTTATAAAATTAGCCTTAATTGTCGTAATTATTAACTTATTATTTATTATCGTCAAACTAATTTTTATAATTATCTACTTGACGTTTTAGAACAAAACCAAAGCCCTAATTCTTTTAAATGTCCCTTCTGGGTGAAAATGAAAAAAGATTTGTTTTTGTATTGAGAAGAAAATAATAAAACTATTTTGTACCATCTCAATTGATCATCTTCTATATAATCTCTTTAATAGAAATGGATTGAGATGCATAAGATGATCGTTTGAGCTCGATGTAACAAATAATACGAGATACTCATAAGTAAATTGCTCTATTTTCTATTGAGTATCTGTTTGGTACCCTTTTCATGATTGAGTTTTAGTTTTTATGTTTTTAGTAGAGATACAGAGAAAATAAATGGAGACAAAAAGAGATCTAAGAGGTGGTGAGAGAGATGAGTAAAAGATGAAGAATAATGAATAAAACAAAAACTTGAACATGAAAAACAACTAAAATTCGATACGTCTTTTAATTTTCAATTTTCATTTCATGTAATTCATCTCTTCCTCCTCCATTCACCCTTCATGCATCATTTTCCATCCCTCCCTTTCTTCTCTGTATTAATCTCTAAAAATAAAAACTAAATACCAAAAGGAAAAATGTCACCAAAGAGGCCTAAAGTAATACCACAAATGAATCTGGATCTCACCAATGGCAATGTAATAACAAAAAAGCAAAATATATAAAAACAAAAAGTAGTACATGTGGCATGAGTTTGCTCAGGACACGTGGATGCATGAAGTAGATATGCAGGCATGAGTTTTCTCTCCCTCTCTCTGTGTTTCAACATTGCAAACTTTTTGGATGCATGGAGTGGATATCGTGGTCATTCTTCTACTTTTCCCTTCGTTAATGTCCAAAGTTGGCATCACCTTGACTTTCTCTTCCAATTCTTCTTTCCTTAGCTCACATGTTTGTGGACATTTGTGCTATGTATGGATCATGGATGGATACAACGGG